>NW_008751676.1:864017-872231 GCF_000715545.1 Opisthorchis viverrini
TGTAGTTTGCTAGCAGGCTACCCCCAAAATCTTATGCTGATGTGCTCCAAGATTTTGGTTTGTTTTCATATGGTATCCGGATGAGATGTTATAAAATGTGCGGAATAGAGATTCATGAAAATCTGGTGAAAGCAAACTTGTTGTTGGCCAGCACATGTATTTCTATGGCGTTGGTGATGAAAATAGACCAAACCGTACCTTCGGTCAAATATTGGATACGGGATGCATGGTTAGATTAAAGTTTATACCAAGCTGTACGAAAAAGGTCGTCTCCACTGCTTGCGCATCAAGGACAAGGTGGCGGGAAATAATGAAACAACGGTCATCTGTGCAGCTAAATAGCAATGACTCGAACAGCCATTGTCTTCTGTTTAGTAGGTACTAGCAAATATCAAGCCCATTCGAGGAAAACCTCGAGTAAGGCAACTCTCGCCCAAAAGCACTGTGAAAACAAACGTAGTATTTGCGGTTAGTTTTTCTCCAAAGTTTTGTCATTGCTCCGCCTGACAGGTTCAGTCGAAAAAGCTTGAAAATGCATGCTCTGAAACCGCATATAAACCGAAATTCAGCTCAGCAAACTATTGCACATATCTGTTTGATCATGCTGCGCTTATCGATTAATTTACTGTGACTATTGTCACTGAATTTGCTTTGCAACATTCGGTCTAACTGGGATACTTGCATACGTTGTGGTCGTACCCAAAACATGCCGTCAGCCTGCACCAATAGAAATGAAGAGAACGACAGTGGCTAATCTGTGGGTGTAACCCCACCCCACCCATGGAGCTGAAGATGGAAACAAGTTGGAAAAACCTTAGTGTGTATAGAACGTTCACTTTTCTCTACGTATGATGTTGTTTAGCTGAATTCGCAGCGCAACGCCACCCACGTTTTGGTTTGTACGGTATTCGAAAAATTGGAGTATATGTTCATCAGGGAAACCACCCGCATGTTTGCCAAATATTCAGAGCGAGAGACTCAAATTGGGTCAATATGTGCCCGAAAAAGACCAAATTGGTGTACAAATGCTACTTAGGTTCGAATAAAACATAATGTTGACGGAAACTCGGGGGTTGCGCACACCAATGAGCTTCAAGAAAGACGAAACCGGGCGTGTGTTGTCAAAGGGCTTTGTAAACAATCTCAAGCATGGAACTAATCAGTTGGTGATTGGTCAGAAAACAAGTCGCAACTTTTTTTTACCTCCATATGAAACTCGTTAAGTAGCATGCTCTGCGTGATATGTTGACGGATCTCTGGCCCGCTTCCCATAGGTTTTGTGGTCTCTATTTTGTTCCCCGTTGTTTTCTACTGTGGTTAGTGCCACCTTAGTTCTGAAAGCGTCCACCAAATTTATTTTGAAATAGCTGGGCAATCGGTCTCTGGTCTGTTCGTCGAGCTTGCAAGTTGATATGCGCACATTTCGTCAACATTCGAGGAGACATTGTAACGCGCTGTTGAGTGGATAGTATTAGTGCACGCACAGCGATAGCCATAATACAAATCAGAAGGTGAATGTGCACTAACAAAAGCTTTTAGTATTTCTGCGACACGTATAAAAATGAATACAATGCGTAATGGGAGCAAGTCAATAAAGGAACTTATCGTATGTGAGAGTTCCTTGATGAAAGTCCGGACGGTGGGAACGTGTTTTCTCCACAGTTTGGCTGCTACACGTATTCCATGATTGTCCGTGGACTTGGAGTGTTTAGCTGACTACTTGCTCGCTGCGCGCGCGCGAGTCCATGCGTGTTGACTGTGTTGTCGCTTCCTATATATAGGAAAGTTTGATGTGTGTATAAAATATGAATAGTTCCGATGCGTACAAGACAGGAACTGACTTGTAGTCGGTCAAGGTTGCGAGTGGAACGGCGTTTGTCACGTGACTTGTGTGCTTGTGTAGCAGGTAAGTCGTGGGATCTAGAGAGATTTCAAAGGACAGCTTTCAAATGTTACGTGATTGATCATCTCTGATTATCTCACTTTGATTCTGATTGGTCCTATTACAATCTGCGTTGCGTTGTGGTTTGTGATTCTTGCTTTCTATTGCCATGCTCCTATTCAAACTGTGGTCCGTTATTCACCCTTCCGGTTGGTCCGGTTGTCGTCTGTATTGCGACATGATACACTTCTTCGTTGTTTGAGTGTCCGATGGCGTATCTCCCGTTCTTAGTAGTCTGCTGTGCTCTCCCGCTTGGTCCATGCCGAAATTGCGGTTTACATGCATGAGCTTGATTGATTCGTTTGTGGTTCTTCTTGCAGTGGGGCCACCGATTTTTGGGCCGGTTTGATAGTCGGATTCGATGAACCCTGATGAGACCGTAATATTATAGTCCAACCAGTTCAGCATTTTACACAATGTCTTTTCCTTTCAGTTCAGTTTCTCTTCTCTGAATCATTGCTTGGCCTTGCTTTGCATGGTTCTTGATTTCCTGTGTCCTAAGAGGTCGAGAAACAGGCTTAGTCTTAATGTCTGTATATTCCTTGTCATTGGAGTAATATGATTTCATGAATTCGCGTTCTCTCTTTGTTCTCATCTGTCCAAGTTTGCCAAATTTATTCCTTTGGAATTAGCTTCTTCCGACGTCTTCACTTATAGAAGTGAGCGAGAGCTGATCGTGTCTCCTAAGAGCAAGTTTGTGTTTTTGACATCGATAGACTGTTTTTGCCCTTTTTGTTCCACGTATTGTTTTTTTCACTGATTGAATGGAATTTCGCAGATCATTTCGTCCTCTCCATTGCATGAACTTTCCCCTCTGGTTCCGATAGTAATCCCCATGGCCTGTCAGTAGGTCTGTGAGCAACTAATATGTCATGCTTTCCTGGATATTCTTGCGGTATTCTTCAAGACGTTTCTGATGAAGTGTGCCAGCTGTAGCCAGACAAGCCACATAAGATTAGCCAAAGGAGAAAACTGCCGTCTGACTTCAAGGTGCAGTCTCCTGCGAAAACAAGCCTCATGGGAGCACCACCTACGGTACCCACCCATGGAACGTCCATGGTGCCGCCACCCAGTGCTAAGGGCCTCACAGGAGCACTTCATCGGTCAAACCGCGACGAAGCGCCCAAGAAAACAAACAGACCAGAGTTTGCCCCAAATGTTGATCAACCGCAAATGTGTTCGTTTAAAGGTGGTATTGAAAGAGCTACAAGTAACGTTGGTAAAGATTTTCGCCCACGGGGAAAAATTTCGTCCCCCAAAAGTAAAAGGCCTGAACAAACAGGGCTTTCACGTGCTGGAAAACCCTGCCAATGAAAAGCATACCTCAAAACCACCAAGGAAAGCGGCAGACGAGTGCGCCCCAGAGGCCCCTTTGGGGACTTGGACCAAACCTGACGAACAGTTACCAAGTTCGCTAACCCCCCTGGTCACTTAATTCTCGGCTCCTCAGCCTCTTACTGGACTTAGCCATCCCAATTGTTCTGTGTGATGCCACTCCTGCTTCTTTTTTTAGATGCACTGCGAATTTAAGTTCCGCTGCCCGTGTCCGACTCTCTGCTTCTCGTTGTGGTCCACCACGCTTCGTTTTTCAGGTAACAATTAACGCTCCACCGAGACATGGCAGCCACTATGTGCTGAGCTTTGATTTCATCTTCTATTTGGCCAGAAAGCCCGAACCTCAAACGTAATTTCGAAACCTCTGCCGTGCAAATTTCCAGGGATGCGCATCTTATTCGAACGAGGTAATCTGGGACCAGCTTAAATGGAAGATGTATACAGGACCATTGTCCAGAAAGTTCACGAGGCTAAAGCAACGTTCATCCCAAAAAACCAGCATGCAGTCAGATGGGCCGCAGGCTGCCTAAGAGGATTCGTCGTCTTCTGGAAAAGCGTTCTCAACTGTCTGAAAAATTTGAGCTGGCTTTTCGTGAAATGCGAAACCGCTGCTGATCAGAAATATGCCAATGGAACAGACTAAAGGAGCCGCCATTCGTGACGTCGCCCGGAAATCCAGAAATGTGCTCTTCAAATACATGGGGCATCACCGCAGAGGCAAATCCGCGTCTTCCTTGAGGGACAGGGACGGGTAACCCACGAGTGACCCAACAGTGGTATCTGAGTTTTGCAGGTAAAACCATACAGGTTTATATTCAGCCCCAGCGCCCTCGTCACATCCACTCTTGTCAAGAGCTAATTGCGTACAGCCCATAACCGAATTGGTCTCCAGAGCGGAGAACATTCACCAACATTCACCACACGACTAACCCATTCTGCGCGTTGGGGCTAGATGAGGTCCATCCAAGGATCTTGAAAGAACGTCGTCTACACTATCAAATCATTTATGCCTGGTGTTTTGTCAGTCGCTTAACGAAGGACGCCCTCCATCTTCTTGGAAGGAATTGATTGTCACGCCAATCTAAGAAAACTGGTGACCGAATATCGCCTGGCAGCTACAGGCCTATAAGCCCCACTAGCGTACGTGCAATGTAATGGGAAGCATTCTGAAGTGAGCTGTCCTAGATTACCTTACTTCCAAATACTTGATATCTCTAGTTCAACACGCATTTCCCCCCAGACCTTGCGTAAAAACATGCTCTGTTTATGGACAGCTTAATCCAGGCGAAAGACGAGGGACTCATGTCCGACGCCATATTTTTCGACTTCTCAAAGGCATTTGATAGGGTCCCAAACGTCCCGATGCTTCACAAACTTAAGTCCCACGGGATTCAGGGGAAAATCTTGCACTAGTTCAAGCCTTTCCTATCAGACAGATCACTAACAGTGAGAATGGGCTCCACCTACTGTTCTCTAGCGCCGGTCCCCATTGGAGTTCTTCAAGGCCCCGTTTTGGAACCACTGCTTTTTAGGATATACGTCAACGACCTTCCAGATGTTCTTGCAAGTCCATGTCTACTTTATTCTTGCGACTTGAAATCTTGGAGTTCCAGTGCTGGTACCCTCTGAATGGATGTAGACGCTGCAAAGCTGAGGTCGTTGGACCGGTACTCTCATCTGAATGGCGAAAAGTGCGTCCATATATCACTTGCGGGAGATTCAGTGAGTGCCTTTGTTATGCATGGTGAGAAAGATCCAGGAAACATAATGAGGATAGACGACAAAATGGATCTGGTCCTCTTCAAATATATCACTGCACCACGAGAAATCGGTCCAAAAGCGTCTGCGATTCGGCGCACCTTCTCTCATATCACTCGATGCAACTTCCGAATACTCTACTGGGTCCACGTCAGACCGCTACTTGAATGTGCCAACCAGGTTGTCTACTCAAAACGCACGAAAGACGTTACTCTCATTGAGCCAGCCCAGTGAGCCACTACGTAAATGGCTGACGGCCTTAAATCCGTGGACTATGAAACGCGTCCCGTGGCGCTTGACCTTTATCTTTTGGGGTATCGTCATCCCCGAGAAATTATTCTTACTTGTGCCCTGTTTAAACAAAGCTTGACCAACTGGTTTTTCACCGCTGACCAAGGAAACGCACGGCGGGGACCTGGTAAGAAAATTTTCAAGCTCGGGACCCATGCATTAATTAGGAAATTTTTTCTCACTTCGAGAAGTAGCTGCGTGGAATAACCTTCCTTCGAAACTTATCAACCCTCCTTCTAGAACCCAGTTCAAAGGACTATTCATGCGAGTGCTCGCACTGGCAGACATCGTGCCATGCGCTTAGAACATAAGGAGCAGTGCTACACTCTTTTATCACTTGTGCCTTCCGGGTGAATGTCAGCTGCTAAACGGATAGATCACCAAACACCCGGGAATTTGGGCAAAAGACTTGATCCTGTGTATAAATCTGGGAATCCGGGATCACTTAACGTTTGAGAAGCTGATGGACTCTGAAGCCAAAATATCATATCAGAACCGGCTCTTCGGATGCGCGGTTTGTTGGATGGTCCCGTGTTGGATTGTAACGGCCACCCGAAACATACATCCAAAGGGGTACTGAGTGCCAAATTTTTTTATTGCAATACAGCCGAACAAACCTTATCCAAATATTGGATCCACGAGAGGATGGTGAATTTTGTGGGGGCCATAAACGGATGCCTCCTGACTGACGCGCCATCCGACGCCAAGTTAGGCTGAGTATCTATCCGGAGGCCCCTAATTAGCGAGGCTCAAGTCAATTGGATAGATGGGTCACGTGCGCGGCACGGACCAAACAAAGGCATGCACTAATTGGTCAGTATGTCAGTCAACTCGATCGAGCATCTTCAGCTATACGCTTCTCGTCTCTTCACGGAGATTCAAGCACGATCTTGTGGGACATTCTGCGACGACCCCATAAACACGGTTGGAATAATCTCCCTTTGTCTCCGTAAAGGTCTGCCGAAAGCTTTCTTGCCTTCTGATATACCGAGGTGGGTGGAGCAAGAAGCCAAGGGCAGACACAGGATCGCGTGAACGTTCATCAAGTCACAATATTGTCCACGCAGACTGAGAATCTTGGCGGACCCAAAAGGTCAAATAAATAGAAGACGCAAAAAGTCGTGGAAACGTCCGCAGGTCGTTTTACTTGATTTGTTCGTTTGGTGCACCCTAAACTCCGCACACTCCAATCGCCCAACCGCTGAGCGTGACTGCCGGCGTGTTATTCTACACGGTTGAAATACTCTTAAAACCGAAGGGTCCGGTGCTACTTTGAATGCACCTCCGGCCGCATCACGAGTGAGACGGTAATGGCCTAGTGTTTGTGCCCTCGAGTTTGGCTAACCCCCTGCAGAAAAGCAGGTCAGACTATTGAGTAATTGCTTGATGGGAGGGTCCGCAAAGAAGACCCTAACAAACGCAGCCTCGCGGGTAAGACTTCTATGTCGGCCTCAAGAAGAGGTACTTCATTGAAACCGCCTATTTCGGCCTGGGTAACTAAGAATTATCATCTTCCTGCAGAGTTCCGTGTCCACTAATGTCCCCAACAACTACTTCCCACCACAAATCAACCGTTGCCGAATCAAATGACTGACAATTATTTGATTTATAGGCTGCATTCGCCCTGCTGCCAATAATGACAAACAAAACAACGCCTTCCTAGATTCAGATCCTTTTTACATTGGAGCTGTTAGCGCCCGTACTATATGCAGAATTAGTAAACAGGCAGTGTTGCCAGCGCCTAGAGGCACAATGCATTTTCCAATAATGACAAAACAACGCCTTCCTAGATTCAGATCCTTTTTACATTGGAGCTGTTAGCGCCCGTACTATATGCAGAATTAGTAAACAAACAGGCTTGCCAGCGCCTAGAGGCACAATGCATTTTTCTGCAAAACCCCTGCGGGCGAAACAAAAAGTTTAACGTCAAAATATTGCACTTCTTTCCATATATGCGCAGACTGAAAATCCCCTCATCTGCCGTCATTTTTCTGCGATTTGTTTTAATCGAACTGTTCTGAAAGTTATTGGCGCACATTCGACTTTGAACTTCGTCTGCTATGGCTTCGGAAGTAGCTTTCTTTGAGATATCTGTGGGTGTGTCGTTTTCACGGCATTTGAGAAGACCTTTATTGAATACATGAAGGATAACTTTGTGATATTTGTGCGTTCATCCAGTAATCGAAGCAACAACACTATTTTGCGTTACCAATGGGTGCACTACAAATGCAGCAGGCGCCCTCCAAGACCAACGGAAAGCCGTGGAATCCGAAGAAGCTGATAAACCGAGTGTATTTTCTAACAAAAAAGTGCGCGAAGCACCAGCTGTCCAGTGCGGTTTTGTCTACGGAGCCAAAGGTACCAACCGGCAGTGACCGCTTCTTTTCTGGAACACAACCGCAAGCTGTCAAATTCCTGTACGATCGGCTTCCAGTCAATCGACGCCTTACCGAAGACGAGTTGGGCACATAACAGGCCCTGCTGAGATATGGGACGCCGTCATCTGAGGTGCGGCAGTTTGTGGCGGATGAATTCGGAAAGATTCTTACAACTAAGGATATACACAACTACCGCCGCAAGTGTCGACCTGCTATGTTGAGTAGGTGCCGAATGGTTGGGTTTTAGTGTAGCAGATGATATGCCTTCGGTCCTGGCAAAACTGCGGGAGACCGGACGCGTCCTTGTGTGTCAGGGAGAGGAAGGTCACTGTAGCCACATATGTTTCTCCCGATGGCAGCATATAGCGTTATTCCGACGCTTTCCAAATGTAGTAAATGTGGACGGGACACATGCAACGAACCGCCTTGGGTAAGTTTTTTAAAGCATCTAATATTCGGCATTTAGCTATAAACTATACACATTCTTGATAGCGGACGGCATGGGAACCG
>NW_008751676.1:872805-900544 GCF_000715545.1 Opisthorchis viverrini
GTTTGTGGTGCAAACACCCAGATGCTCCCAGACTGTCGGCGCCTGTGCTGGAGAATGCACATGCCCTTTCTATCAGGCGATTTGGCTCTCCTGCGTACACCGGCTCTCTGTATTTCGAGATCCGTCCGTTCCGAGCAGTAAGAATTATTCATCATTGACCATTTATTAGCTTGCTTTCCAATTCACCAACGATGGCTGTCAGATTACAACCTACCGGAAAAGGTTTACCCCTTACACTTGTTCCCAAATCACCCCCGACAGATTTCGACGGTCTTCGTAAACAACTGCATCGGGTGAGTGATTAGCTTCAGAGGCTAGAACCCAGGAGGGACACCGCCATATTTAAGTGGTTGATCGTTCAGGGACAAATCCTGCTGCGTCAAGCCTCAAAGTCTGCAACCGACGATCTGCCGTTGGTGGTCGAGGATACTGCGCCTCAACCCAGATGGGGGTCTGGAAACGCTGACTTGGGGTTCTGTGTGCTCTGTGACCGGCCTACTACTACCAGTGACCGCTGGTGTACAACGGATCGCGTGTCATATCACGCCGACTGTTGTGACGGTGAACCCTGCCCACTGTGTGGTGGTGCGCTTCAGGCTTGTCCCATAGGTGAGTCCACATGAAAATAAATCACTTTGGGTTCTTAGCTCCGGGCCCATCCAGAAAACGCAGAGGTGTGCTTGCTACCCGGTCCGCAAAGAGGGCGTCTTATGATGTCGACCTGGACCGAAGCACAGATTCCCAGCACATTGTGTCCCGTAAGTCTGTGTGCGTCCGTGTTTTCGGGTCCACAGAGGAACTACTCGACAGTCTTGAGTCAATGTCTGACAACTACGACTAACTCTGTAGAGCGCCAGCTAGATGAAAGAGACGAAGATGATTTCATGTGACCCATCGGCTCCGAAAAGTTTGTCTGTTAATGAGGTCCTATGCATTACATGTAAGTCTCGTATTTCTTGAGAGGTGCAGTAAACAGGCATGCGAAATAACCGCTGAAGATGGCATCGTGTGAACAGGCATCTACGACAGCATAGTCGCCGCAGTGAATTTTGGGGTAAGTATCTCTACCTGGTTGTCGGCCGCCCGCCTTATGGTGATATTTCGATATCCTGAATTATATCTTTCTCATTTCAGAACTTCAACGGCCAAATGAACGCTCTTCACGAAGAAGAAAATGCGCCTCCCAGAAGGACATATGTAAACTTCAAGACGACCAATATATCTCAAGATATCAAGACATCCATTTTGGGCCTTTTTTCCGTTACCGATGGGTGGATTAGTGAGGCATCGTGTACACCTAGCCGCATGTTAATGGTCTGCGTCGGTTAAGATCGTTCAGCTGTCTGGTATTATCGACGTAGGCTCAATGTGGCTAGTTAGTTAGGCATCGTGTGCCCATGGGCGCATGTTAGTGCTGTGCGTCGGTTGAGATCGTTCAGCTGTCTGGTATTATAGACGTAGGATCTATGTGGCTAGTGAGTTACGCATCACTGCAGATCCCTGGGAGATCTTGTGTCTGAGGAAATTGCCAAGCGCCTCAGCAGCGACCCGGACTTCGATCAAGCTCAGTACCATCTGTCCAACGAAGTGTTTGTGAAGAATAAGTCTCACCGGGAGAAATAAATTAAACCAGTTCGGCGCTACACACGTCACCTTATAAACTTCTCATAGCCTATCGGGCTCCGTCTCAGAATGTCTATATCTGCTGCAAGAGAACCCTGTCTGCCCATTATTACCATCAAGACCGATCACCCGGTTTAAAGCAGCCTATCAGCTTTGACTGGTTTCTGAGCGCGACGACTGTATCTCTATTTCAACTTTTACTTTTGCTGTAAAAACGTGGGATATCAGGGTGTTCACACGAAAAATCAGCATATCGTAATCACGGTTGAACAAATTTACCAATGCCTCGTCTACCACCACGTGAAGTTCCAGAATACGAGGCGGTGGTCGATCCGGCCGATGCAAGGTGGGTAGTAATCACGGACAAATTTACCAATGCCTCGTCTACCACCACGTGAAGTTCCAGAATACGAGGCGGTGGTCGATCCGGCCGATGCAAGGTGGGTATTAGTTCAACCGTCGATTCGCCGGTGGTTGATTCCGTATCGACTAGCAAAGCTTCAGCCTCTTGTGGAACGTGCCGCGGAATACGACGTTTAGTTGTGGTAATGGCTGGTTTTTCCCGTAGGCCGTGAGTATCGGCTGCGTCTTGCACACTCCACACTGAGGGCGACTAGCGGCTTAAATATGTCTGCATCGGTGCCTGGTTTGAGATCGACGTTGGTCGTTTAATATTTGTTGATTCGTTGTCCACTTCCGTCGATTGAAATGGGTCAGAATCCAATGTTAAACCTTCATTGTGGAAGTTATCGTTAGTCGACAAGGAGCCTCTAGCTGTACTTTCGATTGAGAGTCTTGAAGCAAATCTAGGCCGGAATGTGAGTTCACAGGTTTTAGACGACACTATATTGCATTGGGCTGGTTGTCCGTGGGTGTCACGCCGTGATCACATAGCGAGAACAGTCCGTATATGGGTTGCGTACTAACTTGTCCAGAACTGTTATCAGACAGGTTGTAAGATTCCGGTACGGTGCGATACAAACAGACCGGGTGGCTAGGGTTATGGTCTAGTTCTCCTTCCAAAGAGTGGACCACGGCCGATGATAGATATGTTGTATCACGAAGTAGAACTAGCGTCAAGTTCTGTGTTACGTTGTGGTTGACGAACGAGAGTGGCAGGAAAATCCTTTCTGTGAATGAGTGTAACTCATCTTGAAAGACTACCTTGGGGTCGACAATATAGCTAGAGTAAATCAATAGAATTCTGATAGAAAATTCACTTAAAATTAGCAGTATGACGATTTGGAAAAAACGCATTTCAACATCCCTAAGAGACCAGCAAATCAGTATACTGTCACGTAAAAGTAGATTTTTGATTTGTCATAGAGAACTGATGTTTGATATCGTAGCGTGCACGATGCTTAGCAAATAATTAGCGCGCACTACGGAATTTTTACTGGCAACAAAGAATCATCGACCAAAATTTGTTTGCACCAACGCGCCTACGCATATGTTGCATCTCCAAAGGCCATTTAGATTCTAATGTTGAGAAAATCTGTTCCGGTGGAAAAATACCTGAAGGTTACTTTCATTGTATGTGAGTCAACCTTTTCCACAATTCGTGATCTTTTATCATCAGGTAACTCATTCACAGTCGGCGGTGTTTATTAACCTGGAGATTTCGTTCACTTAAACAAACCGCCATAGTAAAGGATTTTCAATAATGCAGGAGCACATACATTATACATAGGCATTCTTAACTATGAAGTGGCAAGTCTGAAAATGCCGTAGATTTCGAGAAATCGATCTCATTGTGCGAAAAGCCAGCGGCGGCAGTGTTCCTTTAAACTTCATACACCCTTAAAATTTATGTATGCGTGCAAGACCCAAGCGTAGTTATGAATCTGTTAGGCGGAAATTCGCAACAGATCTCGCTTTACCGCTCGCTACGGCCGACAAGTCCATCCCAACCAAGATTGGTCGATAATTCGGGATGCTTGACGGTCCGGCACCAAGCCGAGATCTGATTGGTTGAAATTCTTAACCCAACAGCCAATCATGACCCAGTATTGGTCGAATGTCGGTTGTCAGTGGCGCGTCCAGGATTTCAGAATTTCCAGAGCGTTATGGCCGCCTATGCTATACATATGGAACGCTGTACAACTGTAAACTGAATTTCTGGCGCCGAGAAAGCTGCCTTCTAACATGAGCTATCCGGACTCATTCTTCGAGCAAGGAACATTGATATTGTGATCCCTGCGGACTGAGCTTCTCGAAATCACATTTGGGCCGTCGATTCGGAGTCGATGCTCGTCGCACAGGCAACAGAGAACCGCTGCTTCATTTGTATGCTGGTCTTGAACTGTTTCCAGCCAGTACGAAATTTTAGTATAAACATTCGCATCGCGTAACGTGGTGGCTACTAACTGCAAGTCGGTCGTGGGCTCCATTGGACCACGTGTCCTTCAGCCACCGGTGGAGAGCAAAATTCGAGACTGCCGTTACTTTTGGGGTATGCTACCTAATTCCGATCACGCCATGGTGCGTGCACGTCTGACAGTTTTCCTTCAGGCTCTAGCAAGTCAACAAGAAGCATGCCATCGAAGAACTACCATAGCTCAATAGTATCGATCTGCGCTATCCCAACAACTCTACGGCACACTAATACTGTACTGGTGGTGAGCACGTAGATGATGCATAAAAATATTTGATAGGAGCTGTGATAGTGGCGTTCAGTGCTGTCTGTCCGACTTCTCTGATTCGATCACAGTGCAACTGGATGTCATCAAGGCCGCTAGTCTTGGTTGACGCCAGGAAATCGATACCAGCAGGATATGATTATGAGGTGCATACAAACCCCTCAAACGCCACGTAGTGAAGAGCCTAAGGAAAGACCGAGAGCTCCGGTGGACATCAGAAGCTCGGAAGATGGAGAAGGCCTTTGCTACTGGAAACAGCTTACCCTATATCAAGTGGTACGATCGACTGGCCCTGGGAAAGTAGCGTTCAGTGGAAAGATAGGCAAAAAAGGCGGCTCATTGATTCATTCACAAAAATGTCGACTGGAAAAATGGGCCTAGCACTTCGAAGAACAGCTTAGCTAGCCTCCTGCAGCATAGCACGTAGAGAATATGCATACAGGCGAATGGGATGTACACCTTAATTGCCCGTCGGAGGAAGAAATAAAGTATAAAATATCGGCACTAAAACGTGAGGAGGCGCGAGGACCAGATGGTCTGTATTTTTTCCCGTTCAAAGAGAGCGGATGATCTCTGGTGAGCCATCTAACAAAACTTATTGGTGCTATGTGGAGCGGAGAGAAAGTGTCTGCACAACAGGGCATGTCGACAATTATTCCTCTTTTCAAAAAGGGTACGCAGACGCTGTCTGAAAGCCACCGTGGCATCGGCCTGGTAGCTGTGGTATCGAAGAACCTTTCTAATCTTATCCTCCAACGGCTTACAGGAAAGGCAGATCCGCAAAAACCAAGCTGCACTCATCGATCACATCTCCACCCTCTGACAGATTTTAGAACAGCGACGCTGTTTTCAGCAACCAACAATGGTTGTGCTCCTTGACTTGAAAGCTGTTGTCGTCTCTGTGGACTGTCAGGCACCATAGCAATGTCTATGGAGCAAAGGTATCCAACATAAATTCTTGACCCACCTTAAAGCGCTGCACACCAACTCTCGCGGACGTGTGAAGGAATAAGGGAAGCCCTTGTCTGAGTTTACCACATCAAGTTGTGTCAGGCAGTTTTGTCCTCTTTAACCTTTGCTCTTCAACTTTGTAATTGACATGATTATCAAGTACTCAGTACCAGCCTTTAATGCCTGTGGGGTCGAGGTGCTATGGAGGCTTCCACTCACAGATGGGAAGTACGCAGACAACATGGCCTATGTTGGACCTGACCTCGCGGTAATGCAAAAAATAAAAAAACAATGTACATAATTCTTCCACACGGTTTTGCGTGCGCTCCCCACCTACAAAGTGTAAGGTGCTATTGCAAGACTGGGTGGGCCGGAACCCTAACTTCATGCTTCAGGATGAGGCGGTTGATATAGTAGACAAATTCGCGTATTTGGACAGCTGTGTCAGCCCCGGTAGTCCCTGTCTAGGCTTAAGACACCTGACAAGATCCCAGCCCTCGGGCTTCCTATGGATGGCATGGCAGCTAGGCACCAAAGAGGTGTTACAGGTGAACTCTCATCTTTTCTCATATTTATTTAGTCTTTTGAAAGATAGTATTTCCATCTGGATTGGGAGGAACTTGCATCACGTGTGGCGTGGTCAAAGGTGGAGTTTACAATGCTTTGGTGTGCTATACATCATTATACGGGTCAGAAACCCGGCCGCCGCACGCCGAGGAAGTCGAACGACTTTCAACATTTGACCCTCCATGTCTCCGGACTGTTTTCTGATTCTGGCAGGAACAATGGATCAGTAATACTGAAGCACACTGAATGGTTTCCGGAGGAAATTACTCACCACGACAGATGAATTGGTCATACTTTATGGGCTGTGCTAGCTTGGCTACTTGTTCTGTGTGCCAGTCGAAGGATTTCCTCAAAGGGCTCTTTTCGCACAACTACACGAATGGTAGAAACGAGCCAGCGGAGGTCTCGTAATGACTCCGCAGTAAAGTATGCAAGCCATCACCCCCGAACACTGTTCTGGTGATTGTCGTCTCCCTGAATGGGGACTCGAGACGAGGCACATCATTGTTTGGTGACATTATCTTACGTGGCCATATCGCGCCCTTAACGGAGCTATTGCATCCAAGCTATTGCCTTCAATGTATAGCCTCCCTCCCGATCGCCAGTGGTAAGCCCACTGGCAACCCTTTATCTGCGCGTCAATTATATCAGCTACCGCCTCCAATGCCCAACTACCTAATCCATCTCCCCAAGTCGTCGGTGATTGTAACTGAGACAGCTATAAACACTGCACGGCAGGTATGCAGTTCTTACGCCTGATGATGACATCGGTCGCTGGAAACATCTAGCTCCATCATCTGCGGTAGTTGGGCCATGTGCCATGCATGCGAAAACCTTGTTTACCGAGGCGTATTGTTGTCCATGCCCCCTTCAGAATGGCGCGAACTGCCAGATGGAAGCGTATAACTTGACAGAGAGGTTGGAAAGATATTACGAAGGGTTTAGGTGTTGTTAGTTCGGCCTGTCTTCTACGATTGACCCCCGCTGTGCCCCTGTGTTTGCCTGAAGACATCAAGAAATGGCAGCTGATTGGTCGCATTCGCTTTCGTGAGCTCGCTTTCCAGATTGCTCGGTTAAGCTCCTGGGGCTGTAGGCGCCTCGGAATGCTTGTGGCAAATCTGCACCCCGTTTCTTCCCTCCTACACTTTCCTCTTCTTTACACTAATTTTTCCAGTGCAATTGAGTAAAAACTTCGGTTTTACGGCAGTGAAGCATCAGTGAAACATCACTGTCAGCAATGATGTTCCTGTCCATGATGATGTTGGTCGCTTTGTTGCTCCACTTGGGCGTTCATATCACCCACCAGGATGCTTATATTCGTTCTTGCTGACCGGAGCAGTACGAGAATTCTCCATAAAACCCGTTCTTCCCAGGCTCAGAGCTGCAGTCTGTCAGGACAAATGGTGATACGACAGAAAAACAGTGTTTAGCGCATCTATCTTTTAATTGGACCAGATAACCGTACAGCACATGGACGACCAGTCCAGTAAAGTACCGTCAGCATTGGAGCCGAGTGCGATTACCACAGCATACGTAGCTCGAACCATTGCGTCAGCCGCACCAAAAACCCGAAGAGTGAAATGTGAAAAATCTGACCTTCAATGAGGAAGGTGGAATCTTTTATGAGTGTTTCGGAAACATAAGACAGTCAGTGGAGAAGGAGAACAAGGTTTCTGCGAGGGATGCCGGATGACCACTTTGACGGACAATACGAGCATTGAAGGCTGCTTGTGCACTTTATTCTTATTCAAGTCCATGGGGGCGACATGGCTCGGTGGCACGAATTTACTGACCGGGAGGTCCGTGGTTCGACCTCGACCCCTGCCTCTCGACTTCTCCTGTGTAGGCTTGGACAGCCTGGCAGTATCCCAGTCCTCACGCTTCCATCTAGCGCCTAAATGATGTTACAGCTGGGCGATTCCTCATTTTTCTCTCTTCATTCAAGTTCTTAGTCGACAGGATCATGAGACGGACACTGCAAGGTCTTGAAAAACTTGCTGGTCAACAAGCTGCCCAGAAAACCTTGCGCAGGCGATGTCGTTTTTGCCGTGGAAGAGAAAAAAAACCACGAGTGATTTGGATTCACTTACCTAACTTCCGTCCTTTGACGTGCGCTTCGCACCCTCCCAGTGTAATGTCACGCTCCTTGATGTGCAGTCAATGAATAAGTCACTCACAATCCAAGGGCGGGTGTTTGAAATCGTGGAGTGGCATATGTATCTTGGAAATTGTATTGGTTCCAACTGTAGTGTGCTAGATGAGGTCAATTTACGGATATCAGAGTCTGCGGTCACTAATTTGAGATACCTATGCCCATTAATTGGTATATTCCTGCACCTCAAGGTACATGTGTATCAGGCAAAGGTGCGTGTGTGTGTGATTGTGAAACAGCCTCTGCGAGCAGCAAACGAGACGTCTGAGGGTCTTCGACAGCCGTTGTCTGAGAGCCACAGCTCGTGTAGGTTCGTATCGGCGAACACGGTAACACGGTAATTAGAAACCGTGTGTTCGGTTGTTCAAAGGATAACCACCAGCCGGCTGTAACACCCTTTCGGTGGCTAGCTGCCATGCCACCAGAAGGAGCACGAGGGCTGGAATACTGCCAGGTTGCCCAAGCCTAGACAGAGAAGTCGAAAGGCAGAGGTCGGGCTTGAACCACAGACCTTCCGGTCAGTAAATTCGCGCTCTTAATCACTTGAGCCACCTCGGTTGTTCAAAGCGAAGAATATATCCAGTACCAAGAGTTGCGGTGGTCACATCATGTATTGTGCATACCAAATCATTATTTGCCGAAGATTGCTGTTTTCCGTGATCAGTTCGCAGTGGCGCGAGTAGGGAGGTGATCAATCTTTGACCTGGCAAACAAATATCAAAGCAATCATCAAAAGCCTGGGTACTTCCGGTTCAACCCGCCTTTTGGGATGGTGCCCGCATGGTCTCCTGCATGATTAGGGACACTGCAAGGTGTGTCTAGTAATCGATGTCGTTGTCGTTGTTGTCTGTTTCAGTCCAAACCATTTAAATGGGTGTTTGAATATGCAGGTAACCCACATTGATTGTGGTAGGCTAGCACTATATTCCTTGTCTCTTGTGTGGCAGAGAAACATCAATGTCAAACAGTGGTGTTGTGCCGTGAAAGATGATGTATAAGCTAGCGGCATTAGTTCCTGTACTGTATGGTGCCAGTAATCGTACAGTGGATTTTCGGGGCATGATGTTCACAAAGATAAGGATGCATCTCCCAATGACGAAATTATTTTTGTTCTTGTATAACGACGTCCCCCGTAGCGATTCCGCTAAAAGAGTCGAATGGTTCCAAGTCGAGTGTGGTGTTGTTGTATAGGGATTCATGTGGTTTTCTGGGTCTGCAGTAGAATGGGAGGATGAGGCATCGTTAATGGGCAAAATTTCAGTTTCTAAACAATCACCGTAGATGATGGTGTTGGCTGAGGTTCCTCTTGTTCGGCAGTATGTTCGGGTTCTAGTTCTGTGTTGAACGTGTTGGATGGCAGGTCATTGACTTTAGGACCCAAGTGGCGTTAGGATACGGTTTCGTGTTTGCCATCGGGATGAGCTATGTGGGCGTACTGTGGATTGCAAGAGACTAGCTCTGCTTCCTGTACCAGAGGGTCATATTTAAAGGCTCGATCCTTTCGCTTTAAAAGGATAGGTTCAGGGACAGTAAGCCAGGTAGGCAAGGATACACCACTGGCTGATCTTCGTGTGAACGGCAGGAAAAGTTCATGTGGGGGTATAGTTGGTACTGGTACACAACAGATACAGTGGAGAGCATCAAGAAAGGCGATTTCCCAACGTGTATGAGGCAAGTTTCGTTGGTTTTAGAATTGGACGGATGGTCTTCCATAGGGTAGCATTAAGCCGTTTCACTTGACCGTTACATTGTGAATTGTGTGCAGCGATGTGACAAGTGACGACGTCTTTGTAGAACAAAAACTTTGGGTTCAGTTGACAGAACGGCAATCTGAGTGAATGTAGGCGGGCATGCCATAAAGGAAAAAGAGTTAACCCACAACGAATCACCATGGAAGGGGACATAAGCAAATGGGGGCCGGGATTACTCGTTGATGAGTGTTAAGAGGTACTTGTTACGAGTGTCTGAGTGAAGTGGAATGAAGTGATTACCAAGGCGTCCAAAAGGTTTTGTGGCTTTGGTAAGCTGACTACGAAAAAGACAAGATTTTTGTTTCAGGTAAGAGCATGTGGGACATTTAGGGATCTCAAGTTGGATATCGCCTAATGAAAAAGGAAGGTTCTTAGAACGAAAAAAATGCGCAAGTCTTGTGACTCCTGGATGGCATAGTATGTTGTGAAGCTCTTGAAATTCTTCTGTCTCAAAGATGTTAGCACAAAGGTTACGAGATCAGGCATCAGCAAGGCGGTTTTCTGTTCCTGGTCTATAGACGACGTTCTGGTTGTCTCCCGTCAATCCGGTTTTTTTACCGTTCACTCTTGTCATTATTTTACCTTTCTTCTGTACGTTGATCCGTGTTCATTTTGTAGTGTCTTCCGAGGAGATGGTGATGCCATTTGCAGATCGTTTCGACGATAGTACATACTTTGTTTTCGACAGCAGGTCTTGGAGAAAATGGTGACCGGTCGGTTACCGTCGCTCAGGGATGAACCAAATGCGATGTTGGGCTCATCAGTTTTGACGAAAAGAAGGATGCTGTAGCCGACAGTAACGGCAATCGCATTCTCCAATCCTTGCTTAAGGTTTCCAAGTGCCGTTCGGACACTCCGGAAGCGGAACTATTTCGTTTTTTTTATTATCAGGAAACGCCGTTATCCATTGGGAGCAGCAGGTGAACAGACCTACGGCTCTTCGTTCTGATTTTGCGTTCTGTAGAATTGGGTGGTCTCTTGTATCGTGCATGCGTTTTGGGTCAGGTTTGATAATACATTTGGAGACCTTGTAACCCAGAAGAGTAAGCCCTTCAATTGCGAAGCTGCTTTTTGTGTCGTTCAAAGCAATATATATTTTAAGGACATCAAGAAAATACCTATGATTATGGTCATGTTCATTTCTCATTTTGCCGCATACAGTAACCTGTTCGGCTTTGGTAATCTTGTTTAATGTTCGTTGGAAACACACAATCCATTCGTTACTCCAAAGGGAATGTGCCAAAACTGGTATAGGTTCCCGCGGGCTTCGAATGCAGTAAACAGTTCACCTGACTAGATTATTGGGGCCGAGATGGCCCAAGTGGTTAGAGCGCGAATTTACTGACCGGAAGGTCCGTGGTTCGAATCCGACCCCCGCCACTCGACTTCCCCTGTCTAGGCTTGGGCAGTCTGACAGTATCCCAGCCCTCGTGCTTCCTTCGGGTGGCATGGCAGCTAGGCACCAGAAGGGTGCTACAGCTGAACGCTTTCTTTCTTTTCTTATTGGAACCTGATGATATGCACCTTGGAGGTCCAGTGTGCTGTAGACGGTATAGAGTGCGATGGTTCCATTCGTTTGATCAAGTCTTGGTGAAGGGTAAGCGTCAAGGTAGGTAAAGCGATTGATGGTCTGGCTGTAGTCTATGACCATGCATCCCTTGTGTTTCGTACGCATTACGAGCACTTGCGCTTTCCATGGGGAATTTGATGCCTTGATTATGCCATCGGCGAGCATTCGGTCTACTTCCGTTAGTATGGCCTGTTCGTCTTCCTGTGTATGTCGAGAATATTTCGTTGTGATCGGTTTGCAGTTTCCAGCGAGCTTAGTGAACAAATATGGGAATTCCAGTTTCGCGGTTGTTACGCCACATAGGATGCCGCATTTGCCACCGAATGGGATTTCAACTTTATCATGTAACCCCAAGTTGTGTCCGAGACGGTTGTCTGCACAAAGGTTAGGCAATACACAAAGTGTGAACCGGTGTTTGTAGCATCTTTGTACTGAATGAATACAAGCAATGACCTTTGACGGAACATGAATGTGTCGTCGACGCTATTGTTATCACAAATTCGTATGGAAATAGTTTCCAGGTTTGCTGGACTAGTGAAAAAATGAAACTTCTGGAGCTGCCGGTGTCAGTAAGAGCTGGGACAGCAATGCCGTTGACCAGAAGATCTGTTGTAGTTTTAGATACGCTATTGGAAACGAAGAGATTGAGGAGTATTGAGCTGCACACATGTGATATTTCGAAGTTTTGAACCCACAGACACTTTGAAAATGTCTTCTTTTCCCACAAATTTTGCGAACTGATTCTTTAGCGAAACACTTGTAACAAGGTTGCTTGGGGTTCCCACAAAAGCAACTTGTTTTTGTGCAGCAGTGGTAAATGTTGTTTCGGGATTAACAAAGGGGACGCAGGGGTGGACGCAGAACAAGTAACGGATTGTTTGTATACGTCAAGGTCCAATTCATTTGACGTTAGCAGTTCCTTCTAAATGGTGTTCGACTGCAGTCCGGTTATCTCGCCATCCCGGATTGCTTCGTTTGTATGTTCCACATCAGATATTGCTTTTACTTCACAGTCCTTAGAAGATGACTTCAGTCTTTGAACGAACTGGCCACTATCTTCATCAGGTTCTTGTTTGTATGCAGCTAAAAGATGGCGTGCATACACGACATTTTTCGGGCGAATATAAACGTTTTTCCAGCAAGGTTATCGCAGAATCGTAGTCGCTACATCCTGAAATGGATTCATACACTGTATGGTCAATGTGATGTATGAAAGTTTCCAGTTTATTTGGACCTTCAGGCTTGACTGAGTTGATGTGAGTTTTGAAGGTACGAAACCAGTGAGTCCATCGTTCCCTGTCATCTGGTGATTGAGGATCAGCATTGAGCACCACGAATAAGGGAGTATGATCCATTTTTTATTAGACGACTAAATTGTTGCGAGAGTTGAATGGTTCCAGGTCGAGATTAGTGGGAAGACAAAATAGAAGGGCGTAATGTACACCGTAATCGTCTCATAACGGTAGTAAATGAGCTGAAATCGTAGAGTGAAAATTACCAGTTAATGATAAATGAAAAGTATGGTTTACATAATCATGACAGACTCCCTCTGATGCAACCATGTGGATACTCACGAAATTCTCAAGGCGATTCGTCCTGCCGTGTTACGAACAGAAATTAGCCCATCGTACCCAAGTTTTGATAAAAAGAGAGCGTGCACATTTAACAACAGAATAGTTGCATTGCATGCAACTGTGTATCGTACGGGAAACGGTGCAGGGAATTCTCTTTCTATCCCTCCATGATAGCTACGCAACGTTCTCATGGGGATGTTGGTGATGACGGTGATTTCAAGGTAACTAAAAAGTCAAGGGGTTCCATCTCCAAACGCCGTTGAAGAGTCCTCATGATGTCAGTTTCGTAGGCTGATCGTTTGCAGTGTTTTCCTGTCAGTTACGCCAGTTCTACTCATTCCGGAGCACAAACATTCACATACTGCTGGTGCTGTCAGTGATGATGGAATTGATTTGATTTTTTCAGCCCTTTAACCTTATCGCCCTGCGAACATGCTTGGAATTGTTTTTCTGGTGTATTCCTCTGTGAATTGCCTCCGAAGACATAGTCTGTAATGAAGTGAGTGGTCCCCGTCCATTTTATCTTTTGTCTGTATAGCGATATTTGCGAGTCGGATCCCACCAACCAAACACAAACTATCTATAACATCCCTTCGGGACAGCGGCATCAATGGTAAGTCGTGTACTTATTTTTCTTATTCTTCAGTTCGGTGGTGGACGATATTCAGAGCCATCATGCACAAGCGTCTGTTCCGTCGCAGGCTAAACGCCCGCGTCTTAACACGGCTGATTGTGAGGGATATTCACTCCCCGCAATTGGGGAAAAACTACCCAATCTGCCCTCTGAACGGAGTAGTATGGGCGTATTGTCGTTACCCAAACAAGATCCCATGGCCGATATTGACGACGAATGTGACATTCAAAGGGAACTTGTTCTGACCCGGGACTTCACGGAAATTTTGCCCGTTGAATTGTCGCTTCGAATTTTATCCTACTTGGCTCTATATGACATCCTTGAATGTGCTAAAGTAAGTTTTCTGTACTTGGTCACAGCTGCTTGTAAAATAAAGTGCCCTGTTTCTCTCCGCTGGTACCTGTAAACACACTGTCGACGTTTTGAGTTACTGTGTCCAGTCTTCATCACTTAGGAGCACTTTGCGCATTCACATTTTGGTGGTATAGTAAATGATCTTGGGATGGTGGTATTGTAAATAGAGAGCGATGATCGAGCCATTTGGTGGGCCCCTTTAGCTGTGCAGTCCCACTTTTCACGATGGCTTGGCAATTCGTGCCATGTTCTGATTCAAAACCTTATGCAGTTAATTCGCAAACTCTTCCAACAGCATTTCACTTGAAATTTGCTTTTTGTACTCATGTTTTGGTTCATAGTCAGTGAGATATTCTGATTGCCATAGGATTTGATCTGTTCTATCCACTGGGTAATCTACACGAACAGTTTCCAATTATTTACGGAAGGTGTGTCATTGGAAAACCAATAAATTCTGTTCGATTAGTTGTAGGGGGTTACAGCATTCGTAGAACGCATACTCACATTACTCTCTTTTTAACAGTCCCCCTATCCTGGTGCAATCATTCTACGGAGTCTATACTAGAGGGGGAGCACTGGATTGGGATTTCGTCCTTATTAAAGCCCTTCATAAGTGGGTATCCTTGACTGTACCGGAGCTTGAACTCCGGACTTCTGACATGCGGATTCGCCAGAATAATCGCACCAGGACAGGAGGAGCACTGTCTGAATGGAAGTGATGTGCATGTGGATTCTAAAATCCTACAACTAATCGAACTGTTGTCCAGCAGGTCTCACGTGTCTTTGGCGCAACCTGACTGGGAAGTTCTGACAGGCTGGTCAGTCTATTGACACAACCAGGGCAATTACTTGATCGTGTTTCGAGGCGTCGGGCACATATAGATCAAGTGTAAACACTGCCTATTGGGACGTGATGATTCAAGTGCGTCCATCGTGCGCTGGTGGAATAGTGATACAACGCTTGCCTCGCATGTTACATGTCCGGAGCTCAAAACCCGGCACGACCAAGGATATGCATTGTTGCTGGGCTCTAACTAGAGCGAAAATAGAATCTAGTGCTCTCTTCTTTTGTACGGACTCACTAGAACGATTGCGCTAAGACATGAAGAGCACTGTTCAAACCAGAGTGATGTGAAGCTAATTTTTGGCTCGAATTTTCGAATGGATGTATACAAGCCTGGAAGTAAGGCTGGGAAGTGTGTATGTGAGATATGTTTTGATAGCAGGGTTCGAGTGGAAACTGAAGTGCATCTGAGGGTACTGTAGATTATTTCGACTCCGTGCTCAGTCGCCGTACTATGATTTTTAAGTTGCCTTTGAGTAGTTAGTCGGGGTATACAGAATTCTTTCGATCTTTCATGTCTTGGAATGAGCACAGTATACCCAGAAAACGGGAGAAAGACGGCAGTGGCTATTTGTCACGAGGCATCTTATTCAAATCACCAATAGGATAACCTGAGTTTGTCAGTGTAGGCTGTTTTGGTTGTGTTCGGCACCGCACTTATGTTTAGGGGAGATGGGTAGCGATCTGGACGAACTGTAAGTAACCTAAGGTGATCTTATTGTTGACTTGAACTGAATACTTTATGACAAAAAGCCAACGACGTCTTTCCGTTCGTTTTGGTGTCCACTGTACTCATTGCACTGTCTAAAAGATTGCCATCTTAGCCTTTGAAGCCGTTTGACTTGAGAACGAGATTGAATTCGTTCTTATTCCAAGTGGGAATTTTCGAAAAATTCCCTCTTCATTCTATCAGCGCTCACCTTTTAATACGCAGTTTATGGATAAAACTGATTTAGGTGTGCGGTCTACATATCTTTATTGTTTATCGATCTTCCGGTTAATAATTGGGCATAGAGACCACACTTTAACACCGTACACGGATGAATGTTGAAACGCATACTCTCCTTGGTTATTCTGAGTGAAAAGTAGCGATACGAAACTACATTGATACATTGCATTCAACCTTGTGCTCCACTCGATACAACCGACCCACTCAAGTAGCAATAAAAATTTGCCATTCTTCTATTGTGTGATCAGGTGGTTTTCTTAGTTTTCAGCTTCGCGTATCCGAAATTTAGAATGGCAGTATCTTCTAACCTGAAATCAATTCTAGCAATAGGGACATTTTTTTGAACAACGACTTTACGTGATGTTTTGATGGTCTGCATTGGGATCGATGGTCGTTGTTGATACGGATACCTCACTATCATAAGACTATGCAGTTTGCCATGGCGAAAAGGTGATAAAGCCTACCGCAGTTGTTCTGGGTCACCTACGGCTTACCATCTGAAATTGGTGTTCCACAAACCACTGACGTCACCTAGCCTGCGTGAACTGTAAATTTTCTGGCCGACAGATTTACGCGAATTATAGGAAGACGAATCACACCAGTAGCGCAAACTTTCCGTGGGCTAGCTCCTACTTTGCTGTTGAATATGATATATCTGCACGGTTAGTATCTTCAACTTGTGCGGAGTAGTTATGGCGACTCTAGTGCGAACACTGATGTTTATCATTCTGCAGGTAGCCACTGGCATGAAATTCTTCCTCGTGGCATAATTCAAGGAGACCAATCAATTACTAACTATACATAATTAGTTTCTTGTTCGTCATCCCGTGGAACACCCGCTGAACCACGGAATCCCGGTTCACTTAAATCCAGTACCCTTCATTTCGCTCTATACAACAGCAGTAGTTCGCTTACTGTTGCTCAGTTATACTAAGGTAACCGACGAAGCTCCGTTCGCGTATTAAGTACATCCTACCTGAGTTTTTGTCCAAAAAAAATCGTTCAGCTGTAGCACCTTTTCGGTGCCTAACTGCCATGCCACCCAAACGTTGCACGAGGACTGGGGTACTTCCAGGTCGCTCAAGCCTAGACATGGAAAGTCGAGAGGCAGAGGTGGGATTCGAACCACGGCCTTCCGGTCAGTAGATTGGCGCTGTCACCACTTAGGCCATCTCGCCTGAGTTTTTGTCCACATGGACTAGAATGAGCAGCGTTTCACGTGGCAAAATTCCAAGCACAGAATATGTGTACTCTGGAGTAATTTGTAAAGTTTGACTTGATTAAGCATTACCACTTCGTTTTCACAATTTTCCCGCACACTAAGCTTGCTGTCTTCGAAAACGAATGTAACTGTATGGTTACTTTGCGGATTGTGTTTGTACCGGTCCATGCTTCTTCCGCATGCCTTACAGAGTTTGTACCACAAACTCGTTTTCAGGTATCTCACCGCTGGAATAAGATCGCTTGTGACCCACTATTGTGGTTTCGCTTATGTCAGAATAGCGGTCTTGTTTCGGACGCAATACGTACAATGGAGATGGATAAGCTTCCGCATCCACACGAAAAAGTGCAGAATTCATTTTCTCCATCGTACTCGACATCAAGTAAATCCTCGGGAAAGTCCTGCAGTGAACTTGGTGTTTCGCACTCTCCCTCAGCAGATATACTAAGTGTAAGTCATCATATTTTTACAGCGATACGACTAGGTTATTTTTTATGACACTTATCTTTAAACGCCAATTCCATGCTGTCAGTACACTCGGTGACAAAATTTTGACCACACTTTTTCAAGCACAACTTTTATCTAACCCTAAAACATCTAATATCGCTGTACTTTTGGAAACAGTGAATTTGGAGTAACTCTAAGGTTCATTTCAGCCTATCAGTCATAAAACATATACCAAGAGTACCTTGGTTCAAGCTGCTACAGTTTCGGTCATCGGCAAATGGAAGAGCTGTTACTCAATTAAAGCTATAACTTTGATACAGCAGAATCAGTCGCCGCGTAAATGAGCCCTGTCTGTCACTATCATTAACTGCTGAAGTTGGGTCCCGGGGTCCCCATCAGGGGAGGCAGGGGTTTCAACCCGACTTAGTTTACTGGTTGTTGTCTTCATACACTGTATATCTCCCGGTCGTTTCTATTCAGCACAGGACTGCACAAAATAGCTATGGGAGGCAAACGGTCCTCTGGCATGCAAAAAGTACGTCTCAACCAGCGTGATCTGTGAAACATGAGCAGCTCATTTTTCGCAGGAGATTACATTTTTTTCTAAAAATCATCTGGCTAAATCGAAATTTCCACCAGAAACAATGCTCCGGAGACACTGATAGTCAAACAGGCAGTTTTCGTACACGTTTCTGATCTACGGGGCGGTACAAATCGCACTGTCGCACTGTAAGAGCCAGGCTGAGCGAAAATGATGGTTATCTCCGTGAGTATTCGATTTCACGGCTACGACAAGTGAGACTTTAGAAGCTGCGAATTGACTTGCGTAGCTTCGCCACAGTGATCCTCTGAGTGTTTAAACAACCACCGAAAGAATCAGATGAAAACTCTTATTTTTAACGCACCAACTAAAGCAGCCAAATTTAAAGAAAAGCCTTTTTATTAGTGAAATTACCTGCGTGCATAATTTCCAAAACGGAGGCGAAAGCCAGTTCAAACACCCATGCACAGGCTCGATTCATAGAAGACGGAGTTGAAGTCCGCGATTTGAAGCACTAGGCTACCCAGGACCTGTACAAAAATAAGTATGGTGGAGTGGATTTGATACATTGCTCCATGAGAATCATGTTTTCAACCTTGCTAGTTGTAAATTGTGGTGAAGCTTTGCTTCTTGACATATGAAACGGACGGGTGCCTGATCTGAATCAACGTATGTGTTCCCAAACGGCCGGCAGTCAAGGACTGAGCTGTGGCATCGGTAGCTTACGGTGATATCGTCAGTTCTACTCCAAGATTGTTCAGCAGCAGAGGGCGCCCGGTGGCGTAACGAGGCTTACTGCGTATAGACCTAGTATGGCTAAGAAACAGCTGGTGATAAATATGAAGTTGCAAAAGCCGTTCATTATCACTATGTTTTGCGTCTAAGCTTAACGTACCACCAGGTCATGCCTGTAATGAACTAAGGTGTTCTACCCGTGCATTGAATTCTATTGCCATTTTGTCTTTATCCGATCTTTTGGAGCCCAAGAGGGCGGTCATTTCTCGACAGGTGTTTTTCGATGAATTACAGCTGTAGCTGATCGATAAATGGACGCGACAAAAAAAAAAAAACGTCTAGCTGATAGAAAAGGCACCAAAAAAAAAAAAAGAAACGTCAGTATTTCGATGAGTGCAATGTTTTGTGGAAATGTACAGCACAGAGTATTGCGTTTACAACCGAGTAATGAAACCTCGGCCCGCAAGCGTAGGGTGTCACCAACACCGACACAACTCTGCAGCATCTTAGCATCACCGGAGCTTTATATTTGATGTCGTCGAAATAAAGAGGATGCTATAAACCCTGTACGTTTATCTTGCGCTCGAGCCTGAGTGATTCAGCGGATGTCAGTCTGTGAAGTAGGTGAGTGCGTGCAATTCCAGTTTGTTGACCGATCTACCTTTGAGATCTAAGTGAGAGTAACTGCCCTGTGTGTGGGGATGCGGGGCCATAAGAATGGCTATCAAGCGGAGAGCCAAGAGGTAGTGAAGAAGGATGGAAAGTGTCAGTACTTGCATACTTTGGTTTATCCGCCATGCTGTGTGCAGCAAATAGGGCGACCCGAGTGACGTCACCACCTGACGGTCGATGCGGCATGAAAGAACTTTCATTTGTGAAGTTGATGGTTTTATGTGAGGTGAGGTTCATTTAAGCTGCCAAAACTCAGACGAGAGTACAATTAAGGTTCCAAGTCAACTTCGGCTCACAAACCTGACCGCAAGACAGTAGTGGTTTGTCCAAGACGACTGGAGTTGCCCACACTTTCGCAGTTGTTCCAACTGCCAACCAGGAGGGCCAGGAGACTGTTCATCGAATTCTTATCCACTAACCGATTGGATGGGGTCAGTGGATGCTGAGGCAGAGAATGCACCTTGTAGTGATACGTTGTATCCTACACGTCCGTAACTCATACTAAGGTTCCGAAACCGTCACACCACTATGGGGTGCATTCTCACGATGGGATGATAAACCTAACTAATCAGAGTCATGCTCATTAAAATCGCCGGGAAGTCGGATGGTGGCATGTGTTAGCAGTTGACATTTAGTACGAAAAAGTTTAAAAGTATCGCTGTCAATCCACGGAAAATCCAACACAACGGACATGAGAAACACTATGTTGGCCATATTCGGAGATTATCTAGCGGAATACACAATATTAGCTTGCAAGCAGGAAACGCGATCAATTAGCACTGGTTTTTGCGGATGAAGGTCCAAAGGGAATAGCGTGCAAATGCTAGCTCTTCCAAGAACCCGT
Source organism: Opisthorchis viverrini (assembly GCF_000715545.1). Lineage (NCBI taxonomy): Eukaryota > Metazoa > Platyhelminthes > Trematoda > Opisthorchiida > Opisthorchiidae > Opisthorchis > Opisthorchis viverrini. The sequence continues at coordinate 892,875 of NW_008751676.1, forward strand.
TGTACTCTACGGAAAACCTAAAAACAAACATTGATATTGACCTAACTTTTCAGCCATTGCCTCAGCTCACGAAACGGTATAACAAATTAGGCACGAACTTGAGCGTAGAAAAGCGCTAGATCTTGATTTCGTATTAATAGCCGGTGATGATAGCTTTTGGATGGACTGGTGAAAAAGTGCAGTCAGAAGGGTGTGGGTGGTCTGGGTAGAAAACGCAGATAAATCAGCAAAGAGAGTACATGCGGAGAAATAGAGTTTGTACAAGCAGAGGAACGGAAGTCGAGCGTAACATGAGTGTTTGTTTTCGTAGTTTGTCATAGGATCTACCACTATTTGGCTGCTCGTATCAAAGTAGGGGACTTTCTTGGAAGGACTAATTATAGCCTTCGGCTGAAGAACCTGCCCAGATAGTCAAGGTTACCCCTCAAACACCTCCGTTAATGAGATTAATCAAGTTTTGTAGGGGACCGACCGGCCAGGCCGTAACCTGGCAGTGCCGTCGCGTTCGCGTCTGTCCCTTAGTCGCAGGCGACTCATTCGTAAGTAACCTTAACCCGTATGAGGCAAGGGGCCATTACTCTGTCCACAACCTTTGGACGTGTCCGAAGCTAGGCAGTCCCGTTCGGTTTCTACACGTAATTCGGAGTGCCGCAGACCTAGAGGTAGACCAAACTGAGTGAAGGATGTTACGAAATTTTAATGTTGTTTGCCTTCAAGGATGGGATCCACGTGGCTCCATCATGCGCTGGAGACACCGCAGTATAGTAGCTAAGCGATGTCAGTAGTGTTCAGGCTTCAGTTCCTGCCGGGGTCGTCCGACAGTGTAGCATAAGCGTAGGCTTCTCGCAGATATTTTAGTAGGCTAGTCCTGGGTCCTCACCCTGTCACACATTTCCTTTCCAATATAAAACTTTGTTCAAATAAATTGACATTTTGGTGCGGCAGTGAAGCACTAGCGTTTTCCAGTGTTACTGTCAACAATGATGACTCCAAATAGCCTGACGATGTGCCACTGTGATTTTCACCTCATTATTCATTAAAGATCCCGCGAAGAATTGTGTATAAGTAACAATGTGCTGGGCTGCTCATTTTGAGCAGTATGTTTTCCGACAAATTTTGCGCAAATGCAATCCCAAACTGTTTTTGCCATTTCATTTCCCCACCTTAGGTCGACTGGAAGATGGTCTTCCGGCGAAACGTCGAGTCCCAGTGTAACTGGCGCCATGGTACCCACTTAAAGCCCATTGTGCTTTCAGCTCATCACGTACGTGATGTTAATTCAACCCTAGCACACCCTTGAATTTTGGTATCTTATCTGTCGGTTCATGCGAATCGGATTTCTGCTGATTTTTGTGCAAGCGACTAGCTTATTGCACTATTATGGGCATGGCTACCCGTGCCTGCTTTGTTTCTGAGTACTAATCGGTTTACAGGTTCTATCCGTTTGTGCATACAAGAGTGCCTTGTATTCATAGCATGGGTGTGTTGTGCGATAGAAGTTCATCTATCAACTGCCCCGTGAGCCATGTTAAATGCGGTCCACAGTATTACAAGCGGCAAAGCGACTCACGTAGTCGCCCGAACTGTATGTGCCACACGCACATATGCAAATGGTGAGTGAATCGCGCTAGGCTCCTACTGCCTGTTATTGACTTTTATGCGCTCCACACTGCTGTCCAGGCTCCAACTTCGCAGCGCTGTTGGATTCCGAAAGCACTTGTGATCATTAGACAGCTGAAGTCTATATTCGATTCATCCCATTAAGTGAACTCAAAAATCGCTTATCCCTAATGGATTTGAACGGAATTTAGCTTCGATGCCTTCAACTGGATTGCTTTGTTTCTTACTTAAAATTAGTGACCTCAAAAGGAAACTTTTTTACCCCCCTCCAGAATCATGTCATCACTTGCTTAGAGGTATACAATGACTGGGCAATCACCGGTTCTGACGATTCAAGCATATGCATTTGGAGCATTACTCGCGGGTCGCTATTGATCAACTTGTTCGGACATATTGGTGGCGTCTGGTCCCTCACGGTTCTTGCACCGAATAGTGGTGGACATGAGCAACGACCACTCCTGGTATCCGGAAGCTGTGATCGAACAGCTCGTGTTTGGCTGCTTGATGGTCTTCGATGGCCTTGCATAGCCACACTCTTTGGACATCAGTCTACTGTACGTTGTCTAGCGGGTCAGCGGGCAGTAAGCAGTTGCTTCACTCATGGGCAAAAAGAGTGGAGCTGTTTCGACCAGAACTCTGAAGTCCATACAATCGACATTGACAATCAGGCGACTGGTTTGCCTTCCACAACGGAACAATCAACTGTGGTCGATGCAGAATCAGGCAGATTACGACTTGTGGCCACTGGCAGCAGAGACACAACCGTCCGTTTATGGAATGCCCTCTCGGGTCGTTGTCTGCGACTGTTTGAAGGTATCTTTTGAAACCAGAATTCTGCTGATAGTTGTCAATTTTCGCCCTCTTTTCGCGTTCTCTATCCGCTTGATGGTTTTTTTACTTGACAGTTATTGTTATTATTATTAATCTTAATGGCACAATCGAGGTGACATTATCAGTACGTTATTAGGGAGCGTGGAGAAGCGTAGCGACCACTTAATTGAATGTCGCCCTCTGCGGTTATTCCCTTTTCGATCAGATTGAAGGCTGCTGTTTTAGTAGCTATTTTGATCAAACTCTTTGCATAACCGAAAAATTTTCAATATCCTGTGGGCACGAACCGTGAGAAGGATGTGGACCAATGATTCGGGTAAGTACAGAGTGCTCGCAAAGAAGCGATCCCGGTCTTCAGCTCAGCGTCGCTGTAAATAGACCACTGTGTTGTGTTTTCTTTATGCATAGAGAAGGGCAGCGGGATTCTCGGTGAGCGGGAAATAAATCAGAGGTCAAGGTGTCCAACCGTTCCTGTCCACATATTTAATGCTTCTGTCCTTCCCCTTGTTTTACTTGTCAGAAACCTGACCGCTGCGCGCTTGAGATGGTAAAAGACTTTCGGTGTTTAGCCATCTATGTCTCCGGAGCGTTGCCCGCATCTGGCGGGAACACTGAATCAGTAATGCTAAAGCACATCGAATGGTTTTCGGAACAAATAACTCACCCAGTGTAATTTAGTAAAAACTTGTGGTTTTACGACCGTGGGGCATCAGTGAAACATCACTGTCAGCGCTGATGTCTTTGTGTGTGATGACGTTGGTCGCTTAGTTGTTCAACTTGGGCGTTCATTTCACCAACCAGGATGATTATATCCGTTCTTGCTGACCGAAGCCGTTGCGACATATTTCCGTAAAACCTGTTTTTTCCGGACTCAGAACCTGCGGTCTTTCAGGACGGCTGCCGATACGACACAGAAACGGTGTCTAGTTAATCGATCTTTTAACTGAACCAGACAACCTTACAGCGCATAGACGGCTGTTTACTGGATCCAGTCCAGTAAAGCACTTTTAGCCTTGGGGCGGAGTGCTATTACCACAGCATAGATACCTCGAACCATTGCGTTAGCCTACGAGAAACTCGAGGAATATGTGGAAGCTTAAGTTGCATAGCGAAGTGAATCCTCTATGAGTGTTTCGGAAACACAAGACAGTCAACAAAGTGGGAGAACAAGGTTTCAGCGACGGATGCCGGATAACTAACTTGATAGATAGTACGAATATTAAAGTCTGTATGCCCATTTTATTCTTATTCGAGTTCGTGGTCGACAGGATAATGAGACGGACCTTGGAAGGTCCTGAAACGCTGGTGGTCGACAGTTTGCTGGGGAAAATCCTGTCGATGTAGAATGTGCAGACGTCGTTTTCGTCATCGAAGAGGAAAAAAACCATAGGTGTCTTTGGATGCGTTGACTCAAGTCCTCCTATCCTTCGACGTGCGCTTCGCACCCTCCAAGTGTAATATCACGCTCCTTGACATGCAGTCAATGAATAAGTCACTCGCAATCCAAGGAGGGGTGCTTGAAATTGTGGAGTGTTATACGTATCTTGGAGGCTGTGTTGGTTTCAACTGTAGTGTGCTAGATGAGGTCAATTTACGGATCTCGGAGTCTGCTGTCACTAATTTGAGATACATATGCCGACTAATTGGTATATCCCTGCACTTCAAGGTACGTGTGTGTGAAACAGCCTCTGCGAACTGTAGTGGATGAGGTCAATTTACGGATCTCGGAGTCTGCTGTCACTAATTTGAGATACATATGCCGACTAATTGGTATATCCCTGCACTTCAAGGTACGTGTGTGTGAAACAGCCTCTGCGATCAGCAGACCAGACGTCTTCAGGTCTTCTACAACCGTTGTCTGAGAGCCACAGCTCATGTAGGCCGGTATCGGCCAATCCGCAACGTGGCAATTAGAAAACAAGTGTTTGGTTGTGCGTGGGGGACTTTAATCGAAGAATATAGTCGGTACCACAAGTTGAGGTGGTCAGGTCCCACTGAGAAACCTGTAATACGCGTCAATTTTATCAGCTGCCTCCTCCAATGCGCGGCTACCCACTCTATCTCTCCAAGTCGTCGCTGAATGTAACTGTGGCAGCTATAACCACTGTATGATAAGTACGCGTTTTTTACAGCTGATGATGACAATGGTCTGTCCCTTCCCGACCAGGCTAGGTTGGCATTGTCTTTCTTTTGAAAAACACGTGCTGAAACTGGTTTAGGTAAGGATTGTGGACAGCTTGGTCGATCTCCACCTTGTTCAGTTAATTCACACTAAAGGAACGGTGAACCTTACTTTTCTGCTTCTTTTCTAATGCACAGAACACAATTACCAACTGCCTTTTAGCTCAAACCGAGCTGGTTACCAGGCTAAGTAAATCCTATCCCATAAGTGAAATCAACCTATGTTGAGAAGCCATAATCTCTCTCCACCGTTTTAGTGCGAATCTTCCGGATATTGGAAGTGATCCGTAACATTTCTAAACGAATTCGACGAACAGTCCGGTTGCATGCAGCAGAGTAATCCTGAGTGTAACCTGTACTCAGGACAGAAGATCACTCACCATTCAACTAACCAGATACGACCAATCTTTTCCCCAAGGAAAGCACAAGTAAATGAGCTCTGCGATAAGTAGCTGTCATTTTCGGGGTCAACGGTGTCACGTGAGTTGAAGTATATCGATAAAAGAAGGCTGGCGCTGTATCGTTTCTGGAGGTACATAGCCGGTGTTCAAACTGTCGTCCAAAATACTTTGTGTACCATTTTTGCATTCTCAACAAAAATGCGCATCGATTCTTCGTAAAGGTCAAATTCATCAGCCGCAAAATAGAACCCGAGTTTGTTATAGTGTCATTGCCACCCTACCGTGGTTATGTGGCAACTAAACCTCCACCCAGTGAAAATAGGGTCACCGGAACTAGGGTTTGTTTACGTGGATAACATTAACATATGTTCCCCCTTGTTCCTGTATATTGCTCTACCTTACCTTACGATCGAGAACGTAAATATCCTTATTCATTTGTCACAGGCCACCGTGGTGCCATAAGATGTGTTCAGTTCAACGAATGGAAAGTCGTTTCCGGAAGCTACGACTGCACTGTACGCATATGGAGCATAGTAACCGGTACTTGTCTAAACGTACTGATTGGCCACGAAAATCGAGTCTACACACTCGTGTTTGATGGTGTGCATGTGATCACCGCAAGTCTGGACACAACGATTCGTGTTTGGAGCGCCTCTACCGGTGAACTGAGACACACCTTCCGTGGACACCGTTCGTTGACAAGCGGAATGGCGCACGACACGTACTCTCGGGTTTTGGTATCCAGCAATGCTGATGAGACCCTGCGCATCTGGGATCTACAGACAGGTCACTGTTTGCACACTCTGGCAGGTAAATTGCTTGTCATAATTTCCTTCGTATATTGAGTACTTTTGCTACAGGCTATCGGAAGTTTTAACGAATACCAGTCGCCGAGTTTGAAGTAACCCTAGAAGTTTGATGAGTGAGTGTTTCGAAGGTTCACCTAACGGACCTTATGGTTGCGCCGATTGTGGAGCGAAGCGTGACTACGACGAAGGAAATAGCTTGAATTCTTGTTTCGTTGAAACTAATTGTTGCCAAAGTCTGCCAGTATTCCACCGCATAAGCTCCCTGACTTTAGTGTTCTAAGATTTCGACGTCAGACCATCAATTTTTATTGTTTTCACATCCTGTATGGTTTCTTGACTAAGAAGCGCCAATACTAAAGAGTGGTACTAACCAAATATTGCTAGTTACTTCACGTTGGGCGACGGAGTGCACAAATGGCCAAGTTATCTAAACCAATGTGCCCACTCTCGGAATTGTCCAGTAGCAATGAACGCACGCCCAGAAAACAGCTCGTATGATCGTGATATTACCGGTCTTTCACATTTTGATATTGTTTCCACCTTCCATTTAAACTATCCTAGATAAGACCATTCTGCTTAGTCACGACAGGAGAGCATTAAATGCGAGTGACACGGATACAGAGACCTACGTATCATTTCTATAGTTCTGAGGGATACGTAGGTATCTGCTGTTATATCAGATTTCTTTTCGCACGCAGGCACCTATCATAATAAGTGTACGGAAAGGCTGACGCGCTTGAACGTCTTTCGTGGTGCTACTTCCCGGCCCCTCTCTCCACAACATTATACTATTTGCCAGCTCTTCACAAATGGTTAACCTGTGCTGTAAGTTAGTCTATACCGAATAGCCCTAGGTATTTACGCTTCGTCTTAGATTGATATCACCTACAGGATGCATGCTCTTGAAAAATTCCAAAATCTCGTTTCAGAAGAGCTTGATAAAGAATCGGTAGTTTTTATTTGGGCAACGTTTCGCTTATGACACAAAAGCTTCATCAGGACAAGTGAACAGGTCACCAAATTGGCCAGGTTATAAGACAGACGGGGAACCAATCAGTAAGTCCTCTGCACACTAGATCAGTGTTGATTGTCAATTAACAGCTCTTGTCGGCTAGCGTGGGTGTCAAATTCTTGAATTAGTCGGTTGGGGGAGTTTCAAATTACTTTCGATCGCTTTTCGTTCCTTCATCTTCCACTTCAGGGTGCTTCACTTGATGATTCACCCCGGGTGCCACTGGTAGATCATTGATCACCGGGGGACGTGAGTGTTACGACAATTTAGTTGGGGGGGAGGTGCGTAAGGTTAAGTGGAGTTCAGATGATGACCACTCTCCCCACTGATGATCGCACACCAATACGTGTTAGCTCGAGTGACATAGAACAGTTCTCTGCACGCTCGCCTTTTCCACGCCTTCTATTATTTTAACACTGGGATGCTTGGCGATTTCTACCGCCTCAGCCATCAGTCTCTGCTGAGGTGGACGTAGTCCCCGCCTCAAAACCTCGACATTTTCTAAGTTTATTTTGTGCCCCATGTCCAGTGCGTGTTCCGCGGTTGCCGAGTCTCTCAGTAACGCTTGATATTCATCTGCGTTTCTCGGCGGCCTGTTTATTTTTCTACTATGCTCTCTGACTCTGATGTGTAGTTCCCTGGCCGTCTGTCCTATTTAGACGTTTGTGCAGTCGTTACACTTTATTTTGTAGACACAGTCCCTAGTCCTGTTTGCCGGGAGGCGATCCTTTATTTGCACCAGTGCAGAGCGCAGAGTGTTCCCCCTTTGGAAAGCTACTCTTATGTTAGCTGTGTTTAAAATTCTTCGAATTGCCT
>NW_008751676.1:900652-912667 GCF_000715545.1 Opisthorchis viverrini
CCAGCGTCGGTTGGCTTCTCGTACACTGTGGTCTTTAGTCTCCCCCCCCCAACCTTATGTGTCATGAAGTCTAAGGCCAGTGTACCCGAAGTTGACTCCATCTCCATACTAAATTTGATCTGTGGACTTAGTTCATTCAGATAATTGTAAAGCTCATTAACCTTATCCCGTTTCATGACGACGAAGGTGTCATCTACATACCGCCAGAATATCTCAGGTGGGTAGGGGAATCCGGCTAAAGCTCTCTGTTCAAATTCTTCCATAAACATTTGCCAAAACCGGGGATATTGGAGATCCCATTGCTAGACCTTGTTCTTGAATATAAACCACTGAGTCAAAAACGAAGTGGGTGAGGTTCAGACATGCTTTTATGCCTTCCACTATTTCATCTACCGTAAGCTGTGTTCTTTCTGAAAGCGTGGTGTCCGCTAACAGCGTGTCTTGGGTCGCTCGAGCTGACACATGCTAGTGTGCGGTTATCATCCGAAATCCACTTGACCTCAACCCCTCTCGAACTAAATTGTCGGAGTACTCACAACCCCACAAAGACCAGGGAAAATCTAACAGCGGCACCCGAGGTGAATCATCAAGTGAAACACCCTGAATTGGAAGATTAAGGAACGAAGAGCGATCGTAACTAATTTGAAACCCCTCCAACCCATCAATTCAAGATTTTGGCACCCACACTAGCCGACAAGAGCCGTTAATTGACACTCAACACTGATCTAGTTTGAAGAGGACTTACTGATTGGTTCCCCGTCTGTCTTATAACCTGGCCAATTTGGTGACCTGTTCACTTGGCCTGATGAAGCTTTTGTGTCAAAAGCGAAACGTTGCCCAAATAAAAACTACCGATTGTTTATCAAGCTCTTCTGAAACGATGACTTCTCAATCGGTTCCAAACCTTTTCCAGTTCCAAAATCTCATTCCATATAAATTATGACGGATAGCCAGTGGCACGCTTAGCGTTGGCGACTACTGTTCTCGGCCATAAGCAGCTTATCAAGGCGAATAACAGCTGTGTTAGTTAGCTCAGGCGTTAGACTTGATTTTGGTTGGAGTCACTCCTTGGAATCTTGATCGTTTCCTGGGAATGAGACGCCTGACGATTCCTCAGACTTCGTCATTTGAGTCGTATGGCAGCCATGCATTAGGAGTACGGTGGTTCGATTTTAAATGCTCGTGACCCGATGGAAAGTCCCATCCCGTTTCGCTTTGCTCAGTTGCACAAGGTTAATCTTATCATTATTGTCAACGCATCCTGTCACCGTCTAGGTTTATACAAACATCACTCCGCGGTTACCTGCGTCCAGCTCACGAGAAACTTCGTCGTTTCGTCCAGCGATGACGGTACGGTCAAACTCTGGGACCGCGTGTCCGGCGCTTATGTCCGCGATCTCATTCGGCTGGACGGTGCTGGTCGTGGAGGTGTTGTGTGGCGCATCGTGGCATCCGAAGACAAGCTTGTATGTGCAGCTGGGAGCCGTAATGGCATGGAAACCACGAAGTTGATAATACTCCACTTTGATAGGGCATGTGCAAAACCACCGGATCTACATCGCACCTGTTCAAAGAGATCCAAACCTGCCCCACCACCACGACTGAGTGAGGTCCTTGCAGCTCGATCGACCTACACCAGTGAAACAGTTCAGACTAATGTCTAGAGCAACCATTGTATATAAACCTATTTTTGTCTTCTAATGCGAAGATTTACGAGTGTTCACCCAATTATACATATTTCCCTGTAAAATCATCATTTATTGATGGATACGTATTCTAAAACATTGGAATGGTTCATTTCTAGATGTCATATAACGACTCAAATAAGTGGTGACCACGGGACCATTTCGGGTCAAATATTTCCCTAACTGTCAGGCGGCAGCTCTTCGCTGATCTTATTTTCTTATACAAGGGGCCTTACCTGTGGGACTTTGTCAGTGATACCTCCTCGAGATCGTCCATACACCCGTCGTATGTGGCAATTAGATCCAAAACGTAATTTTCAAGTATACGCTGACTGCCTCTTATAAATGACTGGAAACCTCAGCTCCAGAAATTTAATGGTTGGGTAAAAAACTATTCAAGTAGGAACATAACAGCTTCATTGCAAATAAGCGATTGGAAAACTACGGACAGCGTCGCGATGTTCAAAGCACATTTCCCAACTTTAATCAAGGCTACCCGTTCGGTTGGCATCTCATCCAATACACGTCTGAACACTCGAGTACCGCGGTCGTCGTTGGTTGGCTGTCTGAACATCCAATCATCAGCCCTCCGTAGCTGAATGGAAACCGACTGCTGCGCATATTTGTACTTACTGATATACACTTCCCCATCGCATCATCCAACGACCCTATTGAAACTCAATGGTTACTCATTCAAAACGGATTACTCAATCGAATTAGCACTATCAGCCAAAAATCACACAATAATGGTATGCGTATACACGTTGGTAAGTATGCCTACCGTAAATCGAAACTAAGTGATCAGATCAGACCTTCATTTTTAAATTGCGATTATTCGGACTAACCGGGACTTACTTGCGTTTCATTCAGACCCAGTTAACTATCGGCATTCTTGTCGCGCAACATAGTCCATTTTTCATCGGACGTAAATGAGGCTGGTTGGGTGGTGGCCAACTGATGAGATCGAATTGTGACGGGGACGTGAAAATGACACGGCGCTATATCACACAATCGCTAAACGGAATAGTTTATTTTTGTGATGACAAGGTGCACACTACCTTCAAATATAGAGCAACGTTCCGGCGTAGACGTCCTACTCGAACTTTGAGGAGTAATGCACCGACAAGTTGTGTATGCATTTACTAGTGAATAGAGCCAGCGCCCAGGTGAATAGACCCACCTTAGTTTGTATTAGGGACCGTTACTTAAAAGGACAAAGACAGACCTTCACCTACAAATTGGAGAAATATACACGGTCAGAAATATGCTTCGATCGTCTTCAAGCATGCGACCCACTAAAGTAAATCCATTGACTGGTGAATAGTGAACATTCCGGGGAAATAATCCCTCTGTGAACCAGACATTTCTAGCTCGGATTACCCAGAACGGTGACAGAACTGCTGTGGGGTAGATGAGCGATGCGAACATTCGTAATAAACCATTTGGAACCCATGCGCTGTCGTTCGTGCGTTAACTGGTTTTGGGCCAGCCAGCATGGGGGTCTTATCGGACTGAGTTCTGATCGAACATCCAAGTTACGACAATCCCTAACAGTGGTAGAAAAAGTGAAGGGCAAGTTAATTTTTGTTAAATTTTCTGTAGAAATCTTACACAAATAAAGTACTCATAATAACTTCAAATCTCCAGAAACTCGGTCTATTTCGGATGCAGGACCTGAGGATAAAACAGGCAGGATATAAAAAGAGAATACCTGGACCGATTCCTAGCACAGTTTCCGTACCGGAGGCCACTTGAGTATGGCCAGCATCTTGTATTATGGAATTTATAAGGCCAAGTGAATCGGCCTTAGCTGCCAGCAAATGTCTAAAGAGGACAGTTAGATACGGAAGACTTCTTACAAATCTTCCGCAGAATCCACCTTGACTACTATTTTCGGTTGTCCCTGTCGCGTCCAGGTTTCCAGAACACCAGGATTCACTTCTCTCGCATACTCGTAGCAACTGAGTGTCGCATGAGAGCACTGGTGGGATAACCGTAACAAACATGACTCACCTGGGCAGCTATCTTTCCTGTACCCATATTTAGATCCTTACGGACAACAAGAACCATCTTCATCCGACCTTTCACTGGTTTTATGTTTGCAACTTTCATCTGCGGGAAATAGGAGACAAAGGGGGCCTACTGCAGTGCTTGAAAATCTTCGTGCAAAAAACCATCCGATCAGCACTCCCAAACCCCCGGAAAGCACCGACGACCACAAGAATGACATCGGAAACGATAAATTCTGATTTCCCGTGGTACTCGAAGTCCGATGAAATTCACGGTAATTTGAGGACTGCTCCACTGGATCACGGTTGATCTAAAACAAAGAAGAACCACAAGAAAGTAATAAAGAATCCAAACTCAACAGTCAGAAGGTCTTAAAACGCTTCTGAGGGTAATCGACAAGTGTTATGACCGATAATGACTAAGGCCTTGAACAGTTCCGACAGATCAACGGCTGCAGTTATTCACAACCTTATTGGCTGTGCCCACTAATATCGCCGCACTAAATAGAGTTTTTACTTTTGCCCACTTCAACTCCATCTGTAAGCTTGCGCCTCCTCACCAAAAGGTCCGAATCAGTCTATCAGCGCTCTTACAATGCACTGTTCGAAAGTGTTAGATCGAGGGGATGAGTTCTTGTATTGAAGTGAGGCAGCTCTCGTCAGCATTATTGTGCGGGAGACACTTACCCTTACATGAGCTTTATAACCACTGTTGTACTACCGACCCGCGAAGGTGCCAAGTTAAGCAGACCTACCTACGTGCGTCCCAAGCAGTGTTCAAGACTGACGCCTCGCTGCCGTACAACTGCAATCTATTTTTAAGCCTCATAAAAGGATGGAAGTGGACGGGGACTGCACCGGAGGTCAACCTACCATAGTCATCCCATGGTACATTTTCAAGTATTTGTTCGGGCAATCCGTCGACGTTGAACAGCAGCCATACCTGGCAGCGTCCCTAGTTATGTACAGGGATCACGCAGACGAGTGGCGCCGACAGTATGCAGTGGTTAAAGCAAGAATTTACAGACCAGAAGGTTTAAACCCAATCTCCGCACCTCGATTGCTCCTGTCTAGGCTTAGGCAACCTGGCATTACCTCAGCCTTCGTGCTTCTTTCGAATGGTATAGCAGCTAGGCAATGAAGAATGTTACGGCTATTCACTATTATTACTATTGTTATTATTATTGATCGTTTAATGACCGTCTGTTAGGTTTTCTCCGCTTCAAATTGGGTATAGAAAACAGTTTTCGGTAGACGACGATTCAGCATGCACAATAAATGATCAAACGACTGCAGCTTATGGGGCAGGGCGCATTGCAACATGGCGGAACTTGCTTTCTAATTTTCCGGTTGCAGATTCACTGGCAACAGCCTACCAAAGATTTGGTTCCGAAGCAAGTTGTGGAAGATGTTAGGAAGACAAACAAATCCACTTTGCTAACGATTTGTCTTATATACTGAAACCTTGTTTCCACATTTCAGCCTCTCACTGACATCCTATTGAACTGTTAGCTTTTTTATATTCTGGAGCAGTAGGATTCCATATTGCGGAACCATCCACTGGTTTGCGGTGAGCTGACGAGTCTGACTGATACATTATCAAAGAGGATATAACACTGGCGGCGGGAACCCAATGCGAACGCAAGCGTACCGGTTTTCAGCTGAGGATTTGGAAGCAATCCTTCAACGACAACAAGCGCAGTTCGAACAACTGCAATTGCGACTTGTTCAGTCTCTTACTCAAGTTATCAGTCTTCAGACATCCGTTCGATCTCAAAGTGGCGCTGCATCATCCTTTGCCGATTCTATCGTACCAACTGCTACCGAGTTTCCATACGAACCGGCCGCTGTGAAGGTACTCTCCGGAATGAGTTTTCTGACAACGATGATGCGTGGAAATCCCGTCTCTTGGCCAGTAAACTTGAAACTCCCGAGCACGATCGGTCCACGAACTTCGTTCCCGCCAAACTTCAAGGGATCCAAACTTTGAACAAGCAGCTGAACAACTCTGTGAAATTTCCTATGAGCAGCATTTACTTTTTAGTGTTCGATATTGTTCAGTCACTCAAGTTATCAGTCTTCAGACATCCGTTCGATCTCAAAGTGGCGCTGCATCATCCTTTGCCGATTCTATCGTACCAACTGCTACCGAGTTTCCATACGAACCGGCCGCTGTGAAGGTACTCTCCGGAATGAGTTTTCTGACAACGATGATGCGTGGAAATCCCGTCTCTTGGCCAGTAAACTTGAAACTCCCGAGCACGATCGGTCCACGAACTTCGTTCCCGCCAAACTTCAAGGGATCCAAACTTTGAACAAGCAGCTGAACAACTCTGTGAAATTTCCTATGAGCAGCATTTACTTTTTAGTGTTCGATACAATTGTCTCAAATTGGCCAAACGCCAACCCGATGATCACGTCACTTTTGCCGGCGCCATCATTCGTGAGTGTGAAATTTTTCAGTTGCAGTCGCTTAGAGAGGATCAGTTCAAGTTTCTAATCTTCGTTGCCGGTCTTCACTCTTCATAAGAATAAGAAATTCGGTTACTTTCCAAGCTTAAGCACGAGAAGGACACTACCGTGAAATTACTCACCACCGAATGATAACCTTTGCGTAATCTTAAACCCCATACCGCAATGGCAAGCAGACGTCACGACCTACTAACCCCAATGGTGTCATGGCATTGGAAGAACCACTGGTGAACATGAGAAAAACCGCCAAAATTGTGTTGGTGCTGTGATGAGTGGCATTATGAACGTTTCTGTCTATTTAAGAAGCACCAGTGCCAGACGTGTCATCTATGGGGCTATAAAGGTTTTTTGCCGTACCTAACGGTACAATCAGTAACACAGTCGAAAAGCAGTGGTATAAGAAGCGTCCGCAGTCCAGACCTGCGTTTGCAACATTCCAAGTTGAATTTGAGTCCCGAAGAAAATCGCTTACAGTTTCCACCAAGAAAATTCCAATCCGTCTGTAGCTCGACACAGCCTTCAGATATTACACTGACCTCGCGTTCCAGTTCGCAGCTGACAGTAGAAAAACCTGTTGTCATTCGCGAATCATCGGGGCAAAGGTGCATCTGACAGTACCCAATACTACTGGCTGGCAAGTTAGCCTGTAACGTATCCTTCAAGAATCTGAATTTCTCAGGAACTTGTCATCTCACTGACTTTCCTAATTTAAACATTCTTGGACTTGATTGGTTTGAGAGGCTTGACCTTTTCAATGCAAATTTATCATTTGCGCGGTGCTCTAAAATGTTCATCCTCGTCAGACATTGCGGAACACTTTAATAACATACGCAAGACAAATGACGATGTCTTCCGAAGTAGCCTTGGGTGCTGTATGAAAAACAAAGCAAGCCTTAAAATTCAACCCGATTCCAGGCCAATTTTCGGGTCGAAGCGCCCCGTACCATTTGCCGCTTTTGCAACCGTGGAGAATGAACTTACTCGTCCCCAGGAGTCCGGAGTTATCTAGCCAGTAAACGATTAATCAGGGGCATCTTTTGTTTTCATCAAAAACTCAAAGGACAAGATGCACATATATGCTGATTACTCCAATGGATTAAACGCCGTTATACTTTCACCTATATACCTTACCGGTACCAGATCTGTCCACCAAGCTCAACGGTGGAAGATGTTTCGCGAAGCTGGATCTCGCTGATGCTTATCTTCAAACAGAAGTCTCTGATGACTCCAAAAACTTCTGACAATTGACACACATCGCGATTTGTTTCAATTTAACTATGTGCCATTTGGGGTAAAATCTGCACCGGCAATATCTCAACAAAAAATGGATGTTATGTTAAACGGTTCATCAGATGTTCCTGCTTATTTGGATGACATCATTCACACGGGTTCTAGCCAAGGACTTTTCCATTGTGTACTCGAACGAATTCAACAATATGGTTTTCGTCTGCGTCTCACATCCATCAAATATCTCGGGTTTATTTTTGACGAAAATGGTCTTCATCCAGACCCAGAAAATATTTCTGCCACACAACAAATGCCAGCACTGATGGATTTAGCAACCTCGAGTCCATTCCTAGGTTTGGTAAGCCATTTCAGTTCCTTTTCGCCGGAACTGATCACAGGATGCCAGTCCGCTTTTGACAAACAGGCCACTTCCGAGTTCTGATCTGTTACTCACATTACGATCCAGCCCTAGACATTACCTTGTTTCAGACGCATCCAACTATGGTGTTGGAGCTGTCATCTCTTACGTTTTCCCTGACGGAAACGATAAAACAATTGCCCACGCAGCTAGATCCCTAACAATTACCGACCGTAGTTATCGTTAGATCGGAAAAGAAGCTTTAGCGATAATCTTCGCCATCAAGAAGTTCCACGAAGTGCCCTGTGGATGCCATTTTAGGCTCATCACTGACCACAAGCCGCTTCTCGGCGTTTTCGGATCGAAAAAAAGGCATTCCTGTTTACACAGCAAACCGTTTGCAACGCTGGGCTTCGAATTATACACAAAGCACCAGCCTACTGATGCTATTTGTCAATTTGATGCATTATCAAGACTCACTGATTCTCAACGTCAAAAACCTGAGGATGCCGTTGTTGCCGCAATAACGGTGGAACCGAAAGTTAACGCAATATGTGCACCTCCAGTTGATTCTGCCATAGTTTGTGGCGCCGTTGCTCGTCATCCGTTACTTCAAGAGGTACCGCACAGACTGGTCTGAATTATGTTTCGATAAACAACTTAACCGTTCTACCAGCGTCGATTCTCACTTTCCGAGGTTGGTGGTTGCATACTCTTCGCGGAACGAGCGATTGTGCCCCCAGAGAGATTTCCTTAAACAGTTTCATTTTGGACAACCTGATATTAACAGTATGAAGGCGCTAACACGTGGCTATGACTACTAGCCGAGCATGGATAAGCAGTTAGAACTTGTACGCATGTGCACAAAATGCCAGCTATCTGCAAAATCCCTTCCGAAAACAGAATTATGTTCATGGCCTGTTCCAGGGATTCCATCGTCACGAATTCACCTTGGTTTTGCGGGACCAATCAATCGACAACAATGTGATCCTAGTAGACGCCTACAGTAAATGACCAGAAGTGTTTAGCATGATTCATGTGTTACCATTCCAAAACTACATGTGTTTGGCCACTTTGGGGCTCCAAACGTCATAGTCTTTGAAAACGACAGTGCATTCACGTCCGCTGAACTGTCTAGGTGTGGGTGCCCTGGCAGTACCACAGCCCTCGTACAACCATGACATACACAACTAACAGTACTCTCATACCGCATCGGCGGTCGCGTGGTGCTATCGTCTTACTTGCTGTATACAGCAGGGCGGGTAAGCGAAAACATGTCACTGCTGACATCGCCCTTCTTACACTTTCACGTTTTCTGTCCTCCACCCTCCGCCGCACAGATCTGAACACATTCTCCGCAGGTCCAAGCTTTAGGGCGGACCGCTCTGCTCGTCCTGCATCACACTCAGCTGCAGCTTCTGTACGTCCGAGTTTAGTCACAACCCTAAACACTTCGAAGTCTGTTTTCAGACACCGAAAGCCTGTCTACTTATCCACCTTCAATGTGCGCACAGAGCCAAGCGGGTCAACAGGTGGCTCTTGCACGCCGGATTTCTCCTGCAGTGATGTTTGTTGTCTGCCAGAAACAAGGAAGCAGAACGCTGGAACACCAGCGTGGACTCCGACCATGCAATTGCACGTTGCTGCTTTTCCTTGCGCCTTTCGGGTGTACACAAAACGCACACACCTCACTTAGCCGTTGAGAAGCTAGTGGACCCATAAGTCAAACAAAACTGTCAGAACTAGCTCCCCGAATGCCTGCCGGACGGTACGGTGTTGGATATAAACGGCCACTGGGAAACTATATCCAAAGGGCTACTCAAAGCCGGAATGTCTGCAGTACAACCAAGCATTGGATTTCTGATAGAACCGTGTCTTTGCTGGAGATCCGGCGACAAATTCCCCACGGCCGCCACCACAAATCCACCTGGTGTATCATCCGACGCCAGGTGAAACTGAGTGTCCGCGCAGACCGAGAAGCTTGATGGACCCGAAAGGCCGAAGAAATCGAAGATACAAACAATGATGGAAACGTGTGCAAGCTGTTTCACTTGATTGGTTCCATTGGTCCACGGAAACCTCTTGTCAGCGAACTAGTCAGAGACCAAAATGGCTCTCTGGAGTGCAGCAAAGCAGAACGTTTAGATCGCTGGACACAGTACTTCGAACAGCAATTCAGTTGGCCACCTGCGACCTCCAATCCCGAATCATCAGAAAGGTGGTCCGCAAATATGGAGCTGCCCTCAGTGTCAAAAGTGTCCGAATGTATTTCCCTACTCAAGCGTCATCATGTTGCTGATCCTGACGACCTTCCACCTGCTCTTTTCAAGGATGGCAGTGGACTCCTCAGCCAGTGCCTGTCTAGCCTATTTGGGTTTACCTGGGAGAAGGAGAAGGGTGAATCGATGGTAGTGCCGATTTTCAAAAAAATGTTACTCACACTGAATGTAGTAACCAAACAGGTTTTAGTTTGACGCCGGTTGTATCAAGGCTTCTGGCGTCACTGATTCTTCGTCGTGTTACGGTGGCACACGAAACCTTGACTCGTGAGAATCAAGCGGGATTTCGACCGATGACCGGGATGCCGCGCTGACTCCGTCAAGTGTTGCAGCAACGTCACATGTACAGACGAACCAAAATCTTGGTATTCCTTAACTCCAAGGGTACGTTTGATCCTGCCGACTGATCAGTGCTGTTGACTACACTTGCTCAACTGGGTACGCTCCAGAAGTTTGTAAACATAATCCGATCCCTATATCCACATACTTTTTGGCGGATGAGTGTATGGTGAGCTCTCCAAAAGCTTCCCCATAAAAAGTGGTGTAAGACAAGGATTCCACTCTCTCCATTCTTATTCAACTTCGTCATTGATGAAATAATGAGGCTAACACTGGACGGTCTTCAAAACCCCGGTGTTCAAATTGTTGCTGATGAGAGCCTTGTTGATTTGGAGTACGCACTCATCTCTGGATAGCAAAGCGAAACACAAGCTTTGTTGAATAAACTGACAACCATCATACCATCTTTTGGCATATATATATATATATATATACATAACTGGACAAACCTTATGGTTGTACGGCAGTGAAGCATCAGTGTCAACACTGATGTTGCTATCTTTGGTGATGATGATGATTAATTTTCCACTTTCTGTCAAGAAAATATCACACATGTGCAATCACTAACATTCACAATCTAATGGCCAAGTGGAAAGATCTGTGAACGCTTTCAAATGCGCAATCCTAATAATCAAATGGGACCACACATTTCTGTTAAGTAATAAGGCAAAACCAAATTTCAGAGCTCCACATGGTAAGTCCACGGCAGAGGTACTTATAACCGGAAGATCCGTTCACCCGTTGACGTCATCCGTCCAACACCACATTCACCAACTGATATACACAATTATGGAGGTTCAGTTAAACCGACTTCACGGTGCTGTAAATGACATGTTCATACCCGGCCAATCCGTGCTAGCGAAAGACTCGTGGCGGTGTAAAAAAGTGGACACAGGGTATAATTGTGCGCCGTGCTGGGAAAGCTGCCTATGAGGTGTACGTGGGCTTCTCTATCTGGGTCCGTCAGGCCAATCAGCTACGCTTTTCCTATCTCCCACTACACTCTCCTGCTACACTAGATGCTGCTCTTCCACTGGTGATTCTTCTCGACACATTTGAACTAGCTCAAAAGCCGAAATCTCCAGAGCCTTTTCGGTTCCTAGCTGCCATGTCACCCTCAAGAAGCAAAAGGGCTGGGTTACTGCCGGGTGGACCAAGCCTAGACAGGAGAAGTTGAGTGCAGGAGTCAGGTTCAAACCACGGACCTTCCGGTCAGTAAATCTGCGCTCTAAGCACTGAGCTAACTCGCCCCAGATAGCAAACTGATGGCCTTCAAATAACCGTGCTTGGCGGTTGTTGGGATGTGGACGGTATAGGTGTTGAATGATGAAGCGCATGCTCGGCAAACTGGAGAGTGGGATACATCATCATCATCATTGTCAGCTGTTGGCGGTTGTATGTGGACGGTATAGGTGTTGAATGATGAAGCGCATGCTCGGCAAACTGGAGAGTGGGATACATCATCATCATCATTGTCTGTCATAATAACCGCGTACTCGTCGTACAGTGGTTACAGCTGCCGCAGTTTCATTCACCGATGATTTGGGCGAGGGGGTAGGTAGCTGCGCATTGCAGGCGCGAGCTGGTAAGTTGGTGCATAAATCCAGCACTATCAGTGGGCTGTCAAGTGGGGGGTGGAAAAGGAG
>NW_008751676.1:916069-922654 GCF_000715545.1 Opisthorchis viverrini
GGATAATGCGCCGGCGGTCACGGTCAACCGTTGGGCGATCGGAGTGTGCGTATTTCAGGGCTCACATTTTCTAACACGTCGTTCCTCAGAGGAAGGCCGCATCGCTGCTTCCATAAATATGGACATGCTGGTCGCCTGGGGGAAACACCTTACTGCCTTCACACTCCTGTCGCAGAGGACAGTACGACTTTACCCCCAGACCGCCTCGTAGCACGATTACTCGTAGTACGGGGTCTCGCTGCTCTTGGTCTGGCTGCTCCCCTTTGGCCTTCCTGGCATGGTTGCACCTTATGGAACGAAGTTCCAGCCAGTGTAGCTAGCGGGAACGCTGCAGCACTCAAGCCCGACCACCACGTCAAGGTGGTAGCTTTAGGTCGGGATACAAGGGTACGTCTGAAGTAGGAATTCAGGAGTTGAATGTAACAGGCCGTGGGGACAACTCCGAGGAACTTGGGTGGGTGGGGTGGCTGTACTGCTAGTTTCGTTTTCTTTCGGATAGTGTTATGAAAAGAGAGAATGAGCTCTCTGATGTTTTTAAGTCATCAAAACCTGTACGGTAGTTTTACTTGTGCCGTGGAAAGTTGCCACCCGTTTGGATAGTTACGTTGGTGTCCAGGTCCGATGTACATTCAATAATCTTATCATGCTCTTTCGTGCTCTTCATTAAGTCATCTAAGAAGTTAACTCAGCCAACAGAACGCTCACCGTAAGTCCGGGGTCTTCACACGTTAATTTCATCGATCCTGCTAGTGGACTTCACTGAATTTGCACGGCTTTGCAGAAACCCCTTGGAAGGAAATTCGGCCACATAGCACAGTTCCCATCGTTCACGAGGAACTAATCACTGCACACTGCCGAAACCCTTCTCAGGAAAACTTCACTCGACTGTAAGCCTTTAAATAACTGGCTAGTTAGTGGTGGGCTGAGTGCGATAAAATGAAATAACGAGGTTACCGCCGCATGGTGTAACAGTGGAAAAATTACAAACATTCTATTACGTGGGAACATTACGCACTTGTAATGGGCACAAGTGGACAGCTGGTTGTTGTGTATGTACAGTTCACTGTGTATGTGGGTGGGATACTGCCACGGCGCCCACACCTAGACAGGGACAATTAAGATCCTCTCCAAAGTCTTTGGCTCAAAAGCCTGACCGCAAGGCAGCGGTGTTTGGCTGGAAATGGAAATTGCCATTTTTAAGGAACACGGCGCCACACGTGTTCCAACCCCAACCTGGAGGGTAGGAAGACTGTGTTCGTCAGACCTTTGACAATTGGCCAACCTGGTATGAGACTCTGAATGTCGCGCGGACACCTGCCAGTATAGCTCAATTGATCGCCGTGGACCGCCACACCACCGTAAAGTCAAGTCTCTGTGACGGAAGATAAAAGATAGCTGCTTCCAACTGCTGACAGTTGGTTAGCGCTACAGAACTAACTGGATAGGCGAACAGGAAGGATGGGTCTAACTTTGTACAACTGGAGGTGTCTGGATATTCCACGCCTGCTACAATGCATAGAAAGTCATCAATTAACACTATGTTATCCGGTCGGATGGTAGAAGGCTCACCTTCACCAAAGCAGTGCTTTTTGGTTTGTGACACGTTTCAAAAGGAATCCGACGTCACAATAGGTGCGGTTACCTGAGGCGTTCATGAAGTACGACTTCACTCCTGCATGCATTCAAGATTTTGCCTGACAGGATAGATGGGACTGTGTGCCATCTGCTCCACCGTGATATATCGATACACAGTTCACTATGGAAGGTTGAATAGTTATTCAGGGGACAGTGGGACAATACCTTGTCCGGCAATTGTTGCAGACAATGAACATCACGCACCAGATCCTCTAACCCACATAGCTTCTGGAAGGTTGTTCCATACATTTAGATGGGGAACATGGACGCCGATGGAGAAGCAAATACAGATAGAAATTGATCATATTTTGACACCGTTCTTGGGGAATATCCTTGGAAAAAACATGGAACATTTACAGTAAGAAATGCCGAAACTCGTTCGCTTTACATTTTTGTAGTGTAATTTTCTGGCACTTACGCCGAAAATCCACGAGCCAAATGGGCACGTGCAAACTGAATCACATGGTCGACCCTTTTCAAGGCAGCAGGAAGCGAAAAGAGAGCTGTCACGGCCGGCGTAGGTACATCGGCTACTCTTTCTCGGTGTATACAACGGCATACAACGGTCCAGTTAACTAACTAATTAATTTATGATCACTGAATAAGTGCTATAATGTCAAATAACCGTGGAATAACCAACCATAACCGCGGTTTAAACGCGTTATAACCGTGTTGCGATGACAGGAGCGTGATGGTAATTGTCTGTATTTAGTAGGCACCTGCTCTTAGTGCAAGTTACAGAGAGGCAGCTACCTGAGCCGTGTGTTTATCTGTAGACAGGAAAACTGCACCCCAATTTTGCCACCATTTTAGAGTGTCCAACTTGACTTTGATCATGTACCGCTGTGTTACTTAACAGAGACCCCTCCGTGGAGAGTGCAGATACTGAGCGCATCATATACAGACTATTGTAGCCTCGCGATATCTAGCCAATCTGGCTGGAAATCTACTGGATATGCAGTCTAAGGATGAGTTTTCAACATGAGCGTACGCAACGAAGTGCTGAAACCATCAACAGGCGGAGACAGCACGTCATTGGTCGAAAGATCTGCCGGATGCTCCGCCCAACGTATCTGATTGGTAAAAAATATGGTAGGAACTGATGGTAATGCGCGATGGATACCGGCTGTCTGTTTCTCTAAGAAGGCATCTGAATTTCCTTAGTGCTGGTGGCGACCGCCAGAAGCAAAAAGAAATTGAACGATCGATGGTATTTTGGAGCTCAGTATTCGCACAATGGTAATGAGTTTCCGAAAGCTATTGGACTAAAACAGACAGGCACTTGAGTTCCGAATGCCAGTCCACACTTTTGAAACCTATATAGTCATCCCGGAGTCACAGAGATGTCAGCAAAGTTTTCCAACGAAGATATGATTGCTTCAGTGTACAGTATAATTTGGTGAGCTGCCGAGATTTGACCGCAGATTATGGTGAATTTTGATTTGGTCACATACACAACATTTTGTCGAAAGAATCTTTATTCCACTCACAAAGGTTTTGTAGCTAACATTATTGTGTGGCCAAGGAGCTCCGGGGTTATCTAAGCGGAGAACTCCGTGAGAAGTTAGCTTGGCAAAACCTCGTGTTTCTGTGATATGTTGCCCATGGCAGTTTGTTCGAGTGGGAGAATTTTCAATGTTACCAATCAGCACTGATTCTCATGTAAATATTTACCCAGCAAAAAGGCCTTTACTTAGACCTTCACCCCAAATTTTCCTGGAAGTAGAGTTTGAACGAAGGAAACTGTGGTAATTAAGTTTCGTACGTATATCAGTACAACCCGACAAACTAGAAATCCAGAATTCAGCGAAGAGTGGCAACCAGCACGTATGTATTCGAATTGGCGAATATGTACAGCATATGGAATATTAAAACAAGAGAATAATGAATAGAGCAATGAATAGAGCATCAGTCATGTTCATCACAGAAACCCACGTAGAGGCTCAGCATTCACCGGCATTTATTCAGGAACCTAAATTCTTCCCAAGCGGTGAAAGCCCGACTGAAAAACTTGTAAAGGAATTTTCCGTAAACTTCGGGCCCACACTTCATTTTCTTGTTTGGGGCTATGATCGCTCTGTGGGGGCGCTGGAATATTTCTTGAGTAGGTTGGCTTCCGTGCGTTCCCTTTTGTCGTACATAAAAAGTTCCGAAGGAGCACATGGGCAGTAACTACGTTGTTTGTGTCCTCGAGCAACTAGAAGAGCAGCTTCATAAATTAGCTATGAATTTCTTCTGATTCATAATGCACATTCAATCCATGGGTATACTTAGTAAATTTCCATCCATCCTATCCACCTGTTTAACAGTTGGGATTGACTGGTCCACACAAGTTCGGTACAACACTGTTGACTGCAATGCTTGCCCTGCGCCGACCACAATATTTGAAAAAAATTTTCTCATTTGTGTGATATAGGCACTATCCCTGTTAGTGGTTCCCTCTATCAGGTGAAGCTGGCAAATAGATTATGCACCGTTCTGTTTGGTAGAGTGCAATGTCAGCAAGCTTTTTTCTTCAGACAAAACCAAAAGCTCCTAGAAAGTGTAGTTGGAGGCGCTCTTTCATCATCATAGCCGTGGGCTCCCTCTCATTTTGTCTCCTTATTGCAACGAGCTGGCCTGTGGAAGTGCAATAACTCTGTAGGATGGCCTGAACAAATGGCTAACCCATTTTCATCAAGACCATATATTTTTGTGGCTCCGCCATGCTTGAAACAGGAAATCATTATTCCACCGTTGGTGAGTTACCACTGTTATTAAGTTGATGCACCGGCACGAACTAATGGGCAGTCCCTCCGTTTATCTTCCTCCGTGAACCACGTTTAATCGACCAGATCCCTGAAATTAAAAATTTTCAAGCCATTTAATCTAATGTACACCCTGGTCACAAGCGTCGGAACTTTTCACTGTTATGTGGGCGAATATACTAACTGCTCGAGTGACTCAACAGTGTAAATGGACTGAGTGTCTACGCTGACATGATTCGTGGTTCCAGTGGTCGTACGCACCACTGCGGGCAAGCAAGTGGGTATACCGGCACTTAGTACCGATTCTCCAAATTTATACCTTTGGATTAGGCTCAAAGGTCAACGGGTCTTGTGTAAGGAGGACCCAATTTTCTTTCAATATTTTTAGCTATGTATCCAATATTAGGACATCTTAATTGAGTTTCGTCTGTACTAAGCTCCACTAAGTAAATGCATACCAAGTGGTGCATTGAAAACATGTGTGACGGTTTTTGCAGTTTGGTTACTAGTAGTTAGGCTTTACAGTGTGGTTGAACCCTGAGAATACGATTCTGAGCGGTGTGGCATAGCAGACTATGTAGATGTGAAGGCCAGACTACCCATCAAGCCGCATGGTCGGAGAAAAGGCCTCATGAGGTGCCGGGGAAGCCTTCATTCATTTAAGAGCCAGACAGACATCTCGATCTCAAGGTCCGGAACATGTGTACGCGTAGTCAGGGTCCAAATCCCCGCGATGGGATTGGCACATCATTACCGGATAAGCTCGGTTGGGCTTCCATGCAGATTGTGGCCGCGTAATTCTCAGCCAACTTGAGTTTGCCACCCAAGCGTTCAATCTGCGCGAGCAGTCAGACTATAATTGATGGCTTTGACTTAAAAAATAGCGACTGAAGTACGCGTCGCCCTGGTGTGTTGTATTCGGTCAGCCTAATTTGGAGGATGGGAAACTACTAGCTCAAGTCATGTCAAAGTTTAAATTCTTGTAGCGAATAGAATAGCCTCGGCTTGCCACATGAATTGATGAAAGGTGCAAGTGCGGGTACAGATTAGCGGATGGCACGACCGCGCCACGAGTGCTATAGTTCTGCTGACCCCGATAATCCGGCTGAGAATTATGTTCGCTTAGACCAGCTTGATTGACGCAGCTAATCAGGTGTCGTTCATCAGTTTATCTGTAATCCTAAGGTCTGGGTTGGAATCGAAGCAGAATTTTAGCGGAACTCTGCATTCCATAGATGGATTGCGGTCTCCGAACCATGGGGTACAAATGACTGGATAGTTTGGTATTACTTGATCTACCTAGATGTAGGATACAAAAAAAGTAATGTCATCCACTCACTCGATATTTCTGGGCAGATGCTCAGTGAATTTCGAAAGCACAAGAGATGGCTGATGAAAATGAGTCTTTTACGATTTTTTGAAGGTTGAATTTGAAAAAAAAGAAAATAATGTGATGTCGCGTATGAGGATATTGTAGACTCCCATCCGTTCATGGAAGTTGGCGCACACAGATTTCTATGTGGTAAATGTTACGGGAGGTGCCTCTGCTCGACATGCACCTCCATAATCCCTGGCGATCCAAATAGCGAAAGACACTCAAGAGGCGGGAGTTGTTGGTCGTCATCGGCGGTGTCGCTCCTTCAGAACCTGGAGAAAAGTGGACGGTCAATTGTTATACTCTGCTACAAAAAGCACAATTTGGTTTTTCCTTTCTCTCTTTTGGGGTTCAGCCAATCTCCAAAGAGGGATATTGATGACCAACTTTAATGGCAGCGCTACGTGGCTGGCTTCGCGGTAGCCTCCACAGGGTTGCTGGGATGGATCTTCTAGAACAACATTGGACCACCTATCTCGGCGATCATTTGACGGCTTCGGAGGGATGTAAGGGACAACTGCGAATACCGCTATCATAGGCCGCTGGCTATTCGCACAATGAGAGCTATCATAGCTGGCTATTCGCACAATGAGATTGATTTCTCGAAATCTGCGGCATCTTCAGACTTGCCACTTCATAGCGTAGAATGTCTATCTATAGTGTATATTCTCTTGTATTATTGAAAATCCTTTACTATGGCGATTTGTTTAAGTGAACTAAATCTCCAGGTGAATAAACACCGCCGACTTTGAATACTTTACCTGATGATAAAAAACCGCGGATTGTGGAAAAGGTTGACTCACATACAATGAACGTAACTTTCAGGTA
>NW_008751676.1:925082-953262 GCF_000715545.1 Opisthorchis viverrini
TGACGTTAAAGTTTTTATTTCGCTCGCAGGGGTTTTACAGAAAAATGCATTGAGCGTCTAGCCTTTGTCCTATCATAGATCTCTGTATATTCTGTAATAGTTTTGCCACGCGCTTGCCATATCTTTTTTCCTGCGGAGTCACCAAGGTAGTCAATATCGATGGTGCCAGGCCTGGACGGCTGTCCAGATATCAGGAACCGATACACATCTTTCCAAATAAACTCAGACCGTCCCATCGCTAAGAGGAAGTTGTGGTTAAGTCAAGGTGACTGCCACAGATAGCGCGAGGGTGTGATTTTGGCTCCTAGTCGATGGATGGTAGTCAGTGATCTAGCTTTGTGGACAGTATTTTGGACTTGGTAATCAGTGCACTACACCGTGTTAACGTTTGTGTTGAAAAGTTGTACCGGTCAGAAACGGTTAATTGACGCACTACGATTGAAGAAGCATACATCCCCTTTTCAGCGCTTCAAGGATCGCCACCGTGCTGAGTCTCGCACGTGATCCGCAGAGAGAGGGCAACGCACCTGGCTATTAATGTCAGCTGTATAGATGCTAGGGCTTGGTGTCCGAGAATGGGACTGCGTAAACCTCGATAGAAATTAATGTTTTGCGTTTATAAACCGTTACCTTTTAAGGCATTATTGGCTATTGGACATAAAGGTACCCAATGTTGCTTTCGGTAACAATGAGCCTGCTTCAGACGAATGGTACAAAGCCGCAGGGTTGCCTGTTGACGGGAATGCAATTAAGCTAAGGGAAATCTGTCTTGATAATGAGGTCAAATAATCCAGCTTTGAAAATGAGACGGATAAAGAGTAAACTATACAGGGTCGCGTCCTTCTGGAATGCATAGAATGAATGACTTGTGAGTTGCTGCTAGATTGGTTGAATCAGTAAGCTGTCTTACACGGAGGCTGTTCACTTTATCAGCAGAAGTGCGAGCCAGAAATAAGTCAAAGTGTCAGACTTATAAATCGCTTCGCTAATTGCGAGGATCAACAGCGTTTTATAATTATTTAACATTTCTTCTTCTAGGTGACTGCTCAAAAGCTTAGCTGGGGTCAAGTTTCTGCCACAGAGGATCACAAGGTTCCGGCGTCAACCCGCCACATGAGTGCCAAACACCTAAAAAATTTGGTTATCTGACATTTTTATGAAAACGACATTCTCGGAAACAATAATCATGTTTATCCTTACCAGCTGGGTGCCATGTCGCCAGGCATGGCCATAATGTTACAGGAAGAGTAAGAGCATGAATAGCGAATTTTGTGGGCACAGGGGATGGCACGGAAAAGGGACAGTGTCACAAAGAGTGGGGACTATCCAATGTAAACTCTAGAATTGAATGGTGGCGAGCGAAATCAAATCGAAGGAGGGTAAACTAAGAGGCACTATGCCCGGCAATTAACAATAAGTTTTCTGGAAATGAAGAACGAGATCAACGGATCTGGAGATGCAGCAGGATTTGCCTAATGCAACCCATCAATTTGAACTAAAGCCTAAAACAACCGCTGCTTTTTCTTGACCTTGGACTGTTGGGCTCATGGCCAGGATCAAGAAATGCGTAAGTGCAGGGTCGTGAGGTGGAAGGATTGGCACTGCGAATAAATGGTAGCAGAAATGTCAGAATCATGATGTGTGGTGAAATTATAGACTCATTAGTGCCGCTGTCATAGTGGACTCAGTAAACAGGCCATGGTTGGTACCAGAGATAGCACCATCTTTGGCCATCGGTAGCCAAATATAACGGATAGGGTTGGCACGTCACGCTTGCCTCCGGTGGCTGAGGTCGGTCGAAAGTGAAGGTTAAAGGCAAACCAAAAAGATGTCCGTGCGAGTTTTTGTTTTTCTCAAATGTTCCGAACCTGTAATAGTTAACGGGCCTATAGGGTCTCCAGTGAAAAGGCCAGATTACCAACTTGAGTCATGAGGATACAAATTATATAATATGTATATAGATGGATAATATTATACAATGTGTATACTCTTGATGCAAACCGGTGTGGACACACGTGGGTATGAGGAAGGAGCATTGGGTAGAGTGAGTGCAACTAGGATAGCTTGGAACTTGCAGAGACATGGAATCAGTGACATCCGGTGGTACTGCGTGTTTGTGCGATGAGCTGACCTCAGAATATAGCCGTTAAAACTAAAGTAAACTGTGGAGCTGTGCAAAACTAGTTGTCTCGTAGCATCTTTACCTCCTCTATCAACGGATTTTTCGATTCATAGGGGATCGCTCAGGATACATACCGCAGCCAAGGCAAGCTCAGAGTGGAAATAAGCGTCCAACGAAAGTCGCCTCCATTTTAATGTTCCCTTGCTTCAGCACAGAAGGCGGATTATGAGGTTCATCGTGGCTAAGGCTTCATCAGAAAGTTAGAATAGGGTGCGAGTTTGTTCGTAGTTGCAGGTAATGGAAAAAGTGGGCAATAGAACATAGTCAATAGAAGGAAGGGCAGGGTTGCGGGTGTGCCATTAAACTGGGTACACCAGTGCCATGCCATCACTGCACTGAAAGACTTCGGCATCTGGACAGCGCAGTAAAGGACTTCATTTTTGGGGTAATTAGGCTGGGATGTGAGATTTTGGGAGGAAAGGGATATTTTTGATTAGCCGGGGGAATCCTTGGAGGTGAAACAAGGCTTACATAAGATCACGGGTATTTCATAGATCCGTTTGAGAAGTGTGGTGCAGCGTTCTATATACACTTGAATTTGTGTTAGTTTTGATTGTAGTGTGACAGATGAGGTCAGTGACCGCTTTATGGCGGTCACAACCTATAGCGCGACATCTTCATGATAAGAATGATATTTGCAGCTATCTCGTGACGCTGTATTATTTACAGGCTAGCCATGCACGCCCGGGAAGGAAGATCATCTACAGAAGAAGAGTTCTATATTTGCAGTTAATTGAACGAGTGAGCGAGAGGTACGGTCGAATGCAGCAAGATAATAGTTGCGTGCGTGCTTTCAAACCGAGTGTGTTAGTGCCACGTCATCACTTATCTGACATACTTCGGTAACGGACGCAGCCCAGTGACCTTAAGGTCACTGCATAAGCACAAAAGTTGGTCTTCGTAACAAATTGTCTTCTACTTAGTCCCATCTTTCGAGCATCCGAATCTTCCTCTGAGGGCCAAATATGCAACTTCTTATTTGGATGCAGCAAATTTTAAAGGCTTGGAATTTTTCAGCGCCCGATTGCGCAGTAAACGAGATCCAAACATCTTTGAGCATTTTGGCAAATTGGTTTTGCAATACTGCGGACCAACTAACCACAATAAATGCTATCGAGTCTGTATCACATTAGTCTACGTGCTTGCGGCAATCGGCAAGGTTCGAAATATAAAATAGAAGAGAGAATGTCAGCCACAGTGATGCCCATATAAAGGCGAGCTGCATCACCTCATTCACATAACTGCATTACACCAGCACTTTTAAAGGCGTCTCATATAAAAGCAAAATGCACTCCCTCGATGACCGAAGTTTCAGCCAACGTGTGGTTTGCACCGAAGACGATGAAGCGCCTCCTATCAAGGAGTGATGACGTGTAGTATGCCATCCAATGGCTACTGTAAACACGCCTGAAAACACCGCAAGCATATTATAACCGAGGGTCGTCAGAGGAGGCCCTCATTATGTACAGCGTGTGCCTCGTTTACTTGTGGCTCAAGAAGCTTCTGTGATAATTAGAATAGTGGTAGGTAGAATATGGACAATATCGCGGGCGTACCATCAATCGCATCGTAAAACAAAGGCAAGAATACACTAAACCGAATGAATAGAATAGAGTCAATTCAATGTACATCCACCACACGTTGAATGAGCGTGCGGGTGTTTATAGTCTCTAATAGGTTGGAACCTCAAACGTTCAGATCTTCTCAACGTCGGATTGTCAGGTTCAGTGTTTGTTTCATGCTCAGCAGAACCATCTGTAAGAGAATCAGAAAGGTCATTAGTGCTTGAAGCAACAGACGTATTGTCGCCAAACTGACCCCCAGCATTGGATTCGACCTGATCAACATGCCATCTGTGACTTGAGAGATCTTCGAGGTCAAGAACCTTGACCATACGATTCCCGTTCCTCCCAATAACAACACCAGTAGATGGACGTAGATCGTTACCCTTGAAAAATGTTACGTCGGCAGTCCCAATGCATTCCAGGTTCGTGCGTAAGGATCTCGATTTGAATAGCTATGCTGGACTCTTACCAGTAATTGAATGAGCAGCATTCCTGTACTGCATCAAGAAATTATCAATACCTTGATCAAGATCATAGAAAGTAACAGGGGAAATAGAATTGATGGCAGATTTCAAAGTTCGAACAAAATTTTCAGCAAGTCCATTAGACTGTGGATGACGGGGAGCAGTAAATAAATGACGACAACCAAGTCCTTTTAACCAATATTCGAGAGATTTCGCTGTGAAGCGTGAGGCGTTATCAGTGACCAAAACAATTGGTACACCTTCACGACTAAATAGTTTCCTCAAAGCATACTGAGTAAACTCAGAACTCGGGGATGTCGTGAGAAATACTTCCGTCCAGCGTGAATAGGAATCTACAACCACCAGTGCATAATATTTGTTCAAAAATGGACCGCAATAATCTGCATGAATGCGTTGCCATGTTTCACAGGACAATGGCCAAGGAATCCATTTGGATGGTTTGGAATGAATTTTGTGTGTACAATTCATACAATCCTTAGCCGTACGCGCAATGTCTGCATCCAACTCTGGCCACCAACAAGTAAGTCTGGCAAGAGACTTCATTTTGTCGATGCCTAAATGTCCGGAATGCAAATCGGATAAAATGGCACTTCTGTGTGTTGGTGGAATCACGACACGATCGTTATAACACAACAATCCATCAGGTGTCAATGCTAAACTGTCTCGACGAGCATAAAATGCGGGAAATCGACGACGTTCTTGGTGCGTCCATCCTCGTCTTAATGCAGAGATAACGGATGAAAAGTATTTTCGGGTATCACGCACAAGCTCGTCTCGTTTAATCGGAAGCGGTTGTACTAACAAACAATCAGAAACATTAGATTGTGATAAACTTTCTGGAACTCTGGATAGATAATCGACGTGCTGAATGGATTTAGCACCACGATGAATAATGTCATATGTATACGAACTGAGAGCGATGCTCCAACGTTGAACCATGGCTGCGGATGACTTAGCCAATGATTTCATAGGATGGTATATGAATTTCAAGGCTTCATGATCGGTCACAATCGTGAATGGTTTACCAAAAAGATACTTGTGTAGTCTACTTACACCCCAGTAGACAGCAAGAGCTTCACGCTGTGTTTGAGAATAGCCCTGTTCGGCTTGTGTTAGTCGACGGGATGCACAAATGACAGGACGGCCATTTTGTTCGAGAATAACACCTAATCCAGTTGGAGACGCATCAGTTATAACGGTTGAATGATCTTTCGCAGAAAATGGTTTCAAAATAGCGTCAGATTTAAGATAATTGAGTAAAGAACGCAAAGTTTTCTCATGCTCAGATATCCATGAAAATGTTTTCAGAGATAACAGTTCAAATAGACAATAAGCTTTCTGAGAAAAGTTAGGTATGAATCGGGAATAATATTGCAATGCACCAAGTATGGAACGAAGTTCGGACAGATTAGAAGGGGATGGAGCATTGACTAAAGGCGATAAACGTTCATTATCAGGAGAAAAACCATTTCCATCAACAGTGTAGCCTAAACATGATAGTTTGTAAACAGAAAATGCACATTTCGAAGAATTAACGGCAACATTTAAGTCATGAAATCTTTTGAATAATGCAAGCAAGCGTGAATCGTGCGTAACCTTATCGACAGCATGAACTATCACGTCATCTTGATAAGTTACAACACCTTCAAGACCGTCAGTAATTGAATTAATCACATCTTGAAATACAGCAGGAGAGACATTAAGTCCGAATGGCAAGAAATTATACCGATATAATCCAAATGGTGTATTGATGACTGTGCATTCACTAGTAGCATCATCAAGTGGTATCTGCAAGTATGCATCCTTCAAGTCTATTTTTGAAAAGATTTTTGATCCCGCTAGACGATACAACACATCTTCAGGTTCTTCTGTAGCACACGAGCGTTGAAGTAGGCTTTTGTTGAGTGTCAATCGATAATCGCCACAAATTCTAACAGTTTTACCATCAGACTTTAATGGCGTAACAATCGGCGTAGCCCATTTGGAAGACTCGACAGGTGTCAGAATACCTTTTTGGCACAATGAATCTAGAGCTAGACGCACTGGTTCACGCAAACCAAAAGGTACTATACGTCGTTTGAGGAAAATCGGATCACCAGAAACCTCGAGTTTCACTTTTGGTATGCGCATTCCTCCGGTGACTTTGGAGCAGCTCGTGATCAGTTGTTTCAATTCGGTTTCGTTGAAATTTGAAGTAAGTAGTGAAATGTTAACGTTAAGCGCACGTAAAACTTTGAGACCAATTATTGAAGGACCAGAATTCGATACAAGAAAATTACAATCAACAAAGTTACCACTGGAAACTTTGACTGGTATAGTACATGAACCAAGAAGCGGTAAAGCATGTCCAGTGATACCTCTAACAGATAATTGTGTCGGTTTTAAAACAGCAGTAGGATAAAATGCTATAAGATCTGACTCAGGAATAATGGATTCGACGCTGCCAGTATCAATGATAAAACTATGCTTTTTACCAGAGCCTGATATGAGCGTCTTCGACACATGCATAGAATTCGATAAAACAGATAAAGACATGGATGAGATGTTATCAGTCAAAGGCTTGATATCAGAATTTGAGTCGACAGTCAGTCTACAAACTCTTTTGGACTTACATACATCCTGAATATGCCCAATCTTACCACATGAAAAACATTTTGATTGGCGATGTATGCAAGTATATCTGGAGTGGTCCTGTCCACACGAAGCACATTTGCCAAGAACTTTTTTTGGTTGGCGTATTTGACGATTTTGAATGTTCGAATTCAGTTGGTTGTTTTTGTTATGATAACGCATATTGGTTTCAAATTTACCGTGTGGGCGACCTTCCAGCCCTTTCGACTTTAGTGCATTAAATAAAACGGTCTCGTTGCATTTGGTTACTTCTTTAACATCCTGGTATTGCTCGCAAATTTTTCTGATCGATATGAAGCGTTGATCAGTCTGTACTAGGAGCTTTTGTTGTAGATCTGGAAGATTAATTCCGGCAATGAGGCGATCACTCAGTTGGCTTTCAAGTTGTTGGCCGTAGTCACATTTTGCAGCCTGTGTTTGCAGTTGGAGGACAAAATCACGAATACTCTGAGATTCGGATCGAATAAGCGAATTGAATTTCGCTCGTTCTGCGGCCACAAAATTGATAGGCTTAAAATGACTGAGAATTAACTTCTTTAGAACATCGAATGTGCAATCGATCGGCGCCGTAGGGAATGATAAATTCTTCACAAGAGCATAAGCATCCTTCCCAATGTAGTGCAGGAAATAAGCTGTCTTCTTTTTATCATCCAGATCCGATTTGGTAAGACACCAAATGCTGAAGCGTTCCAAATAATCCTCCACTTCCCGTGCAGTTGAATTTACACTGAGCGATTCCAATTCAGATAACATTTTAATGAAGAGAAAAAAATTCCGGATCGCGACGCCAAATGTGATAACTAGAATAGTGGTAGGTATCGTAACTACCGAATGTACGCGTCGTATAGAAGTCCGAATATGGACGAATGAATATCGTATATTCTCGTATATCGCGGGCGTACCATCAATCGCATCGTAAAACAAAGACATAAGAATACACTAAACAGAATGAACAGAATAAAGTCAATGTTCACCACAGCTTCTCTACTTTCATTTGAGGAGCTCGACTCTGGGATTCTCCGGATGAGTTTGGCGAAAGTTTGCATCGAACGACGGCGTGGCTCTAACCGGCTTACGCAGCCAAGATCGACAGTCCAGGATTGAAATGTGTCATTGACGGTTGACGGCATTGTGATTTGCTCGATTCCGAGGATGCTATGTGGTAGAAGAATGACAAGTAGCACAAAGGTACTCATTGCTTCTAAAACCAGAACGGTTGAGTTACAACTGCTGATCAGTACAAAGTTGCAAATTACACATTCCATTGACATAGTGTTTTGCGTTCAGTATAATCATACCATCAAGGCGTGTTTATGATGAACCAATGCGTCCTATTTGTGCGTTGAAAACATCGACAGCATAAATATATACACACTCTTCCTGGTAAACAAGAGAGTAGTCCATTCTTGACAGACTTCTTTCGGTGGATCGGAGTTGCACTTCTTTGATCCTCTAAATGGACATAAGAAAAAGAAACGCCAGATATATCCAACAGTGCAGCTATTCATCAAATTAAAAAACTATAAAATATAGAATCGATTGTTTCTAGCTGTCTGATCTGGTAACGAAGCCTCGGTCTTCGAACTTGAATCTAAATCAACACAGGCGCAACAAGCCGCCGAGCCTTATGATCGCTCAAGTTTGTAGTGTCTGGAAGAAGTAGACTCGACAATGGTGCTTGAACGCCGTACCTGAGTTTCGGGGATGCAACAGGCATCTTCCGGCAGAGCATCTAAAGTACGCATAAAAGAGGCTTCTTGGCCAATCCGCCTGTGAGTTGCGATACAGAGGGCTACAATCAAAACTGGAGGGCGGGATGGCGTATTAAAGCGGCATATGTGGTTCATGGCGTGCATTGTGACAGTCCTGTAGGTATCTGAATGAGGTACCTACAGTCGGGCCCTACATAGGAGTGACGATGTAGTGGACAAGATGGAAGTTAGGAAATAAACATCGAGATAAATTTGAAGCACCAGATATTGTATGCTTCCTCTTATTTGCTCTTTTCTTTGGAATGAACAAAGCGCCAGGCTCCTCACTTCTCGACAGCCGATGCTACATGAAAGTGGGCCTAATTAATTTCGGCTATCATGGCGAATATTAACCGTTCTAGCAAATATTTCAATAAGCATGTTAATTGGCCGACCGATGCTACAAGTGGGCCTAATTAATTTCGGCTATCATGGCGAATATTAACCGTTCTAGCAAATATTTCAATAAGCATGTTAATTGGCCGATCAAATCTGCTCACGACGAGTTTAAAGTGGTAGCGGATAGTTCATGGAATGTGTTCGACTCTCGTGAGTTCGAAGCACAGTTTCACCAAGTCCTGAGCAAACTGTGGCGAGACTCTTTTTACGGACTCAATCACATCGTGTAACATAAGCCAGCAGAAATGTCCCGGAAGAGTCCTCTGTATTTCACATCCACGGGAACTCGGTAACTCACGTTTCGATGAGTGTTAACACGCACCAACGTTACGAATCTTTTGCCCACTTGGCCAAGGTCGTTTCCACCTATGTTATCACGCTGCCGCCTACAGTTTTGTTCGCTTAGCTCTAATGTCGTCTGGTTACAAAATACTTATGGAGGTTGCCATTGAACAGTCTTTCTTCATTTTTGAGCATGAATTGCGTAGACCGCAATGATAGGTCGCGTCGTTCTGGAGGGTTGTCTTCTCAAGGATGACTGCTTTGGTCGTTCAATAAGAAGTAGACAAAAATCCAAAACAAGGGTCATTCTGTGCCAAATATCTTCGGGTTCGGAAGCATAACGTACTGGTTTCGTGATGACGACATTGTTTACTTGGACGAATTCTGTAGGTAATGAAGTGCCGCAGACTAGAAAATCCACTGCCAAAATTAATTTAACGTGGTTTAGAACAAAGCCCGCAAATGCTAGGTGTAGGAGTGATTTCTCTGATGCCAAATGCATACACATAAAGTATTAATATCCACTGTAAAACTCTGGCCAAAAATTGCTCGAAATCACGGTATTGATGCATCAACGCATGTTGGTACGCAGGACCGGCATGAAACCCAAGTTATGGAAGCTTTGGGTGTAATCAACTTTAGGCCCTACAATTATTCTTTAGTGAAGGATCCATTTTAAAACTAAGCAGTATTTATAGCTTTAGATGATATTATTCCGATATCGACGGTGACTGCTTTGGAGCCGCGCCTCGGAGCACAATGGGTTCTTGCATTCACGCTGTCCGTAAGAAACTTTTATTCATAATTTACGAAGCTCTCACGAACCCGACAAACTGCACGGTTGAGCACGAAACGATCAGACGCAGCACGAAAGCTGGTGCATCGGAAGTTTGAGCAATAAAGCCGGGTGCACGATGCCACTACTTCCGGTTTCCTTAACACACAGAGGGAGGTGACAGAGACTTGAAGCACTAATTTTAAGTTAGTTGGCTAAATCGTGCAAATATGAACAGAACAAAGATCCACACTTTCAGTGGCAAAGGCACTATGTTTCGTCAGATACGTCCAAAAGTTCGGTCCTTTGCGAAGTATTTGCTCGAAATAACGCACAAATACCATAAACGTTACACCACATCCCATCGCGAAAGCTAGATGGACCAGCTAAAGCGAACAACCAAAGTTGAAATTTTGGGGCGTTATAATGCAAAGATTGAAGAACTTTGAAGTAGGAACTGGAAGCTCCCTTGGATGAACAAAATATGTCGGAAGTCTACGCACATTTTTTCTGGCCAGTTCAACGATTCAGAGTAATTTTAGGTAGAGAATAATGGTCCGCTTAACACACACCAAGGTGTACTGGATAAGCGCTGTGTACTGGAGAAATTTTCGTATAGAACTCTGGAATATGAATGTATTCATGGAAACATCCAAATCTCTCCAAGTGACCTGCATGGTTCTATTAGTGCATAGCTGAGGATGGCCATAATACAACTCAGGAAATACATGCACTTTTAACTGTCTTTAATGTGGTTGACAGTAGTTTACAGAAACGATTTGCAGTATGTATAAAATAAGGGACAGTTCTACAGTTCTCTGCCGTCTAACTATTTGCGTTGTAGACCAAAGCCGCTGAATGACAAGAACAAACCCGACCCGGTAAGCGTGGACAAAAGCCTCAATCCTGTGTATCAACCCACGAGTCCGTGAATCCGTAGTACCACCAATACCATCACTTTGTTAAAATTAACCTAGCTTCCCTGATGATGAATTCTGGAATAAAAATAAAAAATATTGGTTCAGCAAGTTAACGCAGCATCTTTGGGGAGTAGTTTTGTTGAGAAACCGTTTTTTTGAGCGGTTTTACTCTACGATCTGAGAAGCTTGTATCTAGAAGAAGATTGCGTTTCGTTTGTACGGGTGAATGGAAGGAACAATAAGACTGCCGATGCGATGTGAGCAAATATACCTCAGTCACCAACCAACAACTGTTGCTTAACTTCTGATGAAACGAGTGTAGCACACTGCCTAGTTGCGGTCTGGGGTGCGACTGCCTGCTGCCATCCGCTAAACATTGCTGTAAATTTTCGGGCATACATTAAATTCACCGTTGACTTCATTGAGTTGTGTCCGTGTTTTCAGTGGAACTAAGTAGAACCAAACTAAGTGGTGGATGTCCAAGTCAGTTATGGTGTAACGGTGGATACCACTGATGGGGGCATGCGAGTAGTATGTTTTCTCGTAGCTCCGCTTCGCGTCTCTTGAAAAGTGAGATCTGTTATGGAGTTTTTGGAATCGCATTTGAGCAACAGTCAATGAATATCCAGAAAAGTTTGGGGAGACGCGTTCGAGGAGAAGATGGATATTCACTTTTTGTGAACAAGATGCACAGGAGAGTTTTGCTCCCCTGTTCAATAGTCTGTAGCTGTTCAGTTAGCATTTTCTAATAAACAACTCCACAGCGAAGACCTTCTTCCTTTCAGTGGTAGTATTCCGGTGGGCAAGCGAATCTCCAGTTTTCAGCCACATCGACATCAAAGCAGCGCCAGGGTGCCAATGCCGCACAGTTATAATTAGATAATAGAGTGAGCTGACGAGGCCTGTCCGATAAACCAGACTCAAACTCCTGAGTCAAGTTATCGAATTGCTGTTAGTCTGAGAGAGGGAGCGAAGTGACTCCTGTTTTTGAAAGGTCTTCTACTAGCTACCCACTGAATGGCAATCTTTTCAGAATGGATGAAATGTATAACAGTAGCGAAAGCAAAAATGCCGCCTGTCTGCTTACGCCGCGACGTTAAAAGCGAAAAACTCACAGCTACCTAGGGCCTCGGTAACTAAAGCAGAGCCTCACAAATCACCGACATACCTTTCCACTTAGTATCCTGTGTTATCAAGCATTATACGCCCAAACAACTCTGATCTTATTTGAACAACGTAAAGAAAACAGCTACTAAGGGTAACACTTCTCTTTTGAGTTTAGAATTACTGCATACAGCTGCAGATAAAAGTTACTTGGCTACGCACTTCACAGTGTTGTGGAAAGGAAGGACAAACTTTTGACGGTTGGGGAACTTCAACGGCCTTATTTTGAAACATACGCAATACTTGAAGCGCATGAACACTGATTGTTGGTTGGATGTACCTTATGTACCTTATGAAGTCATCCTGTTGGTGTTAACCTTACTGGGTCGGTTTGAGCGCTTTGACGTCCACTAATCGAAAGTCAGTTTGATGGCCAGATCCATGCAGTGATGCTGTCAGAACAAGTTCGAACAAGCGGAAAAAATTCGCGTCTTACAAACACAGAGGCCAGTTACTGATTTTACGCCATCCCGACCGTTTGGAACACTTCTGGATAGTGAAAAGTTGCTTCGGTTTCAGAGTATGGCAGTCACACCACTAGAAAAACCCACCGATGGAATTAATCCCAATTCGTCGACTGGCACTAGCTCCAATAACGAAGATCTTGCCAAGCAATCCATTAAGTATAACAACCAACACTGCTAGATAGGTGTTGATACGGCCTCAAAATTAAAAATACCCATTAGGAGATGCAGATCTTTATTAGAATTGTCCCTGGTCTCTCCTATCCTGGAGTTCTTGTGTTTAATTGTTCATAGTTGAACCTAAACACAAGTGTGACTTTTTTCAGGGTCCTATACATATGATGGTGCCAAGAATGAATTATTGCAATGGCGAAGGGATCAAATCCAAAACCAACCAAACGCCTTTGTTTTACATTCGGCCTCCAGTAGCCTTTACTCCGTCATTCAGAAAACGATCACCTTACGACAACTATTCAAAAGAGGTGAAATACATACGAAAGGATACACGGGAATACCGGTTTTGGTCTGAA
Organism: Opisthorchis viverrini; assembly: GCF_000715545.1. NCBI lineage: Eukaryota > Metazoa > Platyhelminthes > Trematoda > Opisthorchiida > Opisthorchiidae > Opisthorchis > Opisthorchis viverrini. The sequence goes on from NW_008751676.1 coordinate 938,231, forward strand.
AAGTAATGAGTCCTCTCGCACTGGACAGATGAAAAGACAGTCCTCATGTTCGCTACGACCACAGCAGTCTTGCAAAGACATGGAGGATCTTACAGCAATCAAATAACGCTGTCAGACTTGAATCTAACTACTAGGTTTCTACGAAAACCCATCAGGAAATCACCTCTCGGGAAAATTTTGGGAGGTCACTCAGCTTGGTGGCGATACGTTACCACCAAAATTTCAGACCGTCAAATGAGTCAAAGACCGTAACGGTGAAGCTGAATCTCTTAGACACCATGATGCAATATCGGCCAGGGGACAATTGCGTTGGGCTGCAGTATATACAATCATAGCGAAAATCTTGTCTTCCCGCTGGATGACAGATACTATAGCAACCGAGAAAGTTAGGTTCTGCAGATGCAAAGTTCGAGTGAACATTCTCACCACTGCACAATCCTTCATTTAGATGAACCATTCGCATACACCCACACCACTCTCGTTTAAACGATCCACCTCCTAATCTGGTACTGGCACCTTAGTTCGCTCGAAACTAGCGAACATTCGACTGAGGTTTTGCAAGTTGGGGGCTCACGAACCATCATAACTAAACGGACGAACATAATCGAACCTTGTGCGATACGTCTCGCCGGTAACGAGCCAGCAGTTGTCCTCTTTGTGAAACTCTGCTGACCAGCCTTTCATGAGTCTTCCCCTTGGTTCGTTTTAAAATTGCCGACAGCACGACATGCTTGGTCTTGGTGTCGGTTTGGGAGAACTGCAACCTAGTGTTGCCGAATGTAGTCAAAGTTGGATGCAGATATTACAAGTCAAAATTGTAAACAAATATGGGCGGCTATTAACGTTGCACGTAGAAAATTCTTGGTAGCCGTATATTAGTGGGTTGGACCACTGGTACCAGGAACTCTCTGAGTTCGTAAGTCTATGCCACAAGCCCAATAAAACACTAATATCCAGGCCTTGACTTTCGTGCTACATGGTTAGATTCTCAAACTTGCGCGAGAAGCCGTTTGAGCCAAGTATCGACCAGTGACGGGAAGTTGCCTACCATATTGTTTAGATGGGTCATTTTGATTCGGATGTTACGATACCACCAGTCTCATCGCACCTAATTCCGGTGATGTAAGCTTTTGAGTGCTCCCAATATAGGAGGTGGCAGCTTCCGCTAAACCGGGGAGCATGGACAACTGGTCACGCGCAACATACCTGAAAGATACAGCAATGACTGTTTACTTTCTACTGTGCTCTAAGGTTGCTACTTTTAAGCCCTGGTAAAGTAAGTCTCAGTTGGGCTTTTTGATAAAAAAAATATACAATCGTGGAGTACATCCTGCAGACTTGTTGAAGATGTGCAGCAAGGCGCTGACCTGTTGAACTCGTATTGCTATGATTATGTGACGAAGCATTTTCGCTCATCATACAAAAATTAACTATCTGATTCTAGTATCACAACATTTGACGGCTTTGATATACGGTTTCTCTAAAGCATGCGGCCATACTCAAGCGGTACAGCCGTAATTTGTCTGGCCGTCTCAGTTTAACACAGAATGTGAATTCGCAACCACACAGAAAGTACAACCGTTTCCACAAGACTCTATTCGCTCACAACAAAGCCGTCTCACTGGTAGCAGTGGGTTGCTGATGGGCGATTTACACTGTACCAAGATAATGACGATCCCCTTAACACTACCTGGAGAGCCTCTTTTAAGACGAAACATACCGTCAACGAAGAATTCGTATAGATAATTTTAAAAAAAACAATAGACTTTTCAAACGAACACTGGCAATAACGCGTGAGTCAACTCACGATGTGTTGGTCTCTATCTCCAAAACTGACTGATTTTCACGAAAAGCAGGAAAGCCCGGTCGTAATGGGACTAGGGAATCGTTCCCACTCATTTGCTTGGCTGCAATATGGTTCATCGATTACCGCCGGGCTATTCATTATCACATTGGCAATGTACTACCAGGTGGCTCCTGGTAAAAAGCGCACTGTTCTATGCTTGGGGAAGTACGGTACTACGCCGAAACTGAAAGGAACTGAGGAATGACGCCGGCACCTCGATGACACAGATAACCAGTGCGGATGTCTGTAGTTATGCCACCATGCGTAGGTTGGCTGCTTACTTGCAACAGAACTCTGCACGCTTCCTTGAAATGACATCGGCTCCAAGGGATTGCGCCCAGCATCACATTTGGCTAAGCGCAAAATGTCTACGGTTTTCTAGTTGGCGCAGGCGTCCAGTGGTTTGACCATTATTGACGCGCAAATACGATTCGGATGGAAGCTCCTTATAATAAAGCAGTGTCAGAACAACCTGGAATTCTTCCTCCATTACATATACAAACAAATATCCAAGTCTCTCGAACAATTTAGCCATCAAGAGGCCCAATACGATCAGTTTTTTGGCCGAGTCATTAAATAATGAACACCGGACAGTATCGCTTTGACTACATTTGGACGAAGCTTTGTCGATAACTTTTGCTCACGATCGAACAAAACATTTTGCTTACGTTTTCAACAGGCTTGTCCCGAGTGAGAAAGAGCAGAAAGAGGGCACAGGATTCAAAATCTCACTCACCAGGTACCAAAGCGGAACACCACGAGGAACAGTTGAGTTGTTGATCATTCAACTTCTGAGTTTTCAAAGCCCTCCCACAGCGCACGACTAAAGTTGCCTAGAAGAAATACACTCAGCTACAGATGAATTCAGTTTTAACTGGAAACCACACTGAATCCCAGTCTAACCTCTCACTTACGGCACTATTCAACCCAACATGCTGCATAAAGGAAGCAGTTGGTGCAATATTCGACACACCAAAGTGCACTTTCTTGACACAGCTGACACAGCACTACACAAATCATAAAGCAGTAGAAAACCCCACTACCGGTTTTATCCTTCTTGAGGCACATCAGCTGGTTGGAGTTTCCCTAAACCTTATGTTCCACTTGGACACCAAATTGTACGAAATACTCTCAGTTCACCAACCTTATAAATGGGGTTATGTCCAAGAACACCGTGCTAGCTGAAACGCGAGGTATCTCGTGTACAGCACGAGATTTTTCCTCAAATGAACACCAACCTAATTTGCAAATGAATGTATTTCACCACTTGGGCGCAGCTTGGTGTCTAACCCGAAAACAAAGTTGATGAATAAACAAGCACTTCGCCTACCTGATGAACTCCAAGAAAGGCAAAACCGACAGGGGATTTCTCAGCAGCCTTATAGTTAACGGAATGTGTTAAGAAAGCTATCAGCTTCGTCAGACGAGGAATAACCACTCATTAGTTTCCACGGAGGCAGGCGATCTTGTCCGATATTAGCGGGACATGTAAAGAGACCCCGTAAAGGTTGGTTGTACGAGGTCTTTCAACCTTAATTGCACCCCTACTGTCTGTTGTGGCATTTTATTCGGGAGGCGTGTGGTAGTGGCCTCAACGACCTGAGGCTGCCAACCAAAATGTTACCTGACCGATGCATCTGAGCCAATTTGGTGAGCCCTAACAAGACCGCAGGATACCCAGCTTTTCGGGGACCTATCCGCAAATAGTCATTGAACCTCACTGATACCGAATAAATCTGCATGATCGCGCGAACAGCTACTTGAAAGAAAGCGAATGTGAAATAGTCTATCTTCAAAAGTAAAAAAAACTCATACACGTACGTCGTGATGCTTAATACTGCCATGCTAGGTTGTAAACGCTGCACATAAGGAAATAAGTTTATACTACTCACAAGCAGCCAACAGATCCAGCATACACGAAAACAAGTGAAACTTGCAATACCTTGCAAAGTACAAATTCTCCCAGATACCAAACAGGGCGAAGAAAGAGGAATGGCTCAATAGAAAATATGCAATCAGAATGTATGGTTGCGATGAAAACATCGACCTCACAGTGTCACTTCCAGATACAAAAGAAGAGCGTACAGAAATAGTGATATTATCTAGGTGAGATAAATCTGTTTTTCCACTTCTCTTCGTAAAGCAGTGTTTTCCTTCCGAAGTTCAAGCAGTATCGAAGATAGTTGAGCCAACTTTTTTTCTACTCTTCGTTCCAATCGATAAAGCTGGTGAACCACTTTGTCTAAACGTGCATCCGAATTAGATTTGTTGACTGGCATTTCCAAACAATTTACTGTGTGATCTGGAACGCCATCGGAATCGAAAATGGGACTGAAAACAGGTGGTAACTGTGTAGATATCTCAGAAGAAATTGCCTCTTTTGGTAGGCACGAAGGATCGGGTTCTGACCTGGATGAAACATCAAACTCGACAGGCGAATCGGAATCACGAGCTTCCTTGTGGTCCGATGAATTATCAGGCATTGAACAAAGACGCTTAGTGGAGTGCTCCGGTGACAAACCATGTTCAATGTTGGTTAAGTTTTTAAGTGAACGCCCTGATTCCCTACCACCTGCCATTTTGAAACAATTAGCCACTGGGTTTAGGTTATCCTTGCCATTTGGAGACGCAACATGGTTTAAAAACAATAAGAACTGGACAGGAGCGCTTCCACGAGTTGCCAGAGTACAGAACGGAGTAGACATATTGCGAGCGTCATAAAGCCAGATGCGCCCATCTGTAAGACTAGTGGCCAGAGTGAATCCGTCCAACGTGACATCATTTGACAGATAGCCGACACCTGGCTCAGAAATGGACAGGGTATGTATAGGATCTACCGTAGGCTTCTGACTTTCCACCTTCCACATACGTAGACGTAGATCAGGTGATCCACTAGTGAACACTGTACGTGAGGTACTCAGAGACCACGTGATACAAAATAACTCACAAGAGCATGAGTCGGGGCGTGGAATGAAGTACTGGAAGTATAGATGATCGAGAGTGTTTGGTGACAGTGGCCAATCCAAGCGCCACACAACGAAGTGACCTGTAGAATAGCCAGCGGCGATCAGTGCAGTGTCCAAGCGAGATGTACAAACGGTCAAACATGATGTTTTTTGTGACCCGCTTGCGGTATTGGCTTGCGGAACCGGGAGGATGGACAAACTGGGATCGTTGTTCTCTCCATCTGGGGCTAAACACACACATATATCGCCTGTCCGCGTTCCGATAACCAGCAGTCTATCACAAAGGGCCCATGTGATGCAGGTTGGCACAAAGAAGGTGGAGAAAGATGACCTACAGGGTATTCGAATTTGCAGGGAAAGTCTCTTCAGTGATAAGTCATAGACGTCCACTTTACCGTCTGTACGCCCTACAGCCAACTGATACGAACTACCTCGTAGCGGAAACGCAAAACAAGTGGCAGAGAGACGACCAGTTCTGGTGACCCCTGAGTTGAATGCTAATTCATCATCAAAGAGGTTGTACACGTCAGTTCTGTTGTGTAAATCATCGGAACGGATTTGAATACAAGGTGCTGAGAGTGGGTTTGTCTGAAGTGAGATCAGCTTAGATTCACATGGATCCCATGCTAACCGACTGTATTTGCAGGACTGGATAAGTTTGGACGATGCAGAACAATTCAAACCTGTAGAGCTGGCAGGTGGTAGCGACCACATGTGAATCACAGAGCCTGAACCAGAAACCAAGGACATTGGGCTGGAATCCGACAGTTCTTCGGACGAGCCTGCTGGAGATAGAAGAAACATGAGGGGATTCAGTCATTTTCTACATCCCACACTGTGGTGGACGATTTAACAGTTTACCAGAAATCACAAGCATGGAAAACCCTGACAGATATTTCAAAAAGCATTAAAAGGATAACAAAACGCCCTCGATTGCAAATCCTCGGCTGTTACACCTTGAAAGACACTTACCCGCAGCTAAGTTTCAAACTCGGTTGATCGGTAAATGAGACACCAATCAGTGCTCAATATTGAAATACTCGTTTTTTCTCCTCGTCTCTATAGCAATCAGCTCCATTACATACATCGGTAGTTACACTAGCTATGACGGAAGTGTGTCTGATGAACTCAGTTTATGGATCTCAAGGAGAGAGCCACGTTTGCTAATTTGCGTCAAAAAGGCATATCACTGGGTCTCAAGGGTCGAGCACATTAAGGGACGAGTTGATTGTGAAACATGGACTCAGATTTTCGACCACTTTGACGCTTCAGAAGCGTCACTGGTGTCGGTGTCAATGAATTCATAGCGAGGTAATTAGAAAATGGCTACCTGATTAATCAGCAGGTACTCCAACCGTGGAAAACATCTATCACCGTCCACTGCAGTGTCTCAGCGATGTACTACACATGCCTAAGCACCGTCTATTGAGAAGAGTGCTGCTTTCCGTGCCTCCCTCAGTATAGCGCAAACCGCGAGGTGGACATTTATAACCTGGTAGAATAATGCGAGATTTCGGGAGTTGTTGGTGAGGTAGGCCATCCTAGACGATGTCGCAGTGATCCCTCATGCGCCTGGTTGGAGACATTGCACGAAATGGCGGATGGCCGATGCCAGTTTCTCTCCAGATTGTCTGACTGAGCACTTGGAGATGAAGGTACTTCAGAATTCTCGCCTGTATCAGGTCCCCTCACTCACACACTCTACTCTCTTCTTCACATTCTAACGCTTTAAAAGTAATTATATAAACGTTATGGTTGTACGGCAGTTAAGCCTCAGTGCCAACACTGGTGTTGCTATTTCTGGTTATTGTTATCATTGTCCAAGAACTCTTGCAATGAGCCAGATTCATGAATTCCATAACTAACGGCATCCGAGTTGGTGTTAATTCACTGAAGTTGCAAAGACAACCTTTCACGCATTACGTTATTTACTGGCACCAATGGATCGGATGCGCGATCGCTTATACACCAAGCACTGAGAGCAGTAATTATCACACCCCATCCTCATAGATTCTTGGTGTTGGTAAAATAAAGACCATCTATTCGTCAGAAACTCACCAGTAATACTCTGAAGTAGCACATGTAAGACAGTTATAACCTTAGTGATAGCAATAGGTGACACCACTACTAGTCGCTCACTTTACCCTGTAACCACAGTACGGCCTAGTAAATTCATTTCTACGGTCCAACATACATGTAAGCAGCAGATTTTACAGCGACATGGCTTAACATTAGGGACAACCGCTGCTCTTGGCTGCGTAACCGTGCCAAGCTCATTCAGTTCTACCTCCTACGGTTCACGATACTGCAGAATCTGGTGTGAAATCAGAACCGTTTACCGTGTCCTTACAACCACCCCACAGTCAACCTGGTATACGGTATACTTTAGCGATGCCGTGGCAAAGGATATGTAAAGGAGTCACGACGGTTGATTTCACGCCCAGAATTTATTTAAGTTGATCAATTCATATTCCTACGTAACCAGCACTGGCCATATGAAGTTCGTGTTAGTCAACATTTAACCAGCCTTACTCCTCGAAAACACTCGCAAAGTTACTTGTTGGGAAGTCGTTCGTTCAGAAGAGATGCCGTCTGAGGGAGTTGAGTACAGCTGCATGTAGGAAACCTCGCTGGAATATAGTGATTCAAAGGCATCACCAACAGTTTTATGAATAAGAGCAACTCAAAACAAGCACTGGGATGGCGCACTGTGATTCTATCCAAAACGAAACGCGCCAACAACCTCGAATACAACAAACAGTGCACGAAAACTTTGGCTGCGATTTTGTCACTTCATCTACACGGATTAGTCAGAGAGCTACCAAAACGGAGGCTTAGTTGGGGAACGCAGAAAATAGGAAAACACATTGATCCAAAGCGAAAAAAGGTGAGAAGACCGCCACCAGCCACTGGGCGTTATACTGCATTTCAGTGGCACAAAACAGCCCAGCAGATTCACGGAGAAAGCACCCATGACTTTATGGGTAGGTGTGCTTCAGTGAACAGCTTATATAAAAAAACCTTCCTATGCTGTTGTTTCTAAATTCTCCACGATACATGACAAGAACGGTAACACTATCTCATAGTTCGATCATACTCGCCAGTTTCATTTACAAAACACGTGAATGACGTGAATGAAATCTTTACACTCTCGCCGAAAGGTTGTCGTGAGATGCTGTTGAAATGTGAAAATTTCGGAGCCGTCAAGCACTAAATACTGTTCAAACGTATTTTCTTGGACATCACAGTGCTGGTGAAAAATGCCTTTCTTGATAACAGAACGAAACGACTGTCACTGAGTACTGTCCAGCTGACGGATACATTTCATAAACTATAAGTTTTCTCCGAAGCGCATTCAACTCAGCTGAAGGTTTGTTCTTCTTAAAACACTTGCCCACCAAGGAATGTCACGGAAGTTTGTATTCTCAGACTTACGGACGTGTGAGAGTGTACGGATAGCTCTCCAAAAGCTTCCGTACATAAAGCGGTGTCCGTCAAGGATGCCCACTCTCTCCATTTATTTCTAACTTCGTGATCGATGAAATAATGAGACGAACGCCGGAGGATCTCCAAAACCCTGGTGTTCAAATAGCCTGTAAAGAAAACCTACCACAAACCTCTTCCATGAAAAGTCGTAGATTTCATTAGAATTCTGGCCTTGAATGTATCGTACGATATCCCACAAGTCTAAGCCTGCATACACTGTACACATGAAGTTCACAACAATTCAACAATATGATTTGAAAACCAATATTTGATGCGGCCTGCTGAAACTGATATTCGACATACGTCAGGACAAACAAGGCGTGGGTTCTGTTTTTCTCATTGATAATTCAATCAACTGACATGTTCAGGCAGTTGGTCACTTCTTACGAATGCTGAGAAACCAATTTTGTCCGTTTTTTGTCTCTTGAGTAAACTACCACGAGACTAGACAAAATGTTCACTTTTCAGCTCACAATAATACTGAATGGAGTATCGAAGAAGGGTAGCATAAAGCATACACTACTAGGTTCTAGCCGGAAATATTGAGTATAGGGAAACACAGAACTTCCTGACTTGACGCCCGAATACAACAACGCGTAAAACGGAAATCGCTGATTAATAAAATGAACAACACCACTTAACCAACAAAGAGCTACGCACACTGCTGAGGTAGTTGCGGCGGTGCATCAGAAGTTTCTGAGTGCGAGTTGACAGGGCTTTCTTCTGTTTGAGTAGTTGGGGGAGCTGCGTCTCTGCTGAAGAAAAATAACAATAATGAAGGTTACATTCAGCGCAAATGCTACAGAGTAGTCGCTGATGAGCCTGCACACACAGCCATAAGTCTATTTGATGAGCTAAACAATTTGGTTGCAAGCGCCCCATCATTATGACTATCAACGCCACCGACGTCACCATCATCGATAGCGAGACAGACGAGGAACACTGGTACTACACTGAAGTACAGTCATTTCGATTACTTGAATAAAGCTCTATAATTGGACAAAAACACGACAGTTGCAACCCCCGGAGCACCTGAACTTACAGCGACAGCACTTTCGTAGCATCCTTTATTCCTTTTCGTCATATATTCTGTCCACCTGTGAGTTTCCTTCAACACAAATTGAGTACGGAAAATAACGTCCCTATCGGTAGACGACGACTTGGCACAACTACAACATGAGCGGGTCATCCAGGGTTGCAGTGCTGGATTCAATCCTCGTTTCTGAATCGCCTCATTGCGAACCCCTACCATAGGTATAAGATGACGCTGGTCAGCGATCGGATGACGTTTCAAATCTTTTAACCACACAACAATTCAGCCCGCACTGTAGTCAGATACACGAGTCCACTGGTGCCGAACGATATCTTTCTTGAGTGACAACAGTTGGCAAACACGGCCCTGGCCTTTAAGATTCGTACACCAATTTCGCCTGTCACGCCATCGTCAGAGCTGAATAACTATAATTAAGTCGTTCATGTGTAACACCCTTTCGCGGGGCCTAGCTGCCATGCTAGCTAGCAAGAGGTCATGGCTACTGCCAGGTTAAACATGCCTAGACAGAAGTCAAAATGCACAGGTCCAGTTCGAACCACGGACATTCCGCTCAGTACATTTGCGCTCTAACCACTGAGCCATCAAGCCTCCAATTTAATGCAGTTTCATGATTATCGACAGCACATCATCAATGTCCAACACTGATACCTCGTTGCCGGATAAACACAATTTAAATGGACGGGTACGTTGTGAAAAAAGGAATAAAAATAAACGAGGAAAGGACTTTATGCAAACCCACCAAAACCAGACACAGAAAAATGAATAAAGACTGACAACCATAACGCCATTCATATCGACTAGCAGTCATTTCTTCCAGCATCTCCAACCACACACTGGGGGATAACGCAGATTACACTTTAGAGGGCGAATCGAATCGACAGCATGCAGATGTTTCGTAATCGCTTTTACACATCGCTGCTAGCCCAAAGGACTTCCACCTCCCTACTTGTGACACTCTGAGTTGGACGCAAAAAACAACAGCTTTTCGTAGAGCATGATTTTCAATGCGCAATACATGACCAAACCACCGCAGCTTCTGGTGCTGAGTGTACTCTTCGAATGAACCGAAAACTCGTTTTCTGATTGTTTAGTTGCGGATTCGTTGACATTCGATTACATAAGCTGTGATTTTAAGAGGAGGATTACCGAATACTAAAGACAGCTTAGTCTCGTCGATTGTTGATCCACTTCTCACAGACGTGCAACAAAACAAACAATACCGTAGTTTGATGTACGCGTCCCTTGAGACGTAGCTTCGGAGATAAACATTGTGTCCCACATTCCACAATGTTCCACCTCAAACACTCAGAGGCGCGGTCAAATCTACGTTCCATAGAATGTCCCTGCACTTTGTAGGTACTGTATACATGCCGAAAAAATGGATTACTCTGGTCACTCTGGTTGACAGAAAGCGATGTGCCTAGAAGTTAAAGAGCACTAAGATTGCGGATCGTCCATACGCATGCTACTGCTCTAACACTTGACGGATGGTGGCTGTTCAGCTGCGACACAGCTTCCGCACAACCGGATTGGAGCACAAGGGCTTAGATACCAATTCTAGGCTGCCCAAGCCCAGGCAACAGCAGTCGACAGGCCAGGGTTGGGTTGGAAACATGGAAATTTAAGTCAGTGGCTTCACCCCTTAACCACTGAGCTATCTACAGTGTGAAGCAGTTATATATAAAACTTCCCACCCGAAACGTAACCTGCTGTTCTCGGATCGTGTCTCGAAGCATTCTTGCATACCGACGTACAATGAGCTTCGCAAAGGGTTTTGTCAAAAATTGAGTCAAGCCAATTCCTCTGTGATCGCCAAACTCATTGCGGGCACCTTTTTTTGAAAACAGGCACTACTAGCAGCTGCTGTAGCACCCTTTCGGTGCCTAATTGCCATGTCACCAGAAGGAAGCACGAGATCTGAAATTCTGCAAGGTTGCCTATGCACAGGTGCTCGTCTTCACTCGAATTTTGACAATTCGTCGTTTTGTTGTACCCACTACTGAGAGAATACACACCCCACCCTTGAGAAGGACTAAAGCCTTGTTTAAACTTTAGTGCTTAAGGGGGATTCTCGTATCAGAGACAGCATAAAACAGCATACAACAATAGAAAACGAGTCCGGCAATAGTGGCAATTTTATAACTTGTTCCATATTGCCAGAGCAAACAAGCGTCAGGGCCCAAATAGTAATCCCGAAAAGTATACGGCCGTGGAATCAGAATTAAGCAAGACTAATGAAAGTAACGCCAATGAGCGGCGAACGGGTGCATCGGTCTTTAAGAATGGGCCCGTGAAGAGATAACTAGCGATGATTGGGAAGAAAGAACCGATAGCTGAGAAAGGAAGGGGACGTTAGCAGTGGTTTGTATTCGCTTGTGTGCATGCTGTCGGCGGTACAACATTGTGATGAATTAGCGGAATTCACTCATTTGCAGACCAATTTGGTTTTGACGACTCAACTAGAACACAGCTAAATCCCTCTTTTATGATATTTTTAAGCCACCGGGTGGCCTCATGTTTAAGTTGGCACGATATTCGAGATATTACGATAAGTGTATGGACATAATACACTATGGAGTTTTGTTGAGCATTCTTAACCAATTCGGTGGACGTCATTGCCGCCTCCAGGTTGGCCAAGTACTCCAGATCTGTGGCGTCTTTGATAAGGAGCTGTTTCGAAAAACCAGCTGCTTACCGGAGAGGTTCTTCACCTATGCTTCCTTGTTTTTGTTGCTGTTGTCGTTGCTGGCGACGGAATCATTCTTGCCATTTCCAACCAGTCCCCAGAATAGCGAAATATACTCATTTGTAAACCAATTTGGTTTTGTGAGAGAATCACCTGGTACCCAGCTAAATTTCTCGTTTATGTCTCTAAGCAACTGAATGTGCTGTACCAGGCCACCAAATGTTACGATATTCGATATTGCGATGCACGTATACACGTAATCCACTACTCATGAGGTTGCTGAAGAATTTTCAGCAACCTTATGAGTAGTGTATTACGCTTTCCAGAATAGTTTTCTTGGTTCCAGCAGAGGATCTGACTCTTTGTTCGAATGCTCTACTGAGATTTTATAGGAGATCCGGTGCAATCATTTTCAAACAAGTCTCCTTTTCTTCTACGACGACCCTTTCATACTTCCTGATATGGTCATGCACATCCCTTCCCATGAGTTTAACCTCGCAAGCTCCCAGGTCTATGGGTAATTAATCGGTGGTCGATAGGTTACGCAACGTGGAAGCGGTTCCGCCAGCAATAATGGAGGAAGCGTAGTCGTTGTCGCATGGAGGCTGACTGGTAGGCAAAAATACCCCATCGACAAGCTGTTTTGAGCATGGAATGCCCGAAATTATCGGTAGTTATTAATACCATTATCCCAATACCTAGAAGTGAATATTTAAAACTTATGGGAACGAAACACAAAATTATGACAGCAAATCATGAAACTATTTTGCATTTAAGTAGCATTGTACCCGCGAAGAGCTACGTCATGTAAATGCTTGAGGTTCAGAAACAAACACCTTGGGTTCATTTTGACTCCGGAATTAACCGAAGATAAAGATTATCCTCATGATAAAAGCTGAATCACAATGTTTGAGTAGCTGTAACTGACACTGTCAGACGCAATGGAGTCAAGCGGAGAGGCGCTACACCTCCACAGGCAGAAGCAGACAAACGAAGCGAGGATAGCACCTGATGAAAGACATCGTTTGGAATGATATTTCCGTTCTGCTTAGCTTGTACAGGCTTGGGTTTCGAGTATATAGTAATATTTCATTGAGTAAGCATATACTGTGGTGCGTCCAGCTACTTGTCTTGAGTGGAATGAACTGGATTTCGGTTTAGATAGGTAGCGAAATATGGTCAAGATAACATCGTCCATGGTTGAGTGTTATGCTTGAGATTTGAAGCCTTTTCGACCTAGTTACTGGAGTATTTGTTAGCGTAGAGGATTCACAACACAAGGAGAAAAGAACTAGGAAAATCATCTAGGAGGTGCCTCTTAGGTGAAGGTAACTTAGAGGTAATGATGTTTCCATAAAGGAATCTGGAATTGTCAAAACTCTCCTTCTCTGCACATCTTCAGCACAGTTACCAGTTAAACCACAGTTTACGTCTCCATACTTGAGGGTATGAGACTTCCCTTTAGTGACAACGGCCTAGGTGCGAGATGGTTCAAGTGGCTAGAGCACGAATTTACTGACCGGAATGTCCGTGGTTCGAACCCGACCTCTGCCTCTCGACTTCCCTGTCTAGGTTTGGGCAACCTGACAGTATCCCAGCCCTCGTGCTTCCTTCGGGTGGCATGGCAGCTAGGCACCGAAAGGGTGCTACAACTGAACGATTATTATTTTTATTAATCGCCTAGGTTTTCGTAAGTTGACATGTAGCTAGTAACACCACCCACGAAATAAGCGTTACATTCGGTGTGCAGTGATCCACCGAGACAGACTACCATGGGAAAACGCTAATGTGTATCTCTCGCGAATACCTCGAGGTAACTTAGGTGTGAACTTACTGTGACCGGAAGATCCGTGGTTCGAACCCAAACTCGGCATCTCGACAGCTCTTATCTATGACTTGGCAACCTGGCAGTACCTCAGCCATACTGCCTCCTTCGGGCAGTATACCAACTACCTACCGAAAGAATGCTATATCTGAACCACTGAGGATGATCCCTGAGAATAGTGCTGGACAAGACTTTATATCATACTTCAAGATGGTGTCCTGTTTCAATCGTCATGGTTTTACTGTCCAGGCAAAATGGAACAATCGCAACACGCATGGGGAGCAAAGAATACGATGAGCTGATGGAACCATTGATCACAATTCAAAGACTGGACATCGGTGTAATTTCAGAAAATCCTACTCTCTCTCTCTCTCTGATGGATTCGTCCTTTGTTCTTGAGAGAAGATAACATTTGGATGGTCTATCCAGAGACCGACAACTGTACTTTAGTTCGTTCACTACGAATAGTCTCATCCACGAAAATGCACAGACGATGCGTTCACCAAAGGACAATTCGCTATTACCATTAACATAAAAATTAAGGACAGGACTGGAGGCATTTGGTCACAGAGGGCAAGTGTCAGAAACTCACCAAGCTGGGTAAGATTCGTAAAATCGTCTAAGAGCTTTTTGATGACGTTTGCCACGGACATGGGTTCGCCATTGATAGAGGCCTCCCATCCCACCAGTGCCACAAACTGAACACACATGTACACTGAAGTGGGTAAAAGTTAGAACGTGAAGGGGGCAACGTATACAGTGGTTTTCTGAGAGCACGCTGTCTCCGTTCATAACGTACGTGATGTTCAGCCGAAACATTGTGCATCAGACTTGCCTAGATGACAAATGAAGTTCAAAAACCCTGACTGAATACTAACCTTCTTGGACGTAAACGCCATGTCACACACTTCACATCGACCTACATGGGATACATTCACATCCATATTTCGGTATGAAGAATGACTGCTAAAAGGGATGAGAAAAGTACCCATTAGTATCCATTAGGGATGTTACTGGCAAGGCGAGGCTACACAACTACCAGTAGGGTTTGAAGTAGCAGCTTGCTAATTCAAAAACGGTTTGCGTCCAAGGAATCAAAGTGATCGGAATGCAGCATCATCATCATCATTATCAGCTGTAATAACCGCGTACTGGTCGTACACTGGTTG
>NW_008751676.1:956041-957353 GCF_000715545.1 Opisthorchis viverrini
CGCGGTGCGAACGTTTATGTTGAAAGTTCGTACTTGCCAGAAACAGTTCGTGATCAGCACACAACTGAGGGAGGCGATCGGAATGCCCACTGAATGTCGTGAACTTATGTGTTCTCCCTCAGGTGTAGGTTAGACATGAGACAAAGCGTCAACCAACTTGTCATCCAGCTATAATAAGGGGACTGATTAGGCTAAATCAGATTATCACTAACCAAGACAAATGCAACGTGGGGCTTCATCATCATTACCATTAGAGACAGCAACATCAAAAAGTTTATATAATTATATTTAAAGCTCCAGGATGAAGAGAAAATGGTGCATGAGAGACGGGACCTGGTACTGACGTATTACAAGCAATCTAAGGTGCAAAAACTTCAAACCTTGTCAGACAATCTGGAAAAAAAACGACAACGCGAATGGCACTGACACTGAAATCCTACCGTTCCCTGCAATGCCACCAGTCAACCGCAAGCGAGGGTTCACGTGAACCCCATCTAGGATGGAGTATCACAGCACATAACACACAAACTCTTCGTGACCTCTTCCACAACGTTATGCCAAGCAATACGCTGTTCACCCCGCGGTTCGCATCATTCTTAAGGATGCATGGAGAACAACACTGGTGTTTCAGCATGTGGAGCACATGACCAAGGCACCGCAGTTGATGAAGCTGAATGTTTTCCGCGATCGAAGTACCTGATGAACAAACAGCATTACCCGGTATAAATTCATTTACGCCATCCGACACCAGCAACGCTTCTGGGGCATCGCAGGTCAAATGTCTGAAAACACCGCACATCACCGGTAGACAGAGAACACGCTTCGCAAACATACAACAGCATAGTCTATAAGGTAGCCTGGTGCACTCAACCTTGGGGCCCAGTGATATGCCTTTTTGATGCCACAAGTTACGAAAATCAGCAAACAAGGTTCTGACCTTTTGAGACTCATAAACTGAGTTCATCAGACACGGCCAGGGGTAATATGACTGCCGAGATGTGTAAACTTCTCCAAAACCTCCAATAAGCACCCCTTCCGGAGACTGCACCTTGCACTTTGAAGTTGCAGATGGAAATGGTATGATGTTAGTTGGTTTACTCAACAGAGCTTGTACTGCACCTTCGTCTACAAAGATTAAGACGACGTCTTTGGTGTACTTCAGAATGACAAGGTTCATACAAGTAACAATTTGGACGCCTCATTATTTCGTTAGTGACTGAGTGGAACAATATAGGGGAGAGTGAACATCCTTGTCGGACACTTCTGTGAAGAAGCCATTTGAGTGTGTCCAACGAGCTTCCACAAAGCTGGT
>NW_008751676.1:965710-1023347 GCF_000715545.1 Opisthorchis viverrini
ACAATGTGTGTGATCAAGCAGCCGGCGTCTTCTTCCCTCGGTTGGAAGACGTGCGAACACTTTCCGGTGGCATTGGTATTTGATGAAAGTTTTCTCACCAGAGGAATTCGCTTTCGAGTTTCGCACACTGTAGTACGATCCCGATAATCGCTCGAACTGCTTAATGCAGTGCACCAGTTGATGAACGTTGCCGAATACGCGGCTACCCAGGTGACTAGCGAACTAGGGGGTGACGTCCACTGTGTACCCTTCAGCAGACACGGGAGCAGCTGCAACGACAGACTGCGACGAGGAGGCCATATCGAGCGTGCCTGGATGCGCTGCGCAGCCTGTTTTATGGAACACCTCAACCAATGAAATGGGAGAACTAGCATTTTTCTTCGATGGATATGTACTACTGAAAGCTTTAGTAGCAGTGCAAACTTTACGATGAGTGGCGTATCCAGACAGGAACGAAAAAATCAGTTGGTGGAAATAGTGATAAGCTTCAGAGAACTCACTATACACTGTCAAGTGCTAAGAAGTACATGATTGTGGAGACAGGATTATGATCACAAACTTCTGGGGTACACCCTGTTGAGAAAGTGTGAATGACAACACTGGTTGATCTGCATAATCGAACGCACCATTGAATTAAGGAACTACCAAGATTGTGGGTCGTCTTCACACCCATCAGCATCATCAGCAGCAGCGTCAACAGCAGCATCATCCTCAGCGGTAGCAGCAGTATCATGTTAACATGCAGACGTGTCCAGCATTTTTCGAACCCTCCATTTCTTCGACCTTTCGGGTCTATCAAACTTCTCGGTCGGCGTGGACCCACTCAGACAGAGAAGCTTCGAAGCTCAGGTTCCACTGATGCCGGATGCTTCGGGTTAAGTCATGGCTGCCTCTAGGAGGAATCTGTCACCGGGCTCGCAGCAAAGCCACGGTTTCATCAAGCACCCAATATTGGATACAAACATGTTTGCATGAGGTTAACTGGGTTACATCACAAACGTAGGGTTAAGAATTGGACATTTATCCCCAGAGGCCATTAATGTCCGCTATCGGACAGTCCAGCAGGCTTTTGAGGAGCCGGTTCTGGAAGTTCCTACTAATTTCTGGGTCTACTAGTTTCTCAATGGTTAGGCGAGAAGTGCGCGTTCTGCACAGACCTGTAAACCCAGTAAACACGTTACCGCGGCACCATCGGTGGCAAGAGGTGGCAAATAGGGGTGGCATGTTACACTTGCCACCGATGGCGCCACCGGTGGCTAAAAGGCCAGCGGCTAGACGCACAATGTATTTTTCTGCAAAACCCCTCCTGGCGAAATAAAAACTTTAACGTCAAAATGTTGCACTTCCTTGCATATATGCGTAGACTGAATGCCCCCTCACCTGCCGTCATTTTTTTGCGATTTGTTTAAATCGATGTCATTTG
Source organism: Opisthorchis viverrini (assembly GCF_000715545.1). Lineage (NCBI taxonomy): Eukaryota > Metazoa > Platyhelminthes > Trematoda > Opisthorchiida > Opisthorchiidae > Opisthorchis > Opisthorchis viverrini. The sequence continues at coordinate 967,134 of NW_008751676.1, forward strand.
AAAATTATTGGCGCACATTCGGCTTTGAACTTCGTCTGCTATGGCTTCGGAAGTGGCTTTCGTTGAGAAATTTGTGGGTGTATCGTTTTCATCCTTCACGGCATTTGAGAAGACCTTAAATCAATACATGAAGGATAACTTTGTGATATTTGTGCGTTCATCCGTTGATTTCGAGAAATCAGTCTCATTGTGCGAATGGCCAGTGGCGCTAAAAGCGGTCAAAGGTGGCATCCCAAAAATTTCATGATATATTTAATCGGTGGTGCATTCAAACAAATCGGTTTCAAAAATTGCTCCCTAAATAGAGCTCCAGTATCCAGAGTATCCTGTTACATTTGTTTTCAGAATGGTTTTATGCAACAAATGCTATGTTTCGCTTATGTTCACCAACGGATTCAGTGGCAAAGCTAGCCACCTTTGGTCACCGTTAGTCACCGGTGGCACTGTACTTACTGGGAAGCTCTATGAAAAGCGGCAACTCACCAGCGCATGGTCGGATAGCGCGTTGATATTTCAGTAGAAGAGGCAGGCAGTATTCGACCCTCGCCACCTGCTCGGCGTAATTCCACACGGAACCCTGTCGCATTCAGGCGCTGCTACGGCCGAAAAGTCTATGCCGCGCAAGATTTGCTAAAGGTACAGGACGCCTGCCTGACCGGTGTCAAGTCGGGATCTGATTGGTCGAAAATCCGGATCCAACAACGATCCTGATGCGGTATTGGCCGAACGCTGGTTACCACCGCTGCATGCAGGAGGCGTCAGAATTTCCAGAAGGTTGCCGGCACTCGCGTTATATATATGAAGCGCTGTGCAATTGTTTTCACGCATTCACGGGTTGATAAACAGGGTTGAGGCTTTTGCCCAAGTTTCCCGGGTCGGTTTGGTTCTTGTTGTTCAGCGGCTGCCGTTCACCTGAAAAGCACAAGTGAAAGAAGAGTGTAGCACTGCTCTTCATGTTCTCAGCGCGGGGCAGTATGCTCGCCAGCGCGAGAATTCGCATAAATAAATGTCTAGTAATGCTTTGAACGGGGTTCTAGAAGAACCGCGGACAACCGACGGAGGAAGGTCATTCCGCACAGCCACTGCCCAAAATGAGAAAAAATTTTGTCTACTGAATGTGTGCACTCTGGGCTTGGAAATCTTTTTACTATGGCCCCGCCGTGTGTTTGCTGGGTCAACGGTGAAAAACCTGTTTGCCAAGCTTTTTTCAAACAGGGCGTACGTAAGAATAAGGTCCCCTGGGAGGTGACAGCATTTCAGGTGAAAGGGTTCAAGCATCGAGGGTCGCGTTTCGCAGCCCACGGACTTAAGGCCGGCAAACATTTCCGTAGAGGCCCGCTGGGCACGCTCAATGAGGGTGACGTCTTTGTTTCGTCCCAAGTGGACAACTCGGTTGGCGTATACCAGGAGCGGTCTGACGTAGACCCCACAGAGCATTTGGAAGTCCGTGTGAGTAATACGGGAAAAGGTGCGCTGAAGCATCTGTAGCACCGCAAATGCCTTTTGGGACGATTTCTCATGGTGCACTGAGTAGGACAATTTTGGAGAAACCCAGATACCCAAATTCTTTTTGGCATCTACCCTCGTGATGTTTCCCGGTACTTTCTCACCACGCATGACAAAGGCAATCGCCGAGTCTCACCAAATGACATATGGGCGCGCTTTCCGTCATCCAGAGGAATGTCGCAGTCCAAAGACCGCTGCTTTTCAGCGTCCACGTCTATATGGGGGGTGTTGGCATTTGGACTCCGGGATTTCCAGTCATCCGCAAAAAGTAGACATGGACTTGCAAGAATATCTTGAACGTCGTTGACACAGATCAGAAACATCACTGGTCCCATAACGGAGCTTTGAAGAACTCCAATGGAGACCGGCGCTGGAGAAGAGTAGGTCGAGGCTATTCTCATTCGGAATTACATGCCTGATAGGAACGCCTTGATCCAATGAAGGATTTTTTTTATTGAATCCCGTAAGACTCGAGTTTGTGGAGCAGCGGGACTTGTGGGGCCCTATCAAATGCTTTTGAGAAGGCGGAAAATATGGCATTCGATATGAGCCCTTCGTCTTTGGCTTGGGTTAAGCTGTTCATAAACACGAGCATGTTTGTCACGCTAGAGCGGTTTGAGAGAAATCCGTGTTGAGCTGGAGATATCAGGGTTGCTGGAATAAGGTGATCTAAGATAGCTCTCATCGGAATGTGTTCCATTACCTTGCACGGTACGCTAGCGAGTCTTATAGGCCTGTAGCCCGATCGAGGTCTAGGATGGTGGCTTGTCTTCATATGTTCTATTGGCAGATTTCTGATTTACAGCGGTTGCTTCGTTTCGGGTCTTAATATACCTTGTTTACCTTTGGTGGTTGCTTTTGACGTGAAGGCTTGCTTGGGAGGCTGCGGTATTTTGTGGCTTTTGTTTGCTTCCTTTATAACATTACGCATTTTGTCAATTGCCTAAACGCTTTTTTTCTGAATACAAAGAACGGCAAAAGCGCGCACTTGTATAATTTCACCCAATATGAACATGGTCACGTGCTTCTATTCTCTCCTGATTTCCCTCTCGCTTACAGAGGCCAATCGCGAGCCCCATGTCCTAAACCTGGTATCACAACAACTCAGATTATCTTTAGAGTCGATAATTGAGTGCTGTACAGATGAGTACCCCGGGGCTACAATTATTGGATTACATTTTATTCGCTTACCTGGGCTGACGATGAGCCACCTTAATGAGAACACTTCGTAGTGAGTCTGTTCCATCTGACCTCTTTGATACTCTCAGCCTACAGCTATTAATTGTATTTCTTTGCCGCACACTCCCGGTGAAACAACTTACCGGGTATCCAGAACACTACAAGGCTTATACCGAAAACCAAGCTGAGGAAAACACCATTAATACAAGTGACTAAGGGGAACCCAGCTTATCAATCGGATTTAATTAGCTCCGAGAACTACTGCAGCAGCAACAATAGCAGTTCGAAGAAGTACAACTGAATATAATTCGATAACTAACTTACAGACTGTGCTCAGTATTTGCACAACGGAGGTGAAATTTTCAAAGCTACGGCGCATCCCTGCTGTACCAAAATAGACAAGCAATTGGGTTCAGAGTAAACGTCCAGACTTATGAGCCTTAGTCAAGCATGGTGGGGCCTCAGCGATGCTAGGAAAGCATTCCAACGGACTTTTTCCAGAGGTATGGTTCCTTCGGTGGATAGTGAAGTTTTAAGAGCTGCGAAAATATTAATGTACATTACGATGGTTTCTGGTTTGAGCACATTCACAAAAAATTCAACTTTGGCGCAGAAAGTTTTGTTTCACTCACAAAGATCTCGCAGTTAAATGCGGCCAGTGGGCCGTCTCAGAAACCTCATACTCAGTAGCGGCAGCCGGTATTAGGGAGTCGATCCTTTTTCCGGTCGCACTTTGACTCCTGGTTCAAGCGGTGCGAAGAAATGTTGAAGGCTGGTTTTACCAGGTTTGACAAGGCTGGGAAGCCAGGTTAATGCTGGAAAAAATCGGCGCACTGAATCACGAGCAATACATAATATCCCTTCTCCTCACATTATCCCGCAATCTCAGCTTCAATGAAGCAATCAGAACGCTGTTCCAGACGGTCGGTGATCAAAAATTACTGCTTGTTATCCGTTACCAATTCCTAAAGTTAGTGAAGAAACATGATGATGATTTCATCACGTTTCTCGTCGTTGTCAATCGGGAATCCGAGCGCTTCAAGCTCAGCTCACTGACAGCGAATCAGTTTAAGCGCCTCACTTTTGTATCAGGTCTCCAGTCCTCCCAGCAATGCTGGCATCAGGGCCCGATTGCTTAACAGAATCGGACAGCATACCGAAATGACGCTGCAGAGACTCATCACCTAATGGCGACGCCTCATCAACCTGAAGCACGACAGCTATAATCGGCCAGTCACCCGTCGTTTCAACCAGCTCCATATACGCAATCAACCTCGGCGCGACAAACAAATCAGACAACGAAACCGATCGAAGACAGAGCAATCCATCCCCAGTTTCCTGGCATTGTTGAGGGTGGTATTTAGTTTGCACTTGCCCGTTTAGTCGTCACAAATGTTCCAGGCGTAGTCGCCGTGGCCACAAAGGAGAATTATGTCAACCTCATAGACCTCATTCCCGTGCACATCACCGTACAGCCCGCAACTCGCGGTCCAACTCGGTGACGGCGACATTCAATGTTGAGTTTGCTTACCGAAGAAATTTTGTGACGGTTCGCATCAACAACATCCCGGTTCATTCGCAGCTTGAAACGAACTCTCACATCACGCTGCTTAGCGAGCAAATTTGAACGAATAGGTAAGCCGCATGTGAAACCTACCAAATATTGGGCCCGTAATGCTTCTGATGGTAGACCGCAGCTGTCTGGCGATTTGACTGCTCCCTAAGCTTCGTTGGCTCGGCGGCGTCAGCCACGTGCTACCTGACGTTGTGTTTCAGATTTGATTTCAAACTGGCTGGATTGGACCGAAAAGTTGAATCTGCTGGAACAGCCAAATAGTTCTGTTTACAACTGCAACTAAACAGCGCACGGAGGTGTCCCCGAACCAACTCATATTGCGAAGAGTCCGACTTTGGACCTCCTGTATTACTGTGTATCTATATTCGCCCACGAACTTGGATTGTGCACAAAAGCAAGATCCAGACTGTGCCTCCTCCCAGTGTCACATGGAGCCTCACCTACCTTTGACCGGAAACTGAATGGACTGAGAAAGCTAATGTTCTCCAACTGACCAACTACCCTGCGTGTTCCGTACCGATCGCGCTGATGAAGAAGGCCAACGGGATGATCCAATTGTTTGAAGATTTCCCAGCCAGTCTCAATGCTACCCTGGATACCCATCAACACATTCTGTCTCTTCCAGTTTGCGGAAATTATTCGGGGAAGTGTTTCGCTAGGAATGATTTGGCCAGTGCTTACCACCAGGCTGAAGTTGAGGAAGAATCCCGTTAACTTCTGACGATCCGTACGCACCGCGATCCTTTCCAGCATAGTCGACTCCATTCGGTGTCAAAGCAAGGCCAGTTGTAATTCAGCTGGTTATGGATACGATGTTAAAGGAGGCCCCGGGGTCATTCGGCGTTGGCCAATCTCGTTGTCATGGGTCTCCTACCCCCACGAATTGTGGCAGTGCCTTAATTAACATTCAAGTAGTATTCAGGAATATGGCTTCAGAGGACGCCGAGAGAAATGCACCTTCTCCATGCAGTCAATAAAGCACTTTGATTTCGTCATTGACTAACACGGCCCCCGATCAGTCCCGGAGAAAATGAAAGCTCTCAAACGCATGCCAGCACCCACAGACATGGCGTCCCTCATGTCGTTTCTCAGTCGCGTCACTCACAGCAGTTCGTTTCTGTTTGCCATGCATCGCCTGTGAGGCCTACTAAACAAGCTGCTTACTAAAGACCACAAGCGAACTTAAACAGGAGAATCCCAGTGCGTCTCTGACTTTGTCGAATCCATGCTGAGTTCAGATTTGCCACCTACCCACTACATTCCATCTCTGGAAACCGTCGTGGCATTGGATGCCTCGAACTATAGAGTTGGCGCAGTGATTTGTCCATGTATTTATCGGCAGCAGCTAGAAAGCCACTACACGTGCGGCCAATTCCCTGAACTCAACAGAGCGCAGCTACAGTCAGATATAAAAGCAAGCCTCGGTGATCGTGTTTGCTGACAGTAAGTTTCCTAAAATGTGTTACCACCGCCAGTACAATCTATGAAGCGATCACAAGCCACTCCTTGCCGTGTTTGGCTCGAAGAAAGGAATTTCAGCACATACCGCCAACTGTCTTCCGCGATTGGTCGCTCTGCTTCTGGGATATGGCTTTAAGTTCAAGTCCCATTCCACCACCAGCCTCGGACAAGTCAACGCACTGTCGCGACTCACTGATTAAACCAGACTAGAAACTGAAGATACTGTAGTCGCCACATTTCTTTGGGACGCGGGCTTAACCGCGTAGTATCCGGAGTGATTAGCATTCTACCGGTGACCACATAAATGGTCCACCAGGTTACCGACCACGACTATTTGCTGCAGCAAGTCATTAGGTAACAAAACAACCAATGGCCGCGTACCTGCCTAAAAGATGAACTGATAAGTAACTTCAGCCGGCATGGAGCCTATCAATAACCGATGGATGACTTTTGTTTTCACAACATCTTGTCATCCCCAAGAAATTACAGCCGGCCGTCCTGTATCAGCTTCATAAATAGCATTCGGGAACAAAACGGATGAAGGGCCTGATCAAAGTAACGTTTATTGATCTTTGATTGACTTCCAACCCAGAAAGGTCTCAAAATCTTGCGTGCGGTATGGTGAATCATCCAAGTCACCCGTGAAAACCTGCCTACGGTCGTGGACGCAACCGACTGAAACCTAGTCCCCTATTCATACAGATTATGCAGGAATAATGGGTGGCCAACACTCCTTGGTTGTGATGGGCGGTTGCAGCAAATAGCACGAAATTCTCATGTTGGACAGCTATACAAATGCCACTACAGTCTTGGAACCCAGACGACTCTTTGGTCGCTTTGGCACATCAAAGATCATTGTATCAGCAAACGGTAGTAAGTTTGCCTCGTCGGCGTGCGCAGACTTTTGTCGGGAGCACGGCATAATCCATTTACGCCCGCCGCCGTTTCACCCACCATCGAATGGCCAGACAGAGCGCTTCGTTGACACCCTTAAATGGGCCCTTCAGAGGTCCAGAGGGGAGGCCTTCTGCCTGGCACATTGGAAGAAAATCGGAAAATGATGAGCTAGATCAACGGATCTGGTGATGCAGTAGAATTGGCGTAGATTGAAACCCATTGCTTAGACCTCGTGGATTTGAACTGTTGAGTCCAAGTTCAGGGTAACAAATAGCGTAGGAAAAAATTGATGAAGTGAATGGATTAGCAAAGCGGATGAATTGTAAAAGGAATCTCACAAACATGGTGTCCACTGAAGCTGTAAAGGCTCACTTGTATCTTTGTTGTCAAGTCGAGCACAACAGTTCCTTGGGGGAGTAAGATGGTTGCAATGAACGAGCAGGAACGCGAACTGTATTGAAAATTATTGATTTTGTGGGGAGCACAGACTGAAAGTTCACCGAAATGGTTATATTCACTCGAGATGTTCGGCAGCTTGTAGTGAACATATCGTGGAGGCATATTGGGTTAGGTGAATGGTTTGTTCATATTTCTAATCAATGTAACGAGTGTGCGAGAGAGTACGGTCGAGGGTTGGAAGGGAATAGGTTCAAGTGTGCCTTCAAGCCGGGTATGGCAGCGCCGTGCTATCTCTGGCCTGGCATACTTAGGCTTTCGGACAGCCCTGTAATTGACGTCACATTTTAGGTCATTGGACTGGGATACGCTATTCTCTGAGCTTGGATAACAGTCAAAAATTTCGTCCATACCTCATATTGCCGAAGTTTAAAGCTTCGAAAGACGAGAGAATAGGATGCGATTAGTAAGGCATGGTGAGGTTAAGGAGACATCAGATGGAGCAGTGTGCATTTATATTTATAGGGAAAGACTTGACGTCTATCGCTATTAAGTTGGTGACAACAGGTGATTATATGAAAAAGGTTTGGATAAGGGTGCCATGTCATCACCGCACCGAAATGTGGCAGTTTCATAACAACCCTTTAACGGACGTCATTTTTAGATGACTGGGCTGGATGTGCAATTCCATGAGGAGGGGGGTATTTTTGCTGGCGGAGGGATTCCTTTCCGATCCCGTAGGAGAGATAGTGTGGTGCAGAGTTTTATATAGGTTCGAAGTTGTATTGGGTTTGATTGTATTGTCACAGGTTAGGTCAGTGCACAAACCTGCAATGCTTTTGTTGCGGTTTCTAATTTGAAACACCTATGGCGTCAAGCCGTTACATCCGCGAATATCAAGTAACGTGTGTATTAGGATGCAGTACGGGCTGTTCTGTTGTGTGGCCGTGAGATCTAGCTTGTTTGAGAAGCGTTTTCAGGTGTTTGTCAGCGGTTGTCACAAAACCATAACTCTTAAGTGCGACATTTAGATAGCGATTTTTCGATTGTGCACCAGGGATTTTTACCGAAGAACGTGTCGTTGCATCTCCAGATAGATCTTTATCATTATCTGAGACGGTTAGATTGCACCAGGTTTCAATACCTTAGTAGCTCATTTATCAGGATATAGTCGACATGATTTAAGAATTGAAGATGGGTTGCGATAATTCGACATGAACGATGAATGAACGGTTGACTGAAGCCCAGGAGAGCGCCCCTTGTTGTTTAGATTGCTAATTTGGCTGAGTGAGTGATGGTTACGGGTTTTCATGGGGAAGGGTGGGCTGTCGATTTTATTAAGCTGCGTTATGCTGGTATCAGAGGGCAGAGATCAGGTGAAGTTGGGATTAAGTGCCCTGAACGAGTGGATTCGACACCAACAGCTCGCCCACTCACTAGATCCTCGCTACGGCCACATTATTGAGTGAACGTTTGGGGACGCCTGTGGCCCTTGTATCCTAGGGCGCAAGTCTACACCACTTGGTCCTAAGAGTGACACCCCCCTTTAGCTTCAACTTCGCTGTGCTTAATGATGCATGTTATCGAATCATTCATGTATAAGCGGCTCCCTCATTATCGCCAATTGGATTAATTGAGGAACTGGTGAGTTTACTTTTACAACAGTGAGTCTCCAGGTTCTGCTCGAACGACGATCGGGAAATGTGAGCAATTGATGGGTTAACCACTAAAACTGCTTGATTGGGTGTGTTAACTGGTGCCGCGGTGGATGTGTACGAGGTTAGGCCGAATAACCAGCGTCGCCTATAGGCATTGGCCCGGCAGTTTCAAAAAGTAGTCAAAGTAGGTGATTTCGCACACAGTTGTGAGTAGAAGGTTCATCGTTCGCTATTAGATTAGTTATGTGTGCATAGCTCGCGACTCGTACTCATCAGTTCGCATAAACACTGGCCCAGTGTTTATCATATGTAGCAAACCAACAGCGCGTACAGTCATGAGTACGACAGATTAGGTTGGATTAGGCTACCGGTCAATCAACGCTGCACATGGACAGGGACCTAGCAGGTACGATAAGTAAGGCGACATCGAGTAAAACAATGAATATGACAGGCTGCCAACTTGGCGTCTGTCGTATAGTTGTGACCTTATTTTTACTGGCCTGTATGGATAAAGGCCGGGAGTTTGCTATTAGTAGCAAAGATAAGTGGCATCGCGTATAGTTATGGGTATGGAAGGCCGTCTTTGGTCATTGGATTATGTTACTGTGCATAGGTGAGTTCTCATAATCAGCGTCGCACACAGACGCGGCCCTATCGTTTACAATAAGTATCCGGGATGAGCGAAAACGCGTGTGGATTTAAGGGGCAGTCTTTGGTCATTGGATTAGGCTGCCGTGCGTAGTTTAGGCCCCAAAATCAGCACCGCACATAGACACCGACCCAGCAGTTACAATAAGTAGTCGAGATGAATGACAACGTCCATCGTTACCATGCTGACCGCTCCATGACGGTCACTACATATAGGGCTTCATATTCATAGTGGGAATGATACATGCGTCTATCTCGTGTGGCTGTATTATCTGCAAACTAGTTATGCATATCTGGGGGAGGGGATCACCGACAGGGGTGGCCCTCGCGTTGCCGCCGCACATTTCGTGCTGTTGTCCAACGACGTTGTACTTAGCGGAAGTTGAGATCCACGGAAAAGTGTGTTGCGACCGGGTTCCCCGATCAAGATTATCTCATTTGTCAATATGACGAGTGGAAAGCAAGCAAACGTCCTTGACCGACTGTCCAGGGTGTATCTTGCGCTGGATACTCTTTAGATTGCTTTTGTAATGAACGCCGGACAACGCCAAAGCATACCGAACTGCGATTTCTTGTTTTCTCTTGCGTAAACCGGTAACAGGATGCGAATCACTGACGGTACGTGACCTTGAAATTTCGCTTACTCAAACAAAATGCGACGAGCAACATGTCACTGGAAGGTGCAGAATGATCAGACTAACTCCTTGTGAAAGTAGAAACTTCGTATACCCTATAGTTTCTGCGAAAGTATTTTGCGTGAGCTTCTAGTCGGCAGCGCTGTTTTGTGCATGTTTGCCCAGAAACCGAAGACCGCATCCCTTTGATTCTTCATGGCTGGTATGTTTTTAACCCTTGCAAACCACAGCACGGCTAAGGAAAGTCCCTTCAGCCGCACGCATAACATCAAACTCCTAGGTGGCACATCGAGATATTAAATCATGAAGCAAAACCTAACGTCCTGCGCTGTCCAGCTGCTCGGCTAAATGGAATAGCTATTTCCAGGATTTTATTTGGAGTGGTTTACACCAATATATGATAGGAAATATTTGCTCGCACATACCAGCGTGTCAACCGTCCTCTGGAGGTAAATTTTGACAACACTATTTTTTGTGCCTTAAACTGCATGCTTCGTGTCACCGTAGAAAGGTGGGAGTTGGCAGACCCCCAAACATTACAAACTCTCACACAGTATAGTAAAAACCTGAGCGCGACGGCGATGGAGGGAAAATGACCCCAAGAGCATCCAAAAACTTCAGGAAGCTAATAGGCGCTTCAACATATGCGGAAGGTGCAATTTGATGGGCGGTCTAGTCAATAGAAATCCCAAATAGGACTAACAGCATGTCTTACTATTTTCATAAACCAAATGCTTGGAAGAGCGAATAGCCAGAGAATTGCTCAAATCACTTTATTTACCACGTAGAAACCCGCTAATAAATCAGTCTCGCCGTTAGCTCTTCGACTTCCACTGCATTTCAGCCGATTTCTTCATTCTGGCCGGATCCTTAGAATAGATCTCAAGAAATCTTTCCAGTGTGCAAGTCCACTGAAAGGACTTTTTGACATTTACCTTTGTTCACGATAGCAAATTTCAGGCGACGGATTTTGCGGTATACTTTCTAATGACTGCCAAGAGAAACTGAAAAGAAGTCTTTATTTCGGGTTCAGTGCGTTACACCGATTTCAAACGGGGCACTCCATAACAATGTCTCATAAAACACTCAAAGTACAAGTTTACACTTCTTGGTCTCCAGGGCCCATTTTCTAGTGAGACGTCTCCCGAAGGGGATGATTCCGTAGATTTTGACCCCGATTTTTTCCCATTGGAGCCTGCCAAACGGCGCGGCAGCTTAAGGCAACATTTGGTGTGGAGGAAAAATTGTTGTACTTGTATTTATAGAGTCCCGACAGAGTTTCTTTCCATTTGAAGCTTCAGGATGGGATATGTTGGGTTTTATTGGTTAACGGCCCTATGGAGTTCCTAGTGAACAGAACCAAATTGCTAATATAAGCCAGATACAGAGTCACAAGAAGAAAATACAAGTAAATCTTGACTCAGCCCAAGGTAGGAGATTCCGTATTTCCGTATTCCGTTGAACCACCACACCAAGAAAGTTCTATCTTCCTGGTATTCCAAATTTCAGGTGATCGCGATATTAATCCACAGATGTGAATAGGTTAGTCCAGCGTTCGTAGCTAAAATGTTTGTTCAAGTTTAGAGTTAGTAGCAGTCAATTATAGCCAACCGGCAGTCGCAACAACAGTCACTTAGCAAAATTCTCAAAGTCACGTTGGACCCAAAAAGCGGGCGTTGCGGTTGTATTAAGGTAAAACAAACTTTCGTACAGTGATGTGACTGATATTGATGGGGAAAAGGAAGGTGATACTGAGCTTGAAAAATGTCAGTTTACAAGTGCTACGGGGTCAACTGAAAAATGCTCCATTCTGATTGGCCCATGTTCTGACCAATTAGGGCATGATATCTTCCGGCCCATAGCCAGTGCGCGGAGCGTCCATGCGGTTATTCCGGGTAGTGCGCCTCCGGAATATGTGGGTTTCTCACACTTAGACGTTGTTAGTTATGTCCTTCGTCTTGAGTAGACGGCTTGGTTGGCATATTCAAGAAGAAGCTTGACGTAGGCCTCAGATTGTGTGGAGGTTCTTGCGAGCAGTACGAGAGAATGTGCGCCGAATCATCCATAGAACGGCGAATGCCTTTTGAGCCGATTTCTCATGGTGTATTGAGGAGGATATGTTTGAAGAGAGCCAGATACCCAAATACTCTGGCATCTCCCCTCGTGATGTCTTCTGGTTCATTCTCACCATGCATATCAAAGGGGTTCCTGAGTCTCCTCTCAATGACATATGGACGCAATTTTAGTCACTCAGAGAAAGGTGCCAGTCCAACGACCACTGCTTTTCAGCGTTTATATCCATTTGGAGGGCACTGCTATTAGAACTTCAAGATCCGCAAAACGTAGACATAGACTGGCCAAAATATCTGGAAAGTCATTGACGTATATCAGAAACAGCACTGGCCCCAAAACGGAGCCTCGGGGAACTCCAATAGAGACCGGCGCCGGAAAAGAATACCTTCACTACTTTCACTCGGAATGTTCTGCGTGATAGAAACGCCTTAATTCAGTGTAGAATTTTTCCTTGAATTTTCTCCGTAAGACTCGAGTTTGGGGAGCAGTGGGACGTGTGGGACTCGATTGAATGTTCTTAAAAAGTAATATATGGCATCCGATATGGGTCTCTCGCCCTTGACTTGGGTTGTCCATAGGCCGTCCATAGATCCGAGCATGTTCGCCACACAAGAACGGCTTGGGAGAAATACTTGTTGAACTGGAGGTAGTACGTCGATATCGTATGGTTAGCTTTTTCTATTTTCTTCCATCTTCTATCTTCTATCACCTTGTACGGCACGATAGTGAGAAGGCCTGTAGCTGCCTGGCGATAGTGGTTCACCCGTTTTGCGGATTGCCATGGCAGTCGCTTTCTTCAAAGCAGAGGGGAAGTGGTCTTCGTCAAGCTGACGAAGACACCAGGTAGAAATGTTTTGCCATCTTTGGGATACTTGGAATGGATCTCGTCTGGCTCCAACGCACAGAACGGGTTGATCTTGTGAAAGAGTTGTCGAATATCCACCTCCGTGAAGACCATTCGGTTAGAGTTAGTTACGCCTTGACAGGGTTGGATGTGACGAGGACACGGGGTGGATATGAACATGCATAGTGTTCTCTGTAGATCTCAGATACCCCTATTTAGTCACTCCTGGGTTCCCCGTTGACGTCCCTCACGTAGAACGCGGTGGGCTTCTTTCTTCAGCAATATCTCATGTATTTGAACAGCACATTTTTGTTTTTTCCGGGAGCGGTCTAGAATGGTGGCTTGTTTTCGTATGTTCCATTAGCGGATTTAGGATTTACAACGGTTCCGCATCTTACGAAATGCCAGCCCATCTGTGTCTCCTGTGGTCAACTTTTTCAGAAGACGCCAAACCCTCTTAGGTGGCTTGCGACTCATCCGACGAAGTGCTGGTTTTTTTTGCGACGAACATCACGTCAGCCGCGTGAATTTTCTGGACAATGGTCCTGCATAAATTTTTTACTGAAGCTGGCCCCAGATTAGCTTGTTCAAGAAAGATGTGCACTTCTGAGAACTCTACACGGCAGAACTATCGAATCCACTTTTGAGGTTCAGGATTTCTGACCCAGTGACATGATATCCAAGGTCAACACACAGTGGTCATTTTATCCCACTAGAGCGCTAGTGACTACCTGATCGACGGGGTGTCTTTTGGTGATGACCGAATCCAGGAGGGATGGCAGTTGGCATTCGCGGTATCTGGTGAGTGCGATGACATGTTGCGTCCAAGCGCTCTGTTAAACGGCTTTGTTCAGCCCCGTTGAAAAAAGTCCACTTGATCCGACGTGCTAGAACTCCATCCAGAAGGCCTTTGGAGCGTTGAAATCACCTACCAGCAAGAGATGATTGAACTGGTAGCCGGAGGGCGGTTACTCAAGGATTTATGTGAGGAATCGTTCATTTTCTGGAAGACTCGAGGGGCAATGGTGGACCACACCGAGGAGGTAATTGGACCCGGGCAGCGGGATTTGAATCCACAGTGCATCACCTAAAGTTTCAAGAGTGGTATCAGAGAAGATAATCGGAATGGACGGCGCCGCATGTAAGTATAAAGCAACCCCATCAGCCCTCTCTCGTTTTGAGCCAGGTCGTAAAACAGTAGCCATCTGTCAAGATCTCCGTGTCAGAGACATCTCGTGCGAGCCAGATCTCCGAGTGGGATTATGAACGGCTGTTCAAGGCAGACTGACTGTTTAATAATACAAGGTTTGCTGAAGAAGCTGAAGCAGTTTGTGGACAAGCATTTCAACACTGTCTTTCCTGCCTTCGAAGGTGAGTAACCGAGAGGTGTGCAACCACAGAGGTTAGCAAATTTAACAGATGTACGCCGGGTTTGAGGCCAGCACTACGACGGGGCCTCTGCACCATACTCGCCTGCTTTCTGTCTTGGTGGTTCCGTCGGCTGCTTTTCATTTCCAGTCTTTTCCGCCCCGTAGGAGCCCGGTTTGTACGGACCTTTTACCTTCGCGGGACGTAGTTTTCTGCCCGTGGGTGAAAATTTCGACCATTGTTACTTGCAGCTCTTTCAACACCGCCGTCTTGGCGACTAGGTTTGATGTTCAAGGATTCGGGGCAAGCATGCGTCTGTTTGGTTTCTTGGGCATTTAGGCGCGGTTTGATGGGTAAGATGTCTGTGAGGCCCTTAGCTTTGGGCGTATTCCTTTTGGTAGCGCTCCAGTGGGGCTCGATTTCGCAGAGGACTGCAACTTGAAGCTAACTAGCAGTTTTCTGAGTTCGCGAATCTTACTTGGTTCGTTTGAATGTACTCGCCTTTTGTGTTTTTGTGAACTCCCGAGTCACCTACGATCAGTGTAGCCAACTGGGTGTACGGAGAATTTTCCGGTTGGATGTTGTCAGGTTCGTGGTTTTAGCTGTCGGAGTTCTGGGCGTCGACTGTGTTCTTAATCGAAGAGGCCACTTTTGACGGAGTAGAGATTGTGACTGGCGGTTTCGCATTCTCAGTGGTTGTAGGGTTCGCGCAGCATTCCCCGATGTTGAGGTCAACGCACGTGGCTGATTTTTCGATAGGCTTTGCCGGTCGTCCGCACGTCTGACCCAGTCCAGCTCAAAAGTTGTGACCTGGATGTGGAGTTCACTTCTGCGCCTTTATTGTCTGTGACGGAAGTAAGTGATGATAGCTCTACGTACTTTAGGCGCTGCGCCCACGTGAGCCTTGCCTCCCCCAAGCATCGCTGCCTTTGGTAGTCGAGGGTTCTGCGGTTGTTGAGTAGAAACTGCCATCCGGAGTCGCGGCCGGTTGCGTTGGTGTGCTTTCACTAGCACAAGGGACCATAACTACCATGGGTTTGGCCATACGTTTGGGATTGGCTGAACTGGCGCCAAGTGGAAGCATGTTTCGGCTCTCCCCTGCTGTTGCCCAGTTTTCGCTGCTTTAGACGGCGACCCTCAGATAGACGCCTGATCGTTAGGTAGCCTTTTTAAATGCTGACAACCCGCTCCAAGATCTCCTGTACGGCGGATGGGGAGGGAAGGGCGACTAGAAGCCTAAAGGTTCGCGTGCTTCCCTTCTGGTGTAACCAATCTGCGTGAAGCGATTCGTTATCAAGACACTGTCAAGGAGCGACTGAGCTCGCTTCGTTGGCGTGATTTTTCTGAAGAATGATTCCCAGATGGTCAGCTTGCTCTCCCTTGCGAGCCTGTTCACTAGAGACGCCGTGGCAGTCTTTACTGCTGCATCCAAGAGTTGGATGTCCTTCTTTGCAGCCAGTGGACTCGGAATGGATAGCTCAAGGTACTTTTCTAGCGAAGAAAGTGTTGCGTACTCGAATGATTGTGCCAGAAACAGAGAACTTTACTGCTGCAAGAGTTGGATGTCCTTCTTTGCAGCCAGTGGACTCGGAATGGATAGCTCAAGGTACTTTTCCAGCGAAGAAAGTGTTGGTTGCGCGAATGATTGTGCCAGAAACAGAGAACGAGGATTGCCGAATGATTGGCTTTAATCTTCTATCAATTTCAGTACATCAGCTAAAACATTAGGAAAACACAATTAGCTCAACGAATAGCGAGTAAAAAAGTTAAACACAACGTCAGTATATAACATTCTTCCCCGCCGGAGGGATTATTGTCAGGAGAATATAAATTAGGCTTCGCGGTTTCGAAGATTATACGGTCGAACACGCTGTTGGTCTGTGATGTACTGTAGGACATTCCCTGGAACTTCACTGGGTTGTTCTGGTGGTGCCGTTTCGCCTCCAGGAGGATCAAGCGAGTGTGATTGAGTCTCGTCTGGAGGAGCCGCTACACTTTCGATTGATTCAGTTAAATAGACATCTGATATTGTCTGTGCTTTGGGTGCCAGATGTCTAAGAGAAACAGTTTCTTCCTTTCCGTTCGGGAAACGAACGCAGGCATACTGCGGGTTACAATTAACAAGTTCCACCTCTTCCACTAACGGATCGTATTTGGAAGAACGTGTCATCCTTTTTAACAGAACGGGGCCTGGAGTCGATAACCAAGTCGGAAGAGAGGTGCCGTACGTTGACTTCCGGTGGAAGTTAAGGAATCTTTCATGTGGTGTCGTGTTAGTAGCGGTGCACAATAAGGAGCGAACAGAGTGCAAAGCATCTAGAAGCACACATTCCCACTCGGTAATGTCCCGTTGTTGGGTCTTCAACGCCAGAGTGATAGACTTCCAAAGAGTACCATTAAGCCGTTCGACTTGTCCGTTACCGCGCGGATTGTATGGGGTAGTTCGACTGGTTGCTACACCCCTGTCGTGAAGAAACGTTTGTACTTCACCTGACATGAAAGCTCCACCACGATCAGAATGGACGTATGAGGGCATTCCGAACAAAGAGAACAACTGATTAAAACACTTGATCACGGTGGATGAGGACACATCCGTACACGCGAAGGCGAATGGGAAACGAGAGTACTCGTCGATCATTGTTAGAAGGTATTTGTTGTGGGAGGTCGATGGAAGTGGGCCTTTAAAATCTATGCTGACGCGTTCAAACGGCTGTGTAGCTTTAATAAGATTGCCAAAAGGGTGATTGAGGAAACGAGGCTTCAATTCCGAACAAATACTACACTGATTTGTAATCGCCTTAACATCATCGGTCGAAAACGGCAAATTTTTTGAGCGAACGAAATGAAGCATCCGCGTGATACCGGGGTGACATAATGTATTATGAAGATGTTTGAGATCCACCTGTGACATCGCAGATACGTAATCAGTCCGCGATAGTGCGTCAGCGGCTTTATTCTGATTACCTGGACGGTACTGGACATCGTAATGAAAACAGGACAGTTCAAGTCTCCATCTCTGGATTTTGTCGTTTTTTACTTTGCCTTTGTGTTGTTTGTCGTACATAAAGGCGACTGATCGTTGGTCCGTGACAAGTGTGAAGTGATTGCCGATCAGGTAGTGTCTCCACTTTCTCAGAGCTTCAACAATCGCGTACGCTTCTTTTTCGATTGCTGAATGATGCCGCTCACTGTGTGACAGAGTGCGTGAAAAGAAAGCTACCGGGCGCCCGTCTTGATTGAGAGTGGCCGCAATGGCTATGTCGGAAGCATCAGTTTCCACAACGAGTGGACGAGTGTAGTCTATGGTGAAAACGGCTGCCTTTTCCAAATCGTGTTTGAGCTTATTCAGTGCCGCTTGTACGCTATCTGGAATCGGGAAGATCTGATTGCGGACGATTTGATGAATCTTATCTGAGAAACATGGGATCCAGTGTGCGTAGTATGCCAGCATTCCGACCAATCTTCGTTGTGAACGGATGTCACATGGATGAGGCAACTCCCGTAGGGCTCGAAAACGTTCAGGATCCGGTTTTATCATACCATGAGATATTTCGTATCCCAGTAATAGTACTTTCGCAGTAGCTATGATGCTCTTTTTCTGGTTAAATGTAATACCGTGACGTTTTGAGGCCTCTAAGAATTTCTTCAAATTTCGATCATGTTCCTGGGCATCGCGACCACACACGGTAACATTGTCAACATATGCGAATGTATCGAGCAGATTTTCCTCGCGTATGATGTTGTCTATGGTGCGTTGAAAGCAGGCCACACCATTAGTAACTCCGAACGGAATGCGGCGAAATTGAAAGAGTTTACCACATGCCTCGAATGCAGTATATGGCTTGTCTTTGTCGAGAATGGGGATCTGGTGGTACGCACTTTGAAGGTCTAGTGTGCTAAACACCGTGTAATGGGAAACCTTCTCTACAAGTTCGTCCACCTTCGGCAGAGGATACGCATCAAGGTAAGTGAAGCGATTTATGGTTTGACTGTAATCGATGACCATGCGCTTCTTATGCCTGTCATTCGTAGTAACGAGAACCTGAGCGCGCCAAGGAGAGTTAGACGGCTCAATAATTTTGTCAGCTAGTAACTTCCGAACCTCCGTCTCGATAAATACCGTATCCGTGCGAGAGAAACGACGAGATTTAGTGGCAATTGGAGTACATCCAGGGGCGAGATTATCAAACAAAGAGGGGGCGTTGACTCTCGCTGCTTTCAATGTGCATATGGCGAATGGGGGCCGCTTACCCGTGAATGGTATGATGACACTTTGGTGTTGACTGAGGAAATCCAAGCCAAGGATGACGTCTGAACACAAATTGGATAAGAGCGAGAGTTTGACACTTTCGTATAGTGTGCTTTTGTACAGAACGGTAGCATAAAGATGACCGCTAGTAACACACGATAAGTTCGTTGAAGCCATCGAGATAGCGCTCTTAGAGGATGTTATTGTCCAACCATGCTTTAGTGCGATGTCAGAAGAAATATAACTTTCGCAACTACCAGTATCGATAAGTGCGTGAAGTGGGATATTATTCACTATAACATCAACGATTGATTTGGAAAGTCCCATGGATGAAGAGATGTTGAAAATGGATGAGACACCAGGGTTCACCGTCGATGTGATACGGCTTGAACCCAGTTTGGATCGACAAACTTTTTGGAAATGACCTTTCTTGCCGCAAGAATGACAGAAAGACTCACGAGCCGGGCATTTTGAACGAATGTGCTTACCGTTGCCACAGAAGAAGCAAGATAAGGATGTGCTTGCAATCGTGTCACTAGATTCCATCTGAGAGATAAAAGCATCACGAACAGGAGTAAGAGGTTTATCAGTTTTGATAGATGCGGCGCCACAGGGAACATGAGAAGACGAGTCGTATGAGAGTGACTGTTGTTGAGCATGTTCAAGCAGACGTGCCTCGTCAAAAGCTTGTTGAAGCTTAAGAGTGTGTTTTTCTAGTAGTCGTTGGCGAACGGAATTAGACTGCAAGCCTGTGATAAAAGCGTCTCGAATAGCCTCATCCCGATGTTCATCGGCAGAAACCGCACGAAAATTGCAGTCCTTGGCAAGGTAACGTAATTTTTGCAGGAACGCGTCGACTAATTGGCCCGGTTCTTGTTTGGTAGTAGCCAGCACGTGGCGGGAAAACACTTCATTTTTGGGTTTAATGTACATCTTTTCGAGCGTCTGGATGGCGTCTTCGTAAGTAGTACAATCACAAACATGTTGATAGACGGACGGAGAAAGGAAATTTACCAAAAGTTTTCTTTTGTCAACGTTTGGGAGTTCGATGCATGAGAGGAAGTTCGTAAACGTTTCGTGCCAATGGATCCATTGTTCTGAAGCAGAAGAGGATTGGGGATCGGCGTCAAACCGATCTGGGCGAAACAATCGTTCCATTGTGTTTTGATAGAAGATTAAATTGTTGCGCACTCGAATGATTGTGCCAGAAACAGAGAACGAGGATTGCCGAATGATTGGCTTTAATCTTCTATCAGTTTCAGTACATCAGTTAAAACATTAGGAAAACACAATTAGCTCAACGAATAGTAAAAAAGTTAAACACAACGTCAGTATATAACAGAAAGTCCATTATCAACTTTCATCCAGGTAGCTGGCTTCCTTGTGCTTGTCCTCTAGAGCTTTGGAAAAAGTGTCAGTTTTGCGTCGAGTATCTCGTTTAAAGCGGAACATTCACACTGGCATTTCCGATCTGACAGTGGGGACTTGGTTTCATTTTTGGTGGCTCTCTTTTTAGTTCTGGACTGCATTGCACCCTTAAGGTGGAGGCAGCTGGTGCAGACAAACGGGTCAAGAGAGTTAGCTAGAAAGTTAGCCAGCTGGCTTGTTTGGTCATCCTGTAAACCCGTGCATTCAAAGTGTCACCAGGTCCCGCAGGTGTGGCATTGCTTACCACGCCTTACATTCGACGGAAACCTGTTTCGCCCACATCTGTTCTGGCCCATCGATTGCTGTAGAGAGCAGCCTGAATTGATTTGGGTCATGATTGAGACTGGGTACACCGCGGGAACTGGGTGCAAACTGGCATATTTTATCACGCAAAGGTCGTAGTAGGGTGAAAAAAATTAACAAGTGACACGTGTGAACTCTGTAAATAGATTGAACACCGAAAGACTTTCACAAATTTGCACGAAGAAAAAACGAGACCGATTTCGAACGTACCACGCTTTTGCCATTCCCAGGTGGTGCATAATCATCTGAAGAACGACAACTGTGTTTCTGGCCGACTTCCCTGGATGGAGTGAGAAGCACACAGACCCAGACACTTAGGTCCTTTTGAATGCCTCGTTTTGTAGTGTCTCCTAGTCCATTCTCACCATTTGATGAGTCTCCTCCCTAATCCTTCAGAGGAAGGTGCCAGTCTAGTGACCACTCACTTGCGATGTCGACGTACATTTGGAGGGAGTTGGAACTCCAAGATTTCAGATCGTTCCCAAAAAGTAGAAAACTTGAAAGTGCGTCTGGAAGGACGTTGGTGTAGTTCAGAAAAGGTATTTATCCTAGGAGGCATTCTTGAAGGACCCTAATGAACACTGGTGCAGTACACCTGGTAATCCGGCTCCCACTTGGAGCGTTCTACCTGAAAGATAAACCTTAATCTAGCTTAGAACTTCTCGAATTCCACAATACTCGAATTTGTGGGCCTGTGGGACGTGTGGGACCAGATCGAAGGCTTTTGAGAAATCAAAGAAAACATGACATCCAATACAAGTCCTTCCTCTTTGGTTTGGCTTACGCTGTCAACGAACTCGCGCATTTTCGTCACGCAAGAACGGTTCTGCAGCAATCCGTGTTGTGCCGGGTATATCAAGTGTTTGGTAGTTAGGTGATGATCTGCTTCAGAATGCGTCCCATCACACTTCAACGTGCGCTAGTGAGGTCAGAAGAGCTGTAGCCGTCAGGCGATTAGCGCCCACCAGATTTGTAAATTGGTGTGACAATCGCTTCCTTCCAAGCAGAAAGAATGTCGCCTATGTCGAACGACTGGCAAAGCATCGTGCGGAAATGTTAACCAAGCTGAGCCACGTTTCCTTCAGGATCCTTAGATAGACCTCAGTTTACCTGTAACGCACTGAAGAGGTTTATCTTGTGCAAGAGTCCTCGAGCATCTTCGTCCGTAAGGATGTAGTTGGTCAGTGGTTGTTTCTGGCCTCTTCTGGTCAAGGTTGGATGTACTGAGGTCCCTGGAGCACAATACAAGCCCGCTATGTTCCCCACAGGCTTCAAGTACAACTTCTGAGTCACTCATAAGTTCCACTTCCTTCTCCCTCGACAAGAAGTCATTGGCTTGTTTCTTTGTTGGTGCCTCGTGTACAAAAATGGTAATTTTTTGGGGCGTGGTCTAATATCCTGGCCTGTTTTCACATGTTCAGTTAATGAAATCCTGATTTTCAGCGTTTCCGCATCTTACTAAATGCCATTTCGTCCTCTGAATATGTTATGGTTGTTTTCTGAAGAATAGTTTGGACTTTATTTCCAGAAGACGCCGAATCCTCTTGGGTAGCTTCTGGTTCGTTCGACTGCTCGTTGGCTTCCTTGAAACGAATACCGCATCAGCTCCGTAAACAGCTCCGTAGACAGTTGTCCTGTATGCTGCGTCGACTGTTCTAATTCCAGTTTAAGCTGGTTTGGCGCAATATTCATTCAGAGGACTGAGTTAAGCAGTCTGGTCCAGTATTTGATGAAATCTCTTAGACATTCGACTTCCTTGAGCTAGTCTCAGTCCGATTATTTAAAGTAACGAGTCAAGGGTATGATAACTCGTGGAAACACCGCTTCTACATTCACCTCTGCAGCCTGGGAAAATATGATAGAAACAGCCCGATGAACTGACGGGAACTACTTTGTATCGTATTATAGGGCGAGATGGTTCAAGTGGTTAGAATTCGAATTTACTGACCGGAAGGTCCGTGGCTCGGACCCGACCTCTGCCTCTCGACTTCCCCTGTCTAGGGTTGGGCAACCTGGCAGTATCCCTGCCCTCATGCTTCTCTCTGGTGGCGTGGCAACTAGACGCCGAAAGGGTGTTACAGCTGAACAGTTTTTTATGAGAAAAACCCAGAGGAACTCCAAAGGCTATTGGAGGTACCAAGCACATTGAACAAACACGGGTGGTCACCACTAAGATAGACCGGAAAGGCAGATATGTTCGTGAACAATTTATTGTACTACGAAATACCCCGATGCGATTGGAAGTACTTTTTAAAAACCAGTGACTGGTGGCCTGTTTTTATAGAAATTTTTGCTTTTGAACTCCCTAACTCGGTTGAACCGGGACTCCAATTGTCTCAGCTTTTTGTCGGGAAGTTCTTTCTGAACTCTGCGGCGGGCTGTTACCAAGTATTTTGAAGGAAATATAAAATATGGGATGTTCCTATCCTTTAATTATAGATTTTTACTTGCGGTTGCAATCGAATCGGAGAAGCGATGGATGAACTCAGTCGAAGGAAGAAGGCTTACGAGAAGTGCTTCAAAATGACAGATCTTTAAACTGTCCCTCAAGCAATTCGGAAATTAATAACACAAAGCGTTGAGTTCCAGAAGCAGACTAATTGCACCTATTGCAAATATCCCAAGCACTTGAAATAAATTTGATGAAACAAAACTGTTAGTGGGCGAGTCTAACACAGACATCCTTCCATTTCCTGGGAGCGGTTTCAGTGAGCTATTCGTACCAGAGTACAAGCTCGTTAGATAGAATGGATGAGGCGTTCTGCGGTCAACATCAACTCAGTTTGCTTGCGAGTGTACGCACAACTTCGTGTTCAGGTAGGACGTAAGCTCTATGAAAACACTGAAATGAGGCCTATTTGATAACCAAAGAAGGACGAAACTACTAGTGACCTGTGCTGGACTTTTCAGTAGTCTTGTGTTGCATTGTCGCTCACTGGAACTTCTGCGATTGTTCTCATTTCGTATCCGTTTATACAGTTATTTTGTGCCTGTTTCAAAAGGAGGCTGTCCTAGGATGACACCTGGAGCGTTTTCCGGTGATGCAGCGGGAATTCGGGTGGCAACCCAATTGTTATTTTTTCATGTGTCAACGAGATTAACATTACTGAACTCTCTGCACCCTTCCTTCTTGACGGTCTCTTCAGTACTCACTGTCTTTTTCACTGAAGGAGATCCCACTATGCTTACCCCTGGGGTCGTCTTGAAACTAGGTGCTTTTTTACTTTTTCATTCCCGTGATCATCACAAAATCCCCTGATGCTGCTACTAACTTCAATGGATGCTTGTCTTTTTGTTTGTAGGCTCTGTCCATAAAATGAACATCATTGCACCTCAGTCCTTCGAGCGATCGATCTATGAGCAGGTGAGTAACTGGTCGACTAATTTCGTGTTTTGATTTGGTTTGTTGTCCTCGATTTCTTGTACCTTCGGGCACGATCACAACATCCATCTGCGCTCCTAAAAGGCGTGCACTGATTTCCTCGATTAAGTAGATGTCTACGAGACTTCGTCTTTTGTACCCCTGATGACGGTGCCAAATATGGCTTTCCTCAGTGACCCTTATCTCTGATAAAGGTGGGGATGTTGTTCCCATCTGGACGACTCCCGACTCGCATTCTCAATACTGATCTGTTGAACTGACGGCAAATTAAGGTCTAAGAAGTGGGAAAAGCGTCGGCGAGTGGAAATTATTGAACTCGTTTCCGACGCATAACGCCTGGTCAAGAAAGTTGTCGCTCAGTGAAGACATTACCGAGAAGGACGGCTGAAAAATCCATTCCGAGTGGTGATACTTGTTTCGGTAGGCCAGACACTTCGAAAAACAATTTAGATAACCCGAGGCGCCGCGCATAATTTTCACTGCGCCACGAGTTTCATACTAGGACATGAACTGCGCGGTCCTAACAGAAGACGAAGTCAAAAATTAGAGCGAAGTTTTTAAATGGATAAATCACCCGTCACTAAGTTTTTTTATCCCTGTATAGCTTGAAGGTGGAGAAGGCCTCCTTCACAGTCTGATAAAACGCAGGCGGTGCATTTGAAAAGTGGATAAACAGGAATGGACGTATCTGATATCGTTCCTGTCTTCATCGGGATATCTGTTTAGTCACAATGGTCGCTTGCCCCTGCACGAGTCTACTGGCACTCTCTGGAGGCAGACTCGTCAGAAACAAACATATTTTTGTTCAGACCGTGGATGCACTAAACCCGCCACCATGGTAGCCCTTCGAACATCGTCACATACGTAGACGACCAGCTATTATCGTTCCGACCTGAAGCTGCTACCTTGTCGTGGTGGTTGGGCTTCCATGCTGCTATACTGAATGGAACTGAGTTTAGAGGTACAGCCATGCCAGAAAGCCCCCCTTCCCACCCACCGAACGAAAGAATGCCACCAACTTTTCTGCCAACCCTCTAGCCTCTGTTCTGTGTCTACCCCATTGCCCAGAAAAACAGACCAAAATAATCACCTAATGACCTCAAAAGATCTGATCCACACTGCAGGCTTTAACGTCCAATTGGCAACAAGCATCTCTTGCTGAATCCTTGTCTTCCCAATCTATCGATATATGTTGTTTCCGAATCACGCATACATGACCTCGTTTCAGTCATGCACCTTAAGCCTTAGGACGAGCTCAGATGTTCCAAATTTCACCACCCGGTGATCTTGACGCAATGGGTCGTGGTATCTGCGTTGTGGATGTTGCAATCCGCCCCAAGGCTGAAAGCGCCTCACTGAACTGGATCTGAGTAAATCGTCCTGTTTGCTGTTCGTTCTGTAAACAGAACGAATTTTGGTAGTGCAAGCTTAGAGGTGGTCAACACTGTTCAGGCGGTACAAAACCGAATACGGAAAGTCTGAGTACTGTCAGTGCCACCAGCCTTCGAGGATGGTATCCGTAGCATCCTCCCTCTTTTTTGGCTTGAGACACTACAATGCGGCTGTCAATCAATTCGAATGGCATTCTTTTTGTTGTTTTTCATGTAAATGTAGGCGCCACAATGAGACTTTCGGGCAAATCTTGACAACGAAGCTCTGGGGCATACTACTGACGATTTGCTGTCGATAATGATAAAAAGTTCTAGGTTGAATAACAAAAGTCAACCGTCTTCAGTTCGTTGTCTGTGATTTTGTGTTGTCTTCCATTTTAACGATTGGTCGCCAGTGTTGTCATTCATGAAAGACTATACGGTTGCTCCTTTGAAGTTTCTCCAAGTTCTTCAATCATGGGAGTGATTTCCAGTTTTTGAATTTTCTCAATTGAGATTGATGGAAATCCCGGAAATGCACTGGATTTCTGATAGCTTGAGTTTGTTTACTTGTAGTTGCTCGGATTGCAGATCACCGAGCTCGACAGACTGTTTGTAGGCTTTTCGTCACCAATCGAGGAGACATCATCAGTATGCGGTTTGACTAGGGCCTTTTTTGTTTAGTGTGCCAAACCGTTTCTGATGTGAAGTTGAGGTTTAGGTAAGGTTGGCGTCTAGTTAGATACTGTGTCAGATTGTTTGTTGTATGGCCTTAATCTTTTCGTCAGAATTACTTGCTTGGCTTGATTGGTGACTTCCTTCATAGCATTTTAATGGCTGCACTGTGTTCTTCTCTTCAGGAACCTGTCAACCCTGTGGAATCAATGCTTGTCGAAAGTTGGTGTGATGCAAGTTACTCGTTTCTCTTTATATGATCAATGAACTCGACCGTTTTAGATAGAAAGAACACCATACATTTCCGTGAACACGACTACCCTAATCGATGAGGATCCGGAAGTTTTTGGTAAGTTTTGTCGGTCGACCTTTATGCCACTCCAGAAGGATCATTTCTTTTTAGCCAGTTTCATGATCAGTGGCGTATGTCCGTGAACACACCCATTGATGTACCTCTGAAGTACAGTGGTTTATGTGAGCTTGCGGTGCATCGTCTTCCTAAGTTTGGCTCGCGCGTTGTTTATCCGGAAGGGTATGTTCTCGAGTTCGTCAAATAAATCTTTTTGTTTAGTTTTCCGAATGCGAAAAACATTTTGGAACTGCTTACTCTTGAAAAGCACACATGGACGCTTGTAGCTGCTCTTTACGGGGATCGCGTGGAGTCGGAACTCAAGGGATGGGTCGATACGAGTGCTGCAGACTTCATGGTAAGTATCACCATATCACGAAAGTATGCACAGCCGTTCGATGGGTAATAGCTTCTGATATGTGAAAAATTTTTGTGTGAATTAAGAAAAAGGGGGATCCATGGTCGCAAACTCCGTGTAAATAACAATAAAAGGCAACATGAAACTATACAGGAAATAACATAAACCTTAAGGTGGATTGAGATGAACGTTAATTCGACATTTGCATGGTCCAAAGTTGTATAAGCTAGGGAAGATAAGGCGTCGCGGAGTTCCGAATGAGGGGCATTCCTGAAAAAAGAATGAGGAGAGATCAGTTCTACAACGTGTAGTGGTAACTTGATAGGGGTGACTAGGTGACTCAAGCCTGTTGCGTGATTGGAATATATAGGTGAAGGGACGAAAGTTGTTTCGATCAGCATCTTCCGTCGTACGAACGGTAGGATTAAACAGGATGAGGATGTTTCCAGCTTGTCGGTCAATGAAGGGATTCCGATGAGTTGGGCAGTTTCACGTGGAATCCACAACAGTAACTGAAGATGCTCTAGCCCAGATAGTACAGAAGTATTCTGGAGTATGGCGAATTCGGAGTTTATAAAGTAGAACCATTTGAGCAGGAGTGAGATATTTGCGCCGAAACCTCCTAGATGTCCCCGTCACCTGAGTCTTGACGTGTGAGGACCAGGATAGGTCTTCAGCAAAAGGTGGACCAAGAGCTGTAAAAGGTGAAGAGTCAGCGTTGATAGTAGATCCCTTAAATCGGAGTGAAATTAGGTAGGTGGATAGATGGGGGACTCGGAGCGATTGAGCGTTGATAAATTCGACGATTGAAGATGTTGGCAAGGTCGATATTTGGGATATTGATGGCCTATTGTCGATTGTAGCACACTCTAGGTGAAGCAGAGGGTTGAAAGCAGTGGGATGAGGGAATGTGCAGGTTGACTTCGTCTGCAAGGATTACGGATGTCAAGGTTACCAGTGTCCATCCAAAGCTGTTGCTTGGCGGCAGCTGAGGCAGCCACACTACGGCTACTTGGCCCGAAAGTGTGCTTATAATGGAGATTCATACGAATTGTGGATTGGTCTTAGTCCTGTGACACGCCGCCAGACCCAATCACTTATCAAACCTTTGTTCCATTCTGTCCACCTATATGCTGTCCATGTTGCCTCCCTCCCCACTTTCTGATAACCAAGGTAATATAAACTGTCCTCTCAACTCATCGCCATTTGGTTAACTGCTGGATATTTGTTGACCTTACGACAAGACCCTACAAATGTTAAGGCTCGTTACATT
Source organism: Opisthorchis viverrini (assembly GCF_000715545.1). Classification (NCBI taxonomy): domain Eukaryota; kingdom Metazoa; phylum Platyhelminthes; class Trematoda; order Opisthorchiida; family Opisthorchiidae; genus Opisthorchis; species Opisthorchis viverrini. The sequence goes on from NW_008751676.1 coordinate 994,762, forward strand.
TTGCTCTTGATGACGTGGGATTATTCGGTCGATAGTAGACCGTCCGCATCAAAAGGAGAGAGAACGGATCCACATTGACTCCAGTGCTCACTTTCCGAATCTGGTAGATGACACCGTCCGCACTGTTCGCCCAGAATGCTTATACATACGTCTTTCAATCCAATTGACCAGTCTTATATGCAACCATTACATGGGAAGTTTGGCACGAAGTTCCGTATGCCGAACCCGGAGTCATGTTCGAAAAGGAAAGGGCCGACGACTTTTTCACACTCCAAAGAAATGAAATACCAACAATGCGTGAGGGTGGTTGGTCGATTCTTGAAATGACCGGGGGAGAAAGAGAAGAGCTTGAGGTAAAGGTTGAGCAAAGATCTCTGCTTTCAAGGCATTCGTCGGAAGGGAGTGAGGAAAAACAAGTCGACTGGCTTTCAGACCCCAAAAGAATCGACGTCGGTACGTGCCTTAAATGACTGAGTCATCTTTCGTGCAATGAATTCATCTTCGACTCTTTTGACTATAGATGAGCAGCACCGTCGATGGGCAAGAATGCATATTTCAACGCGTGTTTGCTTCTTTGCTACCCACGGGCGTGAATACCACTGGGGAAATGGATATAACGGTGATCCGAAGAGCCAAGGGGGACAGCAGAGGTCATGACGTAATCAGATGAATGTAAGGTTAAAGAGGAATCAAGGGTTTACATCATCGTTGTAGTTAGGACGTTAAGTTGGAGGATAGATAAGGATAATATATGTATAAAAAGTTGGTCGTGGAAAAGAACTCGACTGCATGGCTTGTGGGACCTTCGTGTAAATAAAACTGTAGCCACCCATTATTAAGGGCGTTGGATTCACCGAGAATACACACTTTTGCAGTGAAGTAGGATTGACTCACCTGTTTACAATTAGCATTCAACAAGTGGGAAGGAGAGGACGCGTCATCACCATCATCATCTGAAGGTCGGCAAACAAAGCAAACTTTTTGTTTTACCCGGAAAATCTGAATTTGAGCTGGATCAATTGTAGTTTGGTGGTACAAGAGTTATCAATAGTAAGCTGAGAAATAGGTAAGGAGGAAGTTGTGTAGGCACACATCCCATTTGAAGACGGATACGATCAAAGTGTATAGATTTATGGAGTCGCAAATGGGTGAGGTCTGAAGATTTAGGTGAGAAACTAAACAGTATTAGGTGGAGAACAAGAATTTGTGAGCTGAAGCGATGTTGCAGTCCAATCCTTTGATGTTATACTGTGAATCTTTGTTGTCGCATGAGAAAGCTAAACGAGGTATTCTTGTGGTCTTCGTTTTTGATGTTTTTTTGTGTCGTATAAGGTTGTCATCCCAACTCACAGACAAACCTCATCAGGCTCTTGTAAGTTAGGTGGTAATATTTCCCCGAGCGGAATCGTGAGCTGTCTACTACTTTGCTTCCTCCCACGGAATCTTCGGCAACTTAAGAAACCTTGAATTGACAAAGGATGGCACGAGTTTTCAGTTTGTTTTAAAGTGACGGTTTCTAACTGATTCATTAAGCTCTCCTGCGCAGTGGCCTAAAGTATGTCAAGTATATTGTAAGTAATTCATTTATCCTTTTGTGGGGCCACAAAATATAGCAGGGTTATTTAGAGCTGGGAATCAGTTGTGCTTCCTGCATGACTTGTGTTATTGTTTCAATCGTTTACTCCAAAAATTCTGAAGCTAGTACAATCAGCCACTTAGTTGCGTCCCCAGGGGATTTATTATAATGGTACATCCTGTAGCACCATATGTCAAAGAGCACAGTTCTGGACTTTTATGTGCTCACTTCTGGTGGTGATACAATTTTTCACAGGTTTCCACTGTTTCACTTTGCTTACTTTACTTTGGCATGGGCTCCGTAAAAATGACTACTGTGCCTGTCGGGACTTTTTCATTCAGATCATATGTTTTACACCTGGTCCGCTTTCGATCTGAATTTTTCAGGCTGTGCGTCATTCAGAACGGGAAATTGCAAAACTACTTTACGAACGGGATAGCAGCCTACGGGAGGCACAGGTGCGTTGATTTTCATGTATTCTACCTACGGTATCCCGGGCGTCACAAAAGTTTTATCGGAGTGCATGATTCCCCTACACAGGACAACGTAGCCTTTTCTCATGTTTGCAACGGAGTAAGGTTGTACCTGAGACAAGACGGTCGTTGACGGGTTCGCAAGTCACATCACTCTACGATTCTCTTCTTAACAATTTAGACAATTTATGCTGGCAGCTTTGTTGCCGGCTCGTAAATGATTTTGGAGTATGTCTCTTTGAACTGTGGTACAATATCCTTTACTGCAACAATTTTGAGGCCATATTCAAGGTGGGTCGGTGTTGGATAGTACGTCCCTTATATGCTTGTGCAGCATTGTGGCTTCAGAGAAGTCTTGCGCCTATTTTTTCGTGCGCTGACCAACTTGATTCGACATTTATGGGTCACCAGTTGGGCATGCTGGTGTTTTTAGAACTAACTCATCCTCTTCGCCCCCCGGTCCAATTGCTTCAAGTTTCCGTCGGATACAGGACGTTCCGGGGACGCATATGTCACCTCGAACCGCATGTGGCACTACTCACTGTGTGCGGCAGTTCATCGGCTTAGTTCGATGTGATTGGCCTATTTGGAAATGTATGCCATCCCACCATACACAAGTTGGGAGTTCCCAAGTCCGTTCATTGCTAACATGTGTGTGCTGTTACCAATCCTTTTGGTCTCACTGGCAGTCATTACCGCAGTATGACCTTGTATGCTGCTGTGGTCTGTTATAAGGATCCCTCTGTCTCGGAATGAACTCGTAAGCGCTTGTGATCATCATTGCAAGTTTTCAGTACCCTTTCGCTGATAAAATCTCCCACCTACCGCCTAAAATTATCCGTGGATGCTTTTTCTCTATCGGTACTACTAGTGTCTGGTGTGTGGGCAGACTTAAAGCGAAGGTTTCCATATGCGGTGGCTGATTGCGTTTCAAAAATTGTTTTAATATACGGAAATTCAACTTTGGAACTCTCGTCATTTCTTGGAGTCTGTCTTCACAATTTGGTGTTTTCTTTCTCATATTTTGAATATTTTCTTATCTCATGAAGATGCTGGTCGACTGGCTTGAACGACGAGTACGTGAACACATTGCTGAAGTGGCTGAACGATACGAATGTTTGTTCAACCAAACTGCCACGTGGTAAGCCAGTGTTTGTTTTTCGCATACTCCATCCTTCTATTTGGAATTCTTTGGCCGTCTCAACGGTTGCTGGAAACAGTACGTTTTGTTTCCTGGTGGCCATAACCTCCCCCCTTTTTTGACGCGTCCGTCCCAGATTTTTAACATCAAATGCCTCAGTTTGGCGTGAGAACAATCGCTCCCGTGATCGCACATCTTAACAGTGCGTTGTGTGCAGCAGTAGGCTAATCAGCTGATTTGCGACTTGTGGTCAAAGCATCAATTTTGATGCGTAGAAGCCGATGCGCAGTAAGAAAACCATTTTCCAACCATGGCAAAATACCTGCACAGGGTTTTTTGGTGCTAGTTAAGCTGGCTTGTGGTGGAAAACTGCACACTGAAGCCTAGTTGTCGAGATGCAGTCCATGTTATGCTGCAACCCCCCTACGGTGTGCGCATGTCCCCTCCTCAAATCCCTTTGCCGCCTAAAATCGACGATACTCTAACGTCAATTTTGTGCAGCGTATGTTCTTGTGAGATTCACTAACGATGATCATTTTCGGCCACAGTGTATCGCCTGCGTGAAAATACGCTGCCTTTTTACCATTGTACGGAAAGTGCTGCTGGAACCTCCAGAAATTTCATCATTTTCTAAACGTGATCTGTATTTTTTTATGGGACAGGCCAAAGTGAGGTTGTAGTCTGCTGGCAAAATCCAAACATTCGCTTTTTCAGCTCGGTTCCGGTCTTCGTGAAAGTTTAAGTTCCGATTTATTCGGCCAGATCATACACCATATCCGACGTTAACAAATGACTCTTGGCTATCGGGCGGCTAACGCGACCACAATTTGTTTTGTTCAAGACTATTGTTGTCTGCTTGCTGGTGATTACATACTGGTGCGGGAAACTCGTAATTGCCCTGTGTCGCCTTCCTGACTCTTTCTCAGGAATATGTTCTTCTGCGTTTGTTTTGTATATGATGGTATTACACGGGACATGTAAAATAGGCCATTTTGAGCAGAAGTGCTTAGTTTTACTTTATGATGGTCACTTTTAAAAACTCCAAGCTCATTGCTCAGACTAGTGAAAAGTCAGCACCAATTCCGGATACAGACACTTGATTGAATTGAAGTGATCTCTTCCTGTATTAAATGCCAGTGTGCTGTCCGCATCATACGATGCCTCTGCTCAGTTAGTCAACTGTAAGCCATTTGACAAGGGTGTGTTTTTCTATCTATTTCGTTCACCGAAAAATGGGAGACCTCGGAAGGAATAGCCAGACACTGGACACAATGTCCTAGTTGGTTAAATGATATTGAATCATTCCGTTCGAAGAAGTGTAAAATAGATTAGATACGTGGTGCGTACGACAGCTTTGATGCCTTTGAACTCCACTGGCTGCATGACTGAGCCACGTATCTTATTGTTCCTGAATAATTTTCATGTGGACGGTGATTTGGTTTGTCCATTATGGTGGAATGACGATGAGGCTACTTTCTGACTGACTTATTTTTTTAACCTTTGCTTACAATTTCTCACTGCTATACCAAATTCTTGTTTCAGGGAAAACACAGCTCATGCATTGAGCTTCCTCTCAGCATCAGAACTGAAATCCAGAAATTTACCGACGGTTTTGGTGAGTCTTATTATGGTTCTATTCTGTGAAATTGTTGCTAATTACTCGTTACCAGCTGTATGTTGTTGTGCGGGCTTCATAAAGTAGTTAATTTTGTCGGTGTTTTTCTTTGTGAACCAGCCTGAGCATCTTCTAAATGTTTCGGGAGCTATAGGCTTGGTGTGTTAGATTTTGCGGAAAGAATTACTCAAGTCTTATTTGTTGACTGCTGGCAGAGAATCGCGTCTTACGAACGGACTCCACTCGTCTACCCCTCAACCCCTTAATAGCGCTCCCATGTTGACAATTCACGCATCCCGGACGGCCTTGTTGGAGAACCAGACAATACAATCTATCTTACACATGCTCACCTTGGTACCCTAGTGCAACCAGTCGTGATATAGTCGTGGGACAATCGTATACCAGATTGGTGGTTGCCGTAACTGACTTCAGTTCGTTTGCACACAAGTGACTTCGCGGTTTACTGGTACACTGGTAACACCACTCATTTTTGAATGTGACCGTTCTCCTATGGACCGTTCATGACATCGCACACCTTCAGACTTCAACTCCTTTGGATTAGTTTGGAATGAATTGGTCTCTATGTGCCTTTGTCTTTGTGTGTGCATGCGGAAGTTCGATCAAAGGACACATAAAAGATGTAGGTCTGATGACCATAACTGGGTAATTCTAAATCACTGACTTTAACGACACTATTGGATGAGCAAACTTTAATTACAGAAATATGAACTTGGTCCCATGGTGTGTGTTGAATTTGTGACGTAGAAGAGGTTTTTACACCATCTTTTTCCAACTATGCACAGGCCTACTAATCCGGTTTTTATACCCCCTTGAATCTGTTTCTTGCTCAAATCTTATGTTCTGTTTTTACTTTTCCGTCTCCTCAGCATCCCGACGCAACGCATTGTACGGGGACTCAATGGCACCCAAAAGATCAGACGACGAATGACCGTTACTTGAATTATTTGTTTTTGTGTATTCGTGGGGGAGATCTACAACGGGTGAGTGGACGTCTCTTCCATAACAATGAGTGCACATGTTACATATACTCAAAACTTGGCAAATACGTGTGGTTGTGTTCTTTACGTTCATCGCCTCCGATTAATTCATCTAGGATACAGGTGTGCTAACGAATTTTCGGCGAATACTCGGTCACAAGTGCGAAGTCGTGTAATGAAGGAAGCTATAACCTAGTTGTTATTGCAGGTTGTCTGATAACTGCAATCATCAGTTCTAAGTACCAGGTATGTCGTACCGCGAATTCGTTAGGTGAAGTCGAGTCTAATGTTCATCGGAGACTACGTAGGTTTATTCTTCAAATTAACGTGGCTTTGCATTAGCGGAACACACTTGTTGCTGCGGTTTATGCTAACTCGTTTGATAAATGAACAAACCATCGGCTGAGTACTTTTTCTCTTTTATCAATTTAGCACCGTTTATTGTTATTGAAAGACGCCATGAATGTTCCATATATGTTCTCTGGCTGTTGGTCAACATGACTGTGTTGTCCCGGTCCCCTTAGCCTGCCACGAGTCGCGTTTATTACTCCGTCTTCTCTTTTTTTTCAAAGGCTCAACGTTTATGCATGCAGCGCGGTGAATTCTGGCGTGCGGTTTCTCTTGAAGGATGGAGGCTATTTCATTGCTCTCGCCTAACACCGAATTCTCCACCGTATACAGACTTTGGTGATATGGAGGTGACAGAGGGAGATATTTGGCAACTGAACAACAAATGGAGCCACACACGAGTAGCGAAAGTCGAAGCGCCCGTTTCTCCGGAGCCGGAGGAAATTGTGGGTAATGTGAATCGGATACTGTATAAATCAGTTGCATGGTGGAATGCGGAAAATGTGAGTACAGGTGTTTTACTTGGGTTGTTTCCACTATCTCTACGGCTTTGTGCTGCTGCATTTGAGGTTACCATGTGCTACCCAGTAGGGTTACTATACCATTCTAGCTTTAAACAGAGGTGTTTGCAGTTCCCTGCTTTTTTCCCGAGTTGCCTTTCTGCTCCATATACAAAGGTCAGTGTGGCAGCTGTAGTAACGGTATTTTCCTCAGCTTAGTTCTCGGTCTGAGCCTCCCAAGCTAGCGTTCGCGTCAAAACAACCACCAAAGGTGCACAAGGTCTATTAACGCCCAAAACGAAATCAGGAACAGTTGTACAGCGCTTCGTATATATAGCGTAAGCGGCTATAACTTTCTGGAATTTCTGACGCGTTCTGGAGCGCCATTGGCAACCGGCACTTAGCCAATACTGGGTCATGATTGGCTGTTGGGTCCAGATTGTTGACCAATCAGATCTCGCCTTGATGCCGGACCGGCAAGTGTCCCGAATTCTGGGCCAACCTCGAGCGGGCCAGGCTTCTCGGTCGTAGCAGCGCCTAAAGACGTGCGGTATGGTGGAATCCGCGTGGATTCCTGCCTAACAGCAACAGATACCCATGTACTGTCCATTATCAAGATTGAAAACTAGGCGAAATTCTAAATAACTGGATTGACTCGACACTGAAGGTTTGAACCGGATGCACCTTAATTTATTCGAACTGTAGTCGAAATGCATGTGGCTGCATTTTTAGCTGATAGGATGCAGTAATTAGTCATCCTGTGTAAAACCGCCGCGTTGTCGCTCACTTGTGCCACATATGCCTCCAGAGTGGCCTGTGTTTAGCTGCATTTCCGTATAATTCGTTAATCACTAGCATGACCTTTGCGATCTTGTGTTCAAGACTCCTCAAGACCGACTATTACATGAGTATCCCACTTCTTTCTAGGACAGCAGTCCCTCTGCGGAGGGATTTCGCGCCAGAAAACTGCTGTATACTCCACAAGAAGACAACCTGTCATTGGAGATGTCTGCTCAAATGTGTCTTTGGAGGTCAGCATTAAACACAATTCCTCAACGTTGGTGAAGCATTTGCTCTTCAAGACTCCATTATTCCAGCACCAAAAACTCAGATTTTCTACACCAGCTTATCTTTACCGAAGGCTACTTTATGACTTGTAGAATGCATAAACCTGTCTAAGCACCTTTCCGTGAGTATGTTCACATTCTGGATAGTTCCTTTCAGTATCTCTCGCGGTAAAATGCAGCAGTTGGGAGTCACGTTTTATTGGAGGTTGCCTTCGACTACGGAATGCAACATAAGTGTGTTCATCATATACCTAGCCAAAGGAACAGTAAATTTTCATGGTATCTAGGAGTTCAACAACTGGATACAGGCCAACAGCGATGACAAACAAGAACCGACCCTTCTCAAAGAGTATAGCCGAAAAGCGATAGTGTATAAGCCTTATTTATGGGTTAACCTCAAGTTATGATTTTGTTTTTAATGTCCAGTATAACCAATTTAAAAAAAGTAGTGTAAACATCGTCTTGAACGGATGTATCACATTTGAATCGCCGTTCTTGTTGATTGAATTTTCCGCTGCTACCTGTGGCATGCCAGATATGCCCAGGTAATGGTATAGTGAATCTGAGAACGAATTAATGTTGTTTTTTCATCTCCTCAAGTCCACCCTACCCCCGTATGAGCGAGCAATTTATGCTGCACTCTCCGGCAATCTGGGCGTACTAACACGCACGCTGCCAGCTTCCTGGGTCGATCTTACATGGGCTCACTTTCGCGCTCTCGTGGAATCTCGGGTGGATTTCAAATTACGCAGCTTGCTTCATACAGGCCCAAGGGCCGACACACTGGTAAGTCATCACGGTTCAAAGGCTTCCTGCTTCATCTCCTGCAAGCTCTCTTTTCTGGTTATTTATCGGTGGATTGTGTTGTAAAATCATCATGGAGCTGAACGGCGAACAGCCGGTAGGAATTCCGTATACTCAGCTAACTATACGACGCCATCAGTTTATCTATATTTGGCCGTGCTTTGAGCTGACTGGTGTTCCAAACCATTCATAGGTCACTTTCGTTACTCACCCATAGGGCTTGCTGTCGTCAATCCGTAGTCGGGTTTGGTGTGCCACTATCTGGCTTGCTATCAGCACACACGCCAGATTCTGCTAAGGAGTGAAAATGGCTTCTGTTTCCTGCGCACCTGTGCGTTGTAACAGGTCATGTTCCTTGCCTCTACGTGAATTAGAGTGAACCACAAACTGTTTGGCAACCACCACAGAACTGAGGTGTACCGTCGTGTGACTTGTACGCCCCCTTTACAAGTCGAGTTATACTATTTAGTGCCTTTTCCCTCCCGCATTATCTGTTCTACCAGAGGGGTCAATTAACAAACGTATGACTTGTTCCCTACTTGTTCCCTTGCCGCGGCAGCCCGACACCGCTGCACCACAGCGTGGATTTTGAGCCAGGGTCTTTGACAGCGGATCCCATTCGTCCTCCAGTGAAGACTACGGTATAGTGTGCATCCATACCATGATCAGACAATTTGTCGCACTGCGGTGAATCTGAGTCGAGACTATAAACGATTCGAAATTACCTGCGAGACCACTTACTCCTAACTGTTAGGGGATATAGTTATGATTAGCTTTCAAAACTGGTGGATTATGGGAGCGATTTCCACAGAAAAGGTTGTAAAAAAGAACTCGATATAATCTGCCTCAGGGACATTCAGCTGCGACTCTCTTTAATCAACAAAAGTTATCCGTGCATGAAGTCGTTCCGTGAGATTCATGAACATTTTTGTCCATGATTTGTCTACTTCACGCTGTGGTTGCATCAAGCCTTTGGCGAATGGTTAGTATAGCTATATTGCCGTCCTTTCTGGGCATTTATTGTAGTCCTTTCAAAAGAAGTAGGTTATCGTCTAAATTGTGACCTTTGTAAACGTTTGTGTCGGTAGTTTTCGAACCTACGTTCCCTGTCCTCCCGTTTGCCCAGAGGTCACCCAGCGCTCTTAACATGCCTTCTTGACACGTATGCTTTTCATTTTGTGGTTTCAATTCGCTCCTGAAACCTTTTAAAGGACACCACCTGTCTTCTAATCCAGGCATTGACGGGGAAGACACAACCTCTGTGGCCTGTTGATGGTGGTCTTACCCTTCCAGACGTGGCTTGGGCACCCAAAGATTGGACGGCCGCAGATGCCTTTTCTAAAGTTGAGTCGTGCCTGGGCTGGTCTGCTCTAAGCTACCTACAAGCTTCATCCTCCGTTGAACTGGATGCTATAAGGCGCTCTGCCTTAGGCGACTTTTTGTGGGACGATGGCGCCCAAGTCCCCTCGACCGTTGCCCCTGGTGAGAAAGGAATGACCGGAGAACCCTCACTTTCCGTTCTCCTCTACTGTATACTTTACGCGACACAACAGACTGTTGTCACGCGTGACTATGATCGTAAGTTTCCGCTCACTTTGTATACACTTTTTTTTATTAAAGTCCTGTAAATAGTCCTGACAAACTGACCACTTCGAAGCGATCACAGCATCGGAACACCGGTGCATAAATCGACACAGTATTAGAGAGGAAAATTAAGTGTTTTTCATACTTTGCCTTTTAGTCCACAAGCTGTCACTTTGCGGGCCTTGAAATGAGTAATTTGTCTCCCAAGACGAAGCGGTAATACGACGTTGCTCTCTCCAATTCCCTTATATTAGTCGGTCTGCTGTCACGTGATACGCCTGATAGCACTTATTACCGCTTCGTCAATGGGTCCTTTTGGTTTGATATACAATATATCAGAAGCAATCAGTCTTGGAAAAGAAACCCACTATGCGTTTCGTCACAGTTAGATTTCGTCAGATGAAAAATAGCTGGGTGTGGTCGCCCACGCTCGGACTCATTGGTGCACGACGGCCTAGTCGGCTTACGGTTACTTCTTTTGGCGTATGTGAGGCGTGTGTTATAGTCGGGGTTCCACTTGGGCGCCTAAAAATAGATAAGCAGATGATTAAGGTCTTCAACCGAAGAGTTTTTCCAAAAAACGTAAGGATGTCGGAGTAGTATATCTCTTATTGCACGTATTGCTACACAGATTCACCTACAAAACTAAAGACCAGAAGACTGTCCAATTTCTACGTCAGAAAAACCTAAGGCAAAAACTGCGTTTCGCAGCATAGCTCAATATGAATACAGAATCCGAGGCACCATTTTAAGACACGGTCTTTCGTGAAGGATTGTTGATCTAGTGGTAGCCTAACTTTGATCATTGTTGTGTTGCATAGTCACAATTCACCCTGCAGGATCACGAGAGAGAAGATGCTAACAAAGTACCCATGGCTAGATAAAGGGGTGGATTTGAATTGCGGACGCTTTGGTCAACACATTACTCTGTTGTTTGGGTTACGTTAGGTTTTTATGATGTACTACTCATAAGGCTGCTGAAAATCCGTCGACAGCCCACGACCGGTTTTCCCCCTTTTGGGGCTCATCAGATAGGCGCAGTCCCCGGGTTTCCGCCAACCTTGTGTTCTATTTGAAACAAATTGCACGAAATTAGCGAATATACACTCATTTGCAAACTAATTTGGTTTTTCGAGAGACTCGTTTGTGATGTTTTCAGGCAACTGAATGTGCTTCACCAGGCCACCTCATGTTAGGTATTCCTTGAGGCGCCAGACGGGTCTTTTGTCGTTTATTGCGTCCCATAAAAATCCGTCACCTCAGTCTCAGTCTCCAACCGCTTCCAACTTCACCACCCTCCAACTTTTCCCTCCAATTCGAGTTCATGTGTTCGTTTAAGACTGAGTTAAAACATAGCCATACATACCATCAGATCATCGCTGGCAATCATATGGTGCTAGGAATATCAGTATTCCGAGCGAAGCAGACCGCGTGTTTTAACGTATGAATGTAATACTGAACAATCCAGCTGCTGAGTTGCAGAATTTGGGATCAATGAAAAGCATGAGACACACTAACGGAAAGGGAATGCAGCAGGGTGTCTCTACCGCGTTTGCTGCTGGAAAATGTCAAGCTCTTCAAGCGACGAATTAATAGGATAGTAATTTCACAACTTGATTAATTGACCAAAAGTAGAGGTTCATAGGGATCGCAATACCAGAAACATTGGAACTTTCAACTTAGTTCTTTCTTGTACAGAGAAAAGAAATACGCTTTTTGGTCAGTACGCATTCGACGTCCCAGAACCTCAATTTGTCTGCTTCAAAAGTGAAAACAAGATACGCATTCTGTCAACGATCCAAGTTCCCAGGAAATGAAATATTGAGAAATGTACTAACTTCTGGAGCAGTGGTAACGACTGCATCATTCCACTCCTAACAATTGGTGGTTTATCACTGCATGTGCTTCCTATGAAGAGTCACGGCCCCGCACTCCCCATACCATAAGTCCACTCTATCTAATATCTTTGAAGGCATGTATCCTGGAGAACGGATTTCGATGATCTTGTTGATGAAATATGTGCTGAAATGTCGCATCGGTTTATAAGTAAATAACGACATTATTGGATTGTCATGCCAAGTCCCAGCAGTTTTTCTCCAAATATTTTCCGTCCTAACTCCGTAGAGTCTCACTCTGCTTTCACACCACTGGAAGCATATAGATCATTGTTTTTAGGCTCACTTTCATACAGAAATAAAAACTGGCTTGGTATTAAGTACGATTACTATAACTGTTTACGTCGAGGGATACTGAAGACTTGATTATTAATAAGCAGACAATTCACTTAAATTCATGAGAAGAAAGCATGTCATAAAGTCGAAATTTATGCCAAAACGTTTGTTACACAAAACACCTATATCCCTGGAAGGGTCACCTGACGAGAAAGAGAGAATGTGGTCTCCTCTGGGAGGATTTTACTGTTGAAGTGCTCTTCAGCGAACCAGCGAAACGTGGTTTCTTCTCTCCTGATGGTTAGAACCATATAAAAATGAAATAGATGAAGAGATATCAAATCTTTGCTGAAGGAGTTGTCAACCCCGAACATTTGAGTCGTTCCTGAATTCATCGCGGCATTTATAAAAGTGAGCAAGATTAGGGAGCACCGAGCCCAGTGCTATGCATCGAGTGACAAAGTATCTGAGTTTTCGTTCCCTACACGTGCTTACAAACCCGCCAGGTATCATTAGTGAGATTGAAGTCAATCAAGATTATATGTAAAATTGATCCATCTGACTATTGCATCAGCTGTGAGTACTGTNAGTATCTGATTTTTCGTCCCCTACACGTGCTTACAAACCCGCCAGGTATCATTAGTGAGATTGAAGTCAATCAAGATTATATGTAAAATTGATCCATCTGACTATTGCATCAGCTGTGAGTACTGTCCAATATGTATGTGCATATGCGTCTATATGTCTGTGTCTGTATGCGTGTAAACCAACTGAAGTGAAGTTCAGCTACGATGATTAGACTAGTGTGTGTTCGTGATCAAGAAAATCAAATCCCCTTTAGAGAATTCTCTACCTAGACAATCCATCTGAAACGGATTTGTTGTCTGGAGCGTTTGGTCACGATGGGGTGGACACGTTCATGGCGTTGAGACGGCCACTGGACTCTTGCAAAGCAACTGCAGGTGATCTTAGTTATCCTTCCGATGCGAACGTGACCGTAGTGTGAAGTTCTGGTTACCTTCTGGTAGTATTTTCCACGTGAAAGGTAGAAATGAATAAGGATCCTTCCCGTATCGTTTTGCTCATGAACTCACATTTCTCTGCTTCCGCACGCGAACCGCAACTGGTTTGGCTGGTTTGGTGTTCCAACTCAAATGTTAGAAGGAAAAAAGTGTCCCCTTCGCATAAGTAATTCCTCACAAACAACGAGGCATTGTCGATTAAGTGAATTAGTCTGTTTTCTAAATGCTAATGCTTTTCGGTCTTCACACTTTCAGTTTTTTTATGAGCAACGAGGCATGGGGTTTTCAGTTTACTTGTTAGTTGCACAGAATTTGCAAATCCTTGTGCTTCCGATACGTCACAGAGGACTGGTGCTCACACCCTGAAACAAAACACTCAGCAGACATGTACATACAAGTGGGTCTATTTAAAAAAATGCGTTCGATCTATAACAGCTGGTGCACAAGAAAGTAGAACTCCGATGGTAGATATGGAAATGAAAAGTCCCTGGTCAAATATCACAAACGAAGAGACACGCCTGGAGTGAACTCGAACCATCGACCTCCCGCTTAACGCGCGGGTATTCTACCAACTAAGGTACGGATGAAGTTTCTATCAAACTTGTACCCCACGCATGATTCACCGTGTCTCTCCTTAATAAATTAACGGTAGAAATCTGTCATTACCGTTGGAGGACCTTATTTGTGATGGACCAGATACCCGAAGAGATCTGGTGTAAGTTGTTAGAAAGTAAAAGTTGATATGATAAGTTTCGAAACGGGGAGAACTTGTACACCTAGAGATGGGCCAGCTTTCCCAAGCAATTGTTAGGTTTGAGTGCCCAATCACTGCCGAGATGTGGGGAACGTGTCCAAAATCTATATCTAGCATTTTAATCGCTTTATTCAGTTTACGAAATCATTGTTTATCTACATATGCCTCTTGGGAAAAGTTTTGTCTTGACTTAGGCTTAACTCATCTCTGTATCTGCTCCTCTGTTTTTCTCCATTCCTATTAGCCTACCTAAAGGCCGTCGCCTGTGTCATGCCTCGGCTAGTTCAAGCCGCCACAGGCTATTCTAACGCCGACGAAAGCCTAACTCTGAGACCGCCGTTTGCTTTGAGGACCTCCAGTACCAAAAACCCGATTGTCTGTCAAGCACTTCGTTTCCTAGCACACTTCATCCTCTTTCTGCGATCTGTCGAACCAGACATCCCCGTGAGTTTTTCTATACATTTGTGGACTACACAAATGGTAAATCCAAGTTGTGAATGGCATTGTGTTTTTCTTGTTCGGGACTCACCTATGCAATAACACACCGTTAGCTAAAACGACTATCATTATAGACAGTTTTCGAACCCACCGAGCGCAGTTCGAAGTGGACAATAAAATAACCTGAAACATAAAGTCCTCGCGTGAGCGAACAACTTTTAATATGATAGGATTGTTTTTTCTTCGAATTTCTTTGTGATACCGTTCAAGCCAACAACTATTACCTTGATGTGATAGGGGGAATTGTTGACTGCCAGCGACCGCTCAGGTAGGTCGGCGGAGAGTATGATGTTATATTATGTTCTCAATTGAATTATTCACACTGTTTATGATGTCTGCATAGTACGGTGTTCGTCTCGTCCCTGAGGTCCTTGAGGCGTGCATGGTTGGTGACTGCCAACTGCTTATCGCTCTTTCAGCAACGATTTACTTCGCTTAGAGGATGAAGCGTGACGGTTGACTGCAAAATCTTGCTACTGAAATAAAAGTCTTTACTAATGTTTGATTAACCAGTTGAGGTTCGCGCTCTTGGTCTAAAGAACCATGATTCGAACTCAGACGTGGATTTCCAAATGCTTTTGTCTGGATTTCTGTCACCTAACAATAGGTCGTCCCACATAATGGTCTATGCACCAAGAAGGGGTAACTTTGACAGCTTCGCGATTCTTCAGGTGGTATTCCTTTGATCGAAACGGTTCACCCATAAACATCAGAACAAAATTAGAACCAAATCTGTCACGCCAATGCTTTTCCACTACGAACAGGCCGTACCTTACCTTAGTATGAATGTTTGTTGCCTTCGTGACCCAGTGAACTATTGTGGAGGGTGTTCGTGCGAAACTCGCAGAGTTTCTCATACCAGGTTATTTAATGGTTAGCATTCTCACCGACGCAGTCTCCCAGTCCTTCAGGTTGGTGGTGAGAACATTTGTTTTGAGCTGTTCTCTGAAAAAGATAATGCGCTGGCATTTTCCGGTGATCACCGCAGTGTTGCCAGCATCTCGATCCGAAGGCTTTTCTAAAGGACCCTTATCGTCCTCTTGTCTAGGTGTGGGAGCCCCGGCAGTATCCATGCTCACGCGTAACCATGACACCTTCAGCCAGCAATAGTTGTGGCACATCGACCGTCACGTGGCTAACCTTACTTGCTCCCTACAGCAGGGCGTCAAAAAAAGGAGTTTAGCACTGCTGCCTTCTTCTTTCAACTACTTTTTCTTCTGCCTACCTCAGAGACAAGAATTCAAGATGCTGGCACAGTGATTGAACTAACAGTCTCATCATCGTCCATCCACTCCCGGCTGCATATTTCGGGCTATCCAGATGCCGCTGCGGTAGGATGTACAGGGATCGACGTCTTGCTAAGTCACCGGACTGAATAATTCTCGTCTGACTGGCTACCCATAGGTAGTCGCCCCTGTGCGGTTTGCCTGACAACATTCATGAAGGGATCTCACAGGTGGAAGTTAATTGTCGTCGTTTTCTTTTATGCACCAACCGACTGAATCTCTGATCCCATTCAAGGCAATTTGTATGAAACGCGACTGCCCTAATGCGGCGAGCTAAAGCCTCAGAAATCGTAGTTGTTGCCTGAGATCTGGGTGCACAGATTTAGCGCATCTGGAATTCAATAAGGTCGTAAACTTGGATCGGACAAGGTACGTACGGTCGATGAGGAACGGTTGCTTCAGTTGTGTGCTGACTGCCGGTATTTTTATGCAGTACTAACTTCCAGCCTCCAGCAGCCTGCCAGCGACGGACCCAATTTGATCACATCGCCATCAGTTACCGATGGTGTGAATCAATAACTAACTACCCCTCGTTCTAGAACACCTGTGGGAGTTCTGAACATGAGTTCCTGTAGAGGCGGTTGTCTATTCGTTTACCGGAACTTCTTACAGTGCGGATGAATCACTCAGCGACCGAGAAACTAGCAGACTAATTTATCAGAATCTCCCTCTGCTCCACTGTTGGATCTGAATTCGTGATGGAGCAAGTCGCCACAATACCAGGATGTTCGCCCGCGGCACGATGCTACCAAGCCCACTCAAACTCTGATTATCAGTTAGAATAGTGGTACTGCTTGAATCTCGGTGGAATGTCCCCACTGACATTGTGCACAATTCAGTCCGACAAATTATCCGACGCCCGTTCAAGCTTAGTCAGTTGGCTGGCCATGAAGCCTGGTGAACAGGGAAGGTTAAGGGAATGGACCGACCACCGCAAACCGCCTGGCAGCGAAACCATCAGGGATCAAAGTGGCCTGGCCATTCTGAATAACAAACGAATTCTAGGCCACCTAGCCGGTCGCTTTGAACAACGATTCTCGTAGCCACTTGTTGCCAATCAGTTGGATCCCAAAATTGAATCAGATCTGTGGGTGGTGAAACTGGAACTCCTTATGACCTCGGATGTTCATGACTTCACATGTCTTCTCAAGCGCCAGCGAGTTCCGGGTCCGCTGAGCTGGGCAATTTGATTGCAAACGTTTCATCACCAATCGAGGTGATGGTAGCTACGCACTACTACGCTCCACAATAACGCACTGATGATGTCACCTCGATTGGTGATGAAACGTTTGCAATCAAATTGCCCAGCTCAGCGAACAAGCCAACGACCACCATCTACGCTACCTGAGCTACCAACATTTTCCTCTATAGTTCCGGGTCCGGATGACCTACTACGCGTTTTGTTCAACGGTAGCAGTGAAGTTCTCAGTTGGCGCTTACGTGATTTGTTTGCCTATGTCTGGAGAAAGCGGACTTCCAGAAAACTACAGAGAATCGTTTATATTGTCCGTTATCAAATCAGAGGACCGTGCTGAGTGCGGTAGTCTTATGGGGATCAGCTTGACCCAGTCGTAACAAGACTCCTGACGTCACTTGTCTTTCGTTGTCTTATGGTGGAACGTGGAGCACTGACTCAAGAGCAACAAACGGGATTCCGGCTTGCTACGGGTTAGATCTATCGAATCTTCACACTGTCAGGTGTTAGAACAACGCCGCACGTTTAACCGACTCACAATTTTAGTATTCCGTGATTTTCAAGGTCTATTTGACTGTCGATGATGATGGTACATCATTTCTGACAACAGTCAATTTTGGCCGCAGGAACTAGAGTTATTACGTTCCACGTATCATTTGGCAGAGAATTCGAAAACACATCGGAAAAGACTTACTGGTATATAGCTGTACTTTGTATTGGGCCACACCCAAACTACTCTACCCAAAGTGATTTTTGGTTAGTTTGACGGTTTTTTCTGAAAAGCGCGCCCGGGACAACATCCAAAAGTATTGACACTTTGGAAAACCCCTTATCTCTGGGCTGAGTGCAATCGATCGACCGCTGCTTCGCGTGCGTTTACAATCCATGTTTTGGGCTTGATCGCGGAAGGAAAACCTGCCTATTGGTTTTCATGAGGGAAACTACTCTCAAGGTTGCTGAAAACTCTTCGACAGCCCACGACCTGTTCGCCCTTCTTGGAGCTAATCATCTATTGGTTGGTTGCGGAAAAACTTGACCAATGGGTGGTTATGGCTGGGTTCCTTTTACTCCGCTCTCATCATGGCTTGTCCTTGCAAATATTGTCTTAGAACTCGGCATTTCCTTGCCGAGTTATTCAATTATTTGCCACTTTCAAGCTCGGTTGCCGGCTGGTCCTAGAGGTGACCAACAATGGTTGTATCATTTTGCACAACCTTGAAATTCCCCGGTCACCCATTCTGCAAACTTGACACACTATGTGAGATTCTCAAGTTAACTGAACTCTGGGCTGAAAAATTTGAACGGGTTTTTACGGGTGTTTCAGAATGGGAAGACGCATTATTTCCGACCCGAGTTTTGGGGATACAGTTTGCGGTCGTAAGTGCCCCCACCTTCGTTCTGGTGTCTCAAAGCGCTTCTCACATGGGATCATAAGTGACTTTGATAAAACAACATTTCATGTTTGCGAAATACACACATCTGCATACCAATTTCTCGTTCATGATTTTTTAAGCAAATGAATGTGCTGCATCATGTTTCAATTGGTACGATGTTTGAGATGTCGCGATACATGCAAAGACGTAATACATTACTACAACCTTATGAGTAGTGTATTACGCTTAAGCATTTCGTATTGTAAAGGAAAAATATGGATTTGTGGAGCGTATGCCTATTGTTGGGAAGCATCTGTGATGTCTCTTTTATTACCGGATATGCTTTTAAAGTTACGGAAAACCCCTTATATCAGATTTCGTTGCGACCGCTCGTCCGTTTTCCTATATTCTTCCTGAGACACTATCACCAAACTTTCTGAGTTCAGTGTAGCGTTTGCTTCATGTACTCCTCTATTTCTCTTCAGGACGAACCATGTGCCCAGATAATCAAGGCGTATCTGTCCATTCTGATGACTGACCACCGTATTGAGTTGATTGCCAACTACACAGCAACTTTACCCACCAGTGCCGTACGGTTAGAATGGTACTCTTCGTATTTATCAGGTAGGTGATCTGCATATTGTAGCTCGTAGAGTTTCGCCGCATATTATACTTGTTTACTTGTATTTTGGTGTGTATATGAGTCATTGGGTTCGAGTGTTCATGTTTTGTCCATATTATGGGACATCTCACACATCGGGTCGTTTCCATGATCCTCTGGATTCAACTGAAACTTGAGGGAATCTCAGGCTTCTAAAAGGGTTGCCCTATATATAATTAGTAGATTATTAATTTCCTCCATAATAGGGACTACTTTCATCTTCCGATGCCCTGCCAATCTCGAATAATCCGCACTACTCAGAAATCGTTTATTTATTTCATCAAGTCCATATGTCTTTTATTACGCTGTGACGTATACAGCGACCGTTAAGTCTACTCGAGAGGTCGTATTGAAGAAATCATATTTGCACGCAAGTTGCCTTGGGCTCTCCTAATTCCAATCACGTGACTACTATGATTCACTGTTCCGGTTTCGTCACAGCGTTCATTGGTCAGGAAAAAGGTACCAGATCTTCAAGGTTGTTATATGTTTAGGAGTGTGCCGACAACTGCTGATGACACGGCCTTACGGTGCACTTTTTCCCCCAACATGATAATAAGCTGATGAATTTTTTCTCAAGGCAAAGTCGCGTTTTCCATGTAGTAGCCCGTTTAGTGGATGACTTTGCCAAGTGAAACGATCCAACAAATGAATAGAAAGTGGTCCGGCCGCGGTTGATTGATGCCCTTTAATTTGTCGGCAGTATCCCGTTGTGTCCATTCTAATTGAGCTGCACTCTGCCATACGTCACATGATGTTACTGTTCTCAAAGTTGTGAGGATATTTTATGGGTGTTTCGACTAGGTATCCACGGAACTTCTTGACGGTTTTGACCTAGGTTATACCTCACGTTAAAGCAGTGTTTTTAACGCGACTAACTAGGATCGTTCACCTGAACCGATTTCACCTTAACTAAAACATTTACCTATATCTTACCATAGTCAAGCGTCGCCGGCTTCCCTTATTTTTATTTTTCTCTTTAAAGATGTGGCCGATGAGACGTTCCTATCCTTTCCAGTCTTATCAGATTCATTTGTCCTAAAAAGGCATCATTCCGTTGCTTTTTCCTAGGTTTAATTCGTTTGGATTAATTGGGCACCTTAATGGCTTGTTTCTGTTCGTTGTAAGTTCGGGCGTCTCTGGTGAGGACAATTTGGATTTGATAGCAGGTCTTCATCACAGTAGCCGATAAAACTGACCACCCATAAGTTCAGTTTGTGGCTCTGCTACGAAAGAAAAAGGTGACTCAGTTATTGGTGTTCATTACTTTGAGTTGTCTGAGCAATTTGAATGAAAACTGGCAAATAAGTGATTGCTTCATACATCTGGTTCAGGTTTCAGGTCCGACCCATGGCCAGCTCACTACTTCACCTCAGTTGATGACAAAATCTTTGCAGCGAAATTGCTCAGCTCACTGAATTTATAAATCCGTCATAATATCCTCTCCGCTTACTGTGCAAGTTCCCAATTAGTTCGGAGCACCTGCACAACTGGTTCGATTCACTGGTGCATAACGGTCTCCTTCCAACCTATATGAAATGGCCGCTTAAATTTATGACCAATTAGTTTTCCTCTGTTCATCTGGAAATCCGGTCGGCTACACCGCACATCATCATTGTGATTGTTAAACGCTCCTGAATCACTTATTTGCTCCTTTTAGGTATCATCGATTCTACCGAACGTGAGCGTTGCCTTAAGTTGGCCGCGCAGGCCGGCTTTGATGTGCAGTGTTTAACTCGAGCCGTGGTACGATTGCTACGGGAACAGCATATGTTGGTTCCTTATGACGATACAACTCCACCTAATGATCAAAAGACGGCAGATGATCGGTTGATTACAATAGAAAAGATGGGTATTGCTGCGCTTCTGCAAGAAGACCAGGTGGAAAACTTGTCAGAAGTAAATCGCATGCGGCTATCATCTCTCGACTGGTTATTCTACGATCCAAGACAGCGTGGAGAGGCCTTAATCTTGGTTAACAGCTTTCTGAGAACTTTTATCGCAATGAATTCACTGAAGGCTGCTCAAAAGGTACTTTCCCTTCCAGTTTTAACCCGAACACACAACCCACCATATTGGCTGTTCGATCCTTTTGTAGGCATTCAGCAAGCATTGGTTTATGGTTCCCAGTGGTTGTACTTTGTCATTCGTACTCGTAAGCAACTTACTTCCTGGATTTGTGTTATTTAGGTCGCCTGAATCGGATTGCTCAAGCTGTTGTCAATGTGGTCTGGGCAAAGGGCACACAAAGGATGATGTGTCCTCAACTTTCAGGCCAGGATTGGTCATTCAGCACCTTCAACCCTTTACGACCGTTCTGACGTTTGAGCTGGCGAAACCTAAACTAAGCACGGTGCATGCAGCATGATTCTACTCCAAGCTTCACGACTGGTGCTATCCAGATCAAAGTTGTCTCTTATTATATGACTTTGCCTTCTTTCGAATGGTTGAGCAACATGCACCGAAAGGCTGTGAATAATAAATGCAGGGACGCTTCGGATTCATTTGGGTATTAATGAAGGAGAAATAAGCTTTCCAAATCTGACAAAATGAAGGTACCAGAAAATTTGGTGGGCCAGGTTGACGCGAACAGGCTACAAACACAAAGCATGTATTTTTCTTCCAGTTTGCTATCGACAATTGTGCGTAAAACATTTGAAACATTAACCAGCAGTCAAGTTTGAGTACCAGCCGCTTCCACTTGCCAAACCACTCTTTTATCTACCTTGTTGCTCGTGTACTTCCAATTTTTCTTGTCGTGCTTCCATTTATCTGGAAGAGACTCTGATAGTGAATGGGAGCGGGGGGTATGTAGCTGTTCTGTGGAGAAAAGCCAAGGGAATCCTGCTCGAGATGGTGAATGAGGAGGAACGCTATTGTGACTCCTGAGGAGATTAACTACTTTCGGAGAACGAATTACACTGTATTCGGGGTAGCATCTTTCCTGAGTGGACGTCCTGTTGGGTTTGCATTCAGTTGCTCTTGTGTTGCACGCTCGGTGTTTTTTAGTTCGCCCATTATGAATCCGTAGGTCTCACCTTCAGAAATTCTCAGTCTTTATTATCCTGATGTGCATTTGTTTAATTGTTGTTTTCCGGATTCTCTATACATTGATTGTTGTTGCCCAGTGGAGTCCATGCATAACTTGATCTGTTCCGCGAACGTCTTCTGTGCTAATGTTTTCCTCAAGACAGCTTGTCAGGCTGACGGGTTGTTACTCGTTATCACAATAGTTAACTTCCATGAGACTTCGTAGGTTGAGTGCTAGAGATGTTAGCATCGAAGTAGTGCACACCGAAAGATTTGGTTGGTTCTGCGTTGCCTATCCCGTGCTTATAATTGTTTCATTTGGTCTTTCAAACCAGTCGAACTGATTTCTTCCCCCCATCTCGGTCTTCTTTGTTAGGTTCTCCTGAAATTGCCTTCTGGCACCCTCGAACGGGCGAAGATAATCTGTGAAGATTGTGGCTCCCCCTCTTGGCTAGTTAATACGATTCGCGAGCACGAGTGTTTGCTTTTGTACTTGGAGAGCCAGGTGAGCGTCTGTTATACTTGCACTCATTTGCGCGCTTGGACTCTGTCCACCTGCGAATGTTGTTGAGTAACAAATCTCATACTGTGAGTCACTCGTGGGAACTTGTGCACACCGCTTCACAAACTGTTTATAAGATTTCCGTTTAACCCGCTTTTTTGACTTCGTAATTTTCCAGCGTCCGATGCGTAAGCTGTGAGTAGTACTGGGTGTCTTTTCAACCAGAACCGTAAACGTCCTTAACTCAGTCTAGTCAGTAGTATCCCCTCAAATTGTGATGTTTCTCTTGAGTGTATGTTTAAGGTCGGTGGTAGTGTCGAACACGGAGCGGTTGTAGCTGTCCGAATAAAATTTGTTAAGTTGGGTTTTGTGAAGCTGTCTGAATATTGAGTATCATCGGCTATCTTACTAAGAATAGGATTGTCATCGCAATCGTCAGCAACATCCGTGCCAAAACAATGGAGCTCATGTGATGTAGAATTATCTGTTTGGATGAAATTTGTAGATAACGAAGAGTTCATTGAAGTTTCATCCTGTGAGAGAAACCAGCTGCGCTGAAAAGCCAAGAGGCGCTGTTCTACTATTTTTTTTTGTTGGGAATTATCACATCCACCACTCAGGAGCTCCGAACCCGCGATAAGGGCCTGGTGTGATCGGATCATGTGTTTCATGAGTATTGTTCGACACCTACGCGCATAGTGCTCTAGTGATGCCCAACTTCACTTACTACTCAGTTTCCAAGGCAGGCCTGGCTGTCCCGCTCTCAATTAACCAAGAGGCTCCACTTTCATTGCCGTTGCACTACTGCTGAAAAATACGTCCCAAAGGTGCAAATCAGTCTTCGTTTCCAGCTCTTCTGTGGGTTTATCGTCCGACACACGAACACGGTCGACGCAGGCACTTAATCTAGGATAAGGCATGCACAAACATACTTTAGACGAGGTCAATAGTGGGATATCTGGAGCAGATATGTTATACAGTACAGTGCGCCTCCCGTAGACAACACCCACATGATTAATCAAATGGCTCAACCCTCAAGGGAATTTATACTCTTGACAGTGAGTGGGTCCAGCTTCATTACTCAGTTCTTTCCGCACGTAATCAGTATTGTTGTGGTTTTTAACGGATTTAGTCAAAACGAGTTGGATGCAAACATCCACACCCAATGTAATGCGTCAGCTACTTATCGGGGAGAACAGTGCGGCACCTTCAAAATGCTTTGACACAGTTGCGGTCTTATTGTCCCCAGTATACACTGAACCTATGTCTATTCTGCTTTCTAATGTTAAGACGTAACTTTTGCTTCTTAAAAACAATTTGATCTCTTTTGTCATTCACCCGATAGGAAGCATTCGCTGGCTGGTTCAAGCAAGCACATGAAAACCGTCCTCCTCCACCTACTGGTCCTGCTGCACCACGAAGTTTGACGGAGCGAGTCCAAGCGGAAGAATCGAAACGAGCCTATGAAGATCGTCTGGAGCGATGGAGACATGAACTGCAGCTAGACACAGAGGTACGTCTTACTACATACTCTGAGTGGACAGTGAGTAGTGGGTCACTGGTATGCACCAACATCAAACACGTGCAATGCGGGATCATGATTCTTTGCAAACTCTTGCGATCGCTTAACACACTTTTTTCCACGACGATTTATTTTGAAAAATTTGAAAAAAGTTCACGTAAACAGGTAACATTTCATCTCGATAAACGTTAGTAAATTCGAACTGACCAGTATGTTTAACTTTGATAAGCCACAGAAGAATGATCTGTGTATGGTGTGGTTGCCCAGGCGTGTTATTCATCCGAAGCATTGGGATTGCACATTTTCTGCGCGCCTGAGAATTACCGCACGTCACGCAGTGAAATTTCTGGGGTGTGGATAACGACATTACCATCGTACATATCTCACAAATTCATGACTAACCGTCGTGTTGCTTTTCCGAATGAATCAAACCGGTTGCCCATCGCTAGGATAACCTGGGCTCCAAACGCTTAGTTTTCTTCAGCCGATAATACCAACATTTTGATGGCTTCACGACTACTGCTTGCTGCGCGCCGGTATTCTTCAGTTGCTAGGCTTGGTATCCGAACAGCCCCACTCACTGCTACTCGCAAAAGGCTTGGAATATCAGCACAGTTTGTAATTACAGTCGAGGAAACGGATACCAGCCCATAATGAGGTCGGGGCATGTCTACCCACAATCTACTGACCTCTTCAGTTCGGTTCACTTTTCCAGCTCAGAAACTGTGCACCCAAGTGCAGTGGTTCCTCTTCAACTACACTAGCGCCTATAACTTGCACCTCGACGGGGATCCACTTTTTAAGTAGGACTGGAAGACTGACACCAGTTCAGTCACTACACGCTTCAGTTTACCTCCCTTTGATTACAATAGGCCTGTATTCGGTGGCAGCTGGAATTTTCGCGTTGTTCTGAATCGAACCACCGGATTTTTTGTTATAACGTACACAAACCCAATATGGTGGGTTCATCTTTGTCAGTCCTCGTTTATGTTTATATTCAGCTGAGCAGTGTAGTATCGAGTTTCTGATTAGCATTGTTGAATTAGAGTTACTGAATTACTGTTCTACTGTTACTCAAGACCATGTTCAACTAACTTTCCAGGTAGCTGCCGAAAAATTGCTCGCTCTCCTCACTTATCCAGCACCCGGCTGGCTGGTTGATTTACCAAGCAAATCTGAGGATGATGTGCCGGTCATTAGAGAAGACAATATCACGAACAGTCTGCACCGGGACGGAAAAGAGATTGAACAACCAAACGAAGCTGGAGATGCCAGATCACCGTCTGACTATTGGTCAGCACAATCTCCTTGCCAAATCATGGAGGGTCTAAGCGGAAGCCCCGAATCCAGGCGTATGCAGATGAATGTTCTCCGCGAATGTCGCCTCCCAGATAGCATGTTTCTGTTAGTTCAACTGTACCAAACAGTTGGAATGCATCAGAAATGTGTGGAGCTGTCTAACCTAATCGCGTCGGAGAAGTACGGGCTGTACAAGGTTCGTGCTGTTTCATGGTCCATAATCCATCGTTATAATGGCGTTATCTTTCTATCTCCAAGAATCCACACATAATTCAATATTCCAGTTTTAAGGCTGGATTTTCATCTGAGTTACTCGACTCCACTGAAATCCTGTTTTCATCCTCGCACACTATCTTCTTAGGTATACTGTTGACAATAGTATTGATGTACCATACTCTAGCTACTTCGGTTTATTATGAGAAGAAGTCAACTTACCAAGTGTTAGTGACGTTAGGTAACGTTCCCAACACTGCTCAGATTAAGCGTTGCTTTTGCTTTCAGAACACAGAAAGGTGTTGACTTTTGGTTCTACAGTGATCACTGATCGTCATCTGTTTGCCGTTTATGCCAGTTTTCCTTCATCGCGTAAAGTCCGAGTTGATTTATCGAAGCCCGATTTTTATATGTTAGTCCACAACGTTTTGGTAGTTCTGCAACATTGGTCTAGTGACTGCTTCTTCACTGAATCCCTGCTGCTGCTTTTCAATGAAGTCAGTATCCACGAATCCGCATGGTGGCTCATGCAGTTTTCTGTGTAGCACAGCATACAACTATTCCCTTATCTGCATATTCTTTGGTGCAAACGTAGTGCGTACCTACTGTGATTCTGCTTGACTATTTGAGCCCACCAAAAGTAATATTCCCGATGGTTTAGTTGCACTATGCTTTTGTGACAGGCCCAGAGCTTCGTGAACAGCTCCAAGGAAACTTGTTTTCAGTGGAAATCTGGGACTAGGAGAAGTCCATCTATCAGTTTCTGAGCATATACCATATGAGTTGTGGCTTTTCTAATCTCTTGTTTGTGTGCAGTTGAGTTAGTTCCCATATCCTATCTGACCACTTGGGCGAACCCTGTAGTATGTGAATTTCCGTGCAGTAGTACATAGATACCGTTACTCTGTGCTCAGATATCTACCAAGTTTACTCATGATTTATGAACCATGTCTGTACTCACGCGTATTGTTAATTCCACACTTCACTTCATATGACGATTTTCAATCACTTTTCAGACTGCACTTTTTCTGTGAAGGAATAAGTTTACGGTTCGAAGTCATCCATATTCTGCCATACACTAGGTTTTCTTTTCTATTTTGCTAGTTATCTGAAATTAATAGTCAACTCATAGTACTTTTACTCAGTTGCCTTCACCAGATCCCTATAAAAATGGTCTTGGAGTGTAATTCTCACTACCAGTGATCCCACCAGCGGTAGAAGTAGTATTAGGAATACTCATAAGGTTGCTGAAAATTCTTCGACAGCCTACGACGCGTTTCGCCCTTTTTGCGGCTCATCGGGTAGGCACAGTCTCCGAGTTTCCGTCAACTTTATGTTCTACTGGAAACATCACAAACGAGAGATTCAGCTGGGTTCCAGGTGAGTCTCTCGCAAAACCAAATTGGTTTGCAAATGGGTACATTTTGCTAGAAGTAGAAATGTTCTGCTAAGCTGGCATGACATCTCGCTACACACAAGGTTACCTCGACAGCCCACGATCAGTCTTGCCCTTTGTGGGACGTGCCAGATAGGCATAGTCCTCTGGTTTCTCAGCTACGAGATTGTGCGTCCATCCAGATGCAAACTATGCTGGTGTTAACTATGGTCTAAGCTGAATCTCTCATCAGTGATATTCTTCAACCGAATATGCTCCACTAAGGCCCCTGTATGATTGCTTTGGCACAATATTAGACTTATCGCTGTATATCTTCTTTACATGACTCACTGTCCATAAGCTTCCCTTCTGCTTTTTACTTTAGCTATTCTCCGATGTGCGACTTCGCATGTTTCTAGGTCACGTGAATGACTCCATAGAACACCTGGTGGCCAGTACCGGCGATCCAGCGGGTTATTCTCTTGAATTGGCCGGAACAACTGGTAGGCAGGCTTCCAAAAGTAGAATTTTCGATCTCTCCCACGTGAACCCGGTTGACCTCAGTTGATTTGTTCTGAAGCGATTTGGGATGGATGTGTACCGTGCAAGTCCATCCACATTACACGCGCATTTCCTGTATGATGTGAATCTTTCTTTTATTTTTGTATCCTGTTAAAAAATACAGGCGTTGTTTCAAGACTCCATTGTTCTGTCTCATTCCAATTAATTTGGCTTGACGTAACCCGTGAACTGTCGTCATTTTTAGGGTACACTGGAAGAGCTAACTACTTTGGGATGGTAAGTTGCTGGACATACGTGCTGTACCCTCTGTCGTGATGTTCCATCGCATCGTATTGGGTAGGACTCGCGTAAAAGAATGATGTTTGAAAATCGGTGTTCGGAACTAACTCAAAGTTTTATCTACTAGGCCCTCTTATTGCAAGGATTCCTGTTCGCCATCATGCTCCTCTTACTGTCACTAGTTATCTGTGTGCCTGCCCCAATGAGTACGGTATACGGGAAGACAAATAACCGAAAGAAAATGGTCTTTTATATTTTCCTAAGTTAAGTATCTAACGCGTATACACCCATAGAGTATGTTGTATTACTCCCCATATTCCTTTTCCTCTCTCAGGTCCATTTCTCAGAAAAGTTTTTCGGAGCAGCTCAAAAAGGTTGACAATGGCAATCGCCAGGAACTTCTCACTTTGCTACTGGATGTAAGCAAGTTCAGTTGCTATCACTGTGGAACAGTTAGTCCGGTTTCCGCTCTTAATGTGGTAGTAGTCAATGCGAAGTGATTCTGTCACTGCTTCATCATTTCTCACTGTTGTTCACAGTAAACTTAGAATCGCGTTAATTGTGACTACCGATCTGAACCGAGATGGCCCAAATGGTTGGAGCGTGAATTTACTGACCGGAAGGTCCATGGTTCGAACCCGACCCCTATCTCTCGACTTCCTTTGTCTAGGCTTGGGCAACCTTGAAGTATCCCAGCCCTCATGCAACCTTCGGGGGGCATGGCAGTTAGGCATCCAAAGGGTGTTATAGCTGGACGATATATAGATATATATTATAT
>NW_008751676.1:1023722-1028046 GCF_000715545.1 Opisthorchis viverrini
ATATATAGGTTTCAATCGGAGCGAATTCTCGTTAGTATGGCATCCCAGTATGTTTCGGGTCACCCTGCACAGTTTGATTCCGCAATCGTCATTGTACTTTCCACTATGTTTCTACTTCAGTGTGATTAATTTTCATAACACACTGCTTAACTTGATTTGACAACTCACCGTCTTCCGAGAGTCTGTACGCGAATGAGTGTCCAAGAGCCAGTTGATTTGTATTAGACTAACAGCAGATCATCAGAGTGAATGTTATGTGATCATGACGTGTTAGATTCATGTTCCCCTATGCTGTCTTCCCTACTCTCATACCACGTAAGGGAAGTCGGAATAGACGAGGTAATGGATAAGCACTCCGAAAGCATCAAACGTGATGGCTGTTTTATAGAAAGCAAGTAGCTTCATTCCTATCCTCTATTATGTTATCGCATGATGTCGTGTAGCTTCGGATAGACGCAGATAGCCCACAATGACAGTCACACTACTGTTCATGAACGGGTGTTGGGGTAAATGTCCGGAATGAAAATACTGTTACTCTTTGGTTGGGACAGTCTTTGCAGTTGCTCAAGGGAAGTTGTGGCACACACGATTTCATTTCTTAAGAGTGTTCCACTGTTTTACTTTTAGAGTCAAATTAAGTATCATTCATCGATAAGAGTGAATTCAGAGAGACGGCCGTACTGTTTTGGACATCGCTGAATGCTTTGTAACTTGATTGTCCACTCCAGATGTTCAACCGGATTGATGACTCAATTGGGTTTATTTTGTTGTGAGGCCTCTTAGGGTTTCGAATAAAAGCCTAAACTCAACTTCACCCCAAGGCCCCTCCAATTGATTCGCTGTTGATGGGAGAAGTCAATGGCTTCCTTGTGAAGCCTAACAAGGGATAACTGGACTCCACGTCTATACACATCATATGTATAGCGGTGGACGAGCTCTATATCAGACCTATTTGTCTCAACAGTAGTCCTTTGTTACCTTTTACTTAATTATCGTCTTGACTAGAACAGCAGGAGTTTTGTGGAATGTCCTGTCTCGTGAAGCCTCTATCCCCCGACGCGACCAAGTAACAGTGATTCCAGCGAAATGCATTTGCACCCAACCCAGCCTTATTGACCGAATTCGTAGAGCGTATGGTGGTCCTCGTGATCCACACTTCAAAACTAGCCACACTTTTGTACAGCAACAGTACAAAAGTGACGCCGAATTGAACGCTATCCACGCTCTACTACAGCCCACCCAAATGGGACACAAGTTTCGTGCTCTTTATACGGTACACCAACACCATATGAACCTAGACAGATTTCTAATCCTTATAATCCCGAGCTATTTTCACACGTGCGTTCCATCCATGCTCCCGTTCACGAGGGCTTCATCTTGAATACTGTAAATTCTGCAACCTCGTATATACGGTTCTGTCAGCTTCAAAGAAAGTGCTATGTAGTTCTTGGTACATTGAACCTGACAAAGTGGAAAATGGGAGGACGGTAGGTCAGCTGCGGGTCAGCATGACGAGTTCATTGACGTAGAAATAGAAGTAGTAATGCACTGAGCACAATCTATGCGTCCCATTTGGTGCACTACTGGACCCTGTCTGCGATTGTCCATGGCCGCGGTGTGTCTATTTCCCAGCTCCTCACCCGGTAAGACAGCAGTGATCAGAGTGAATAAAGTTACCGATCAGGTGTGTTGCACCTATTTACCAAGTCGTAGATCACAAACGTTTCTGCAAATTTCCACGCTGCACATGGCTGGGCGGCAAGAGCTGTTCTAGACAGATGGTTCCTTGACGTGCGCTGCACGTACCCCAACCAACGCAACGTAGGGATTGTAACCAGCTCGTTTATTGTCGGTGAGTCGCGTATCCCAAGATCAAACTTGGTAATCCCAGCATTGCTGGTTTCATTTTCAATGAGAGTAATATGGGAGGCATACTTACTCTCCTTGAGCAAACTTCTCAGAGGTATCCCCATGTCCGTAAGTGGAAGAAATCTGAGATACCTCTGCTTGAGCCTCATTCAAAAATCGGACCCACAACGTAGTGGAAGTTGCTGGTGGGTATGTTTCGGTATCCTCAGTCACCCAACATTCTGATCTGTAAGGCAGCAGTGTTACGATTTTCTTGAGAAACCCTACAGGCAACTAGTGAAATAAAAGTTCGACCAAGCCGGTTCCGAGGGTTTGGCTTCGCTCGATGGTGCTGGAAATGCCTGACTCCTGAAGTCGTTGCTCAAAGCGGGTGTTCTCAGAGTCGCGTTTTCGATAATGTCGGATACTGCGCGAACATACCTAGTCGTCACAAAATTGTTAATTTCGGTCCTTCAGTCACATGAACGGACATCTCTCGACTAAACAAATTTTTAACACTCCAAGGCAGTAATATATGTTATCAGCTGAATCCTTACTATCGTTGTAGGATTGGTGTTAAAATACGAACTGTTGTGTGTTCATTTGAACCCACAGACTAGTATACTTTAAACTGCAGAAGCAGGAGATAGACATTTTAGTGAATGGTAGGGTTAATCTGTTGTTTTTGTTCTCTTTTTCCCCGCCCATTCATATTATCAGTGAAGTTCATCTCAAAAATTACTTATAAGGTTCCTTGGGTGATTTTCTCGTAGTCGAATAAACACTATCACCATGGGGTACGCATGCTTTTTGGCATGTTCACTTTTGCAAGTTTAAAAGTCTACACAAGAATCCTTTGTCGAGAGTACCGGCTTCAATACGTCCAGTCAAATTTCTCTCGTGGACAACGTAGAATTTTCCACGTTTCCGATGGCAACAGTTAAAGAAAATCCAGTTTCAAGTCACTATTTAAGGTTGGGGTGTGAAAGAAACTTCACAGAAACAGAAACACCAATATACCGCGTTCTCTGTAGCATGCAACTCGCTAAATTGACAGTCGTCGACTAAACCCTTCAGCGGTCGTTGTAGATAGGTTTTGCTGTGTTCCAGTCGATGTAATCATTCTACCGTACATCCCTTTCAGAGTGATTTGCGAGAGTTCGGAGTACCATGGATTGCTGATCATAAAAAACAGGAACAAGTGAGTCGGATACGACATGATAATCCCGCACAAATATTGCTTGTTTTCCTGCTTGCCTTGGCTAGGGAGCCAGTTTGTTCATCAGATACTCACTCACGTCTCGTTCTTTCAACCTAGCTAGATGCTGGAGGTCGCATTGTTCAAGTGGTACGCTGCCGTAACATTGCCATACCCTTGGCTGACGAAGACCACACCAACGTAACTGGACCCTACACAGGCCCTCGACTCCTCAGACTGGCTCTCACCGATGGACGTAGCACTGTTGCCGCTCTGGATGTAGACAACAATGAGCGATTGAGGTAAGTATGGTCCCGTTCCGTATGATGAAGCTGAGTTCGAGTGTTCCTCGTAGCCGTATTATGTGTTGGTTCCGCTCAAACCACCATCCATTTTCCTTTAGAAGTAAGTGGTTTGAGTGAATAATTGACTGGAAAAGAGTGTTTGAAACGCACTAAGTGGCTTGGAAACGACATTATCTGACTTCGTTTCTAACGATTGGCTCAGTCCGTAAACTGCTGTTGTTGTGCACATTTCAGTATGAATACTCCTCCCGGGACCAAGTTGCGTCTGATGGGCACAGTTCCTCTGTGCTTAGGGTTCTTGATTCTTCAGAAGCAACACGTGCAAGTGCTCGGTGGGAACGTCATGAATCTGATCAAAGAATGGACCATGACAAAGGTGAATAGGGATGGTTCTTTGTTTTACACAGAATTTGGTTTGATGTATTTGAATGACCATTCCCTCCGCAGCGATACCTTTCCACTGGCTTCTATCACAAATCTTGTTTCATCAGTCTCATATATCTATATTTGGACGCTCTCCCGAGGATAGGCTACTAACGGTAGTGGAGTAGTTGTAGACTGGTTGATCCCAGCACCATTGAGTTTGATGTTACGATTCGGCGGTAACTGTTTTTGTGGTTGACTAGGTTTTTCGTCGCTCAGACCGTTGCTTGGTCTCATCATCATTGTCACTGGTGTTTGATATCGGTGCTTGACTGTCTTGCATCCAAACCAGGTAAAACCGATGGTGAAAAGAAGAGTTGGATGGGAAGTGCCCGTCAGTTATGAACAGGCCTAAATATGTGGCTGTTGTTAGCACATCGAATGGGCGACACGTGACCGAACCGCTGCAGCTCGTAATACCGGACGCATTCCACAAGTGTTCAAAACCTGAAGAATTGAGGCATCATCCTTGTTGTTGAGTTATGGTCCTATTGATAACATTTACTTACTTGTCTTTTAGGTAATCAATGAATATAAAATAATATAATAT
>NW_008751676.1:1028848-1082531 GCF_000715545.1 Opisthorchis viverrini
ATATAATATAATATAATATTAATATAATATTAATATAATATAATATAATAATGAATCAGAAGGTGCAACGTGTGCCGTAAACTTGCTGTCTCAAGAAATCAGTTAAATTGTGAAAGTCCGGATGTCAATCGTCTGTTCAGATTGGACAGCGATAAACTGTAGATGAAAAGCTGCAATCTTGTATTGCTTGTTTTCAGTAACTCACTACATTTTACACCGTGTATGTTCTGGTACTGTTTGGGCAGTTTGTCCATTGAATACTTCAATGGGAACAAGATTCTCGTGGAGTGTAAAAAAGCACGGTTGATGTACAGGCTTATTCCATTTACTATGGATTTATAGATTACTGTGGTTTATACATGATGCGGCGTATGAGCGACAAAGGGCGATATGGCTTCATCGATTGTGATTACACCTTCTGGTTTTACTGTTTTATACGTTCTTTCTATGCGTAGTGTATCGTCGTATACCGGATGACTGTGAATACACATGAATTCATGCTGAACCAGCGGCGTGGTAGTTAGACGAGTTAAGCGTTTTTGGATTAAAATCAGAGCCCGCTATTCCTTGGTTTCTATGTCGATGCGTACGGTGCCGATGAGCCCCACTGGAAACCCAACAGCTATTGGTTGCTTCTCTAACTACCTTTGATTAAATGTTTGTACAGGCTTTTTGTAGGTCCAACACGGTATATTTGAAATTCAGGATGATCACATTTTTCTTTCAATCCAGAACTTGGATTGCATACTTTGTAGCCACAGATCCCTGACCAACATTTCGAATCCCACTTGTGATAGAGATTTGGTGCATTTTCTTTGCTGAGTTGAAATGTTGATGAGCTTATGCCGTCAATAGGCTAATGGAAAACGGTGTAGAATATGAGCAGTTTGACCCCTTTCGGATAACTCGCCAATCGGACGGATATTATGAAGGAACTGATTTCTTCTTTTACCTGAATGTCTTGTAGTTGGCTAAAGTTTGTGAAGGCCGTCTACGAACTGGAGCTCCTCCCTTTGTACCCTTTGGAAGCCGTGAAGCTGCCGATTTGGTCAAATCGGAATGCGGGTTCCTTTCTTCACTGAACGTGATGCGGAATCCCGAAAGTGAGTTTGCATGTATTGGTCGGTTTGTGGTTCATGGGTCTTATTCCACACATGGAGATTTCGTTGACGTTGGACTGTAAAATCAGGTTGAGTTTGTCTGTATTCACACATTCCGGAAAGCCTGTTCACGTGGTCTGTTCTCTTATTTCCGTGATAACATAGCCGTTACCGTTAGAAGCAATGCGTTTTCTAGTCAGTCCTCTGCTTCACTGACCGGATGTTTGTACCGTGTTAGTCAGCGGACGCAGATTTTGAATGTATTACTCCTATTCATTTAAATTCATGGCATTCGGCGTGTTGCTTTTCAAAACAGTGTATCCTGATACAGTGAAAACGTTTTCTATGATTTCTTGTTCCTCCACCTATCATTGTTATCGGCGCAAAGTTGTCTACGGTGTAATGACTGCTGTTATTTCCCCGTCTCATTCGAAGGTGGATATGACTCCTTCAAAACTGCTTCCAAGTCAACTGCTGCTGAGAAAGAGAACGAGTTTGATGCTGGCTTTATGGAACGTCGTAAGGATATTATTGCAGAGGTTCAACAAACTAAATTTAAAAACTCATCTGCCGCCGATTCGATTAAAAAACCAGCCTCCATGCGATTTCAGACCGGAGGTTCCAAGTGAGTTCATAATCATTTACGTTTCTGAACGCTTGTTTCTCGCCTTCGTTTCTCCTTCGCGTGTGCGTAGTAACACAGGGGTCAGGATCAGAGCTCCTAATGAATATGTCCGCTGACACATTCTTCTTCTTTTAGCCAAGCCTGTATAACGGTGTTGTATCAGCACCTTAGGATTGCGTTGCGCATGGTAGTCTTTTTTCCATGGTCTAGGCTGAGTTGGCTTCACACAAATTTTGAGGTGGTCGATACCTTTGTTGTTTAGGTGTCGCATGACTTCTGGTTTGGTCTCGCGATAGCCAGATGTGGGGACAAAAGATAACGTTTTCGTGCTCCATAATAGCTTTTTTGGTAACTTCGATGCGTGTGAATCTTTGATGCACTTTGATGCCGTTGGGTCTGGATACCATTTTCTTGCCCCCATTAGACGGGTTTTACCTTTACATACCATCTAGCGTTTTCTATGGTAGCATTTGACTCCATCGTTCCTCTGAGCTGATTTCACCGACCTGTAGTGTAGATTCTCTATCACATTCAGATAGCCGATTGGATGCATCTATAAATGGTGGTCTCTTCTGAGTAGACAGCGGACCGGCTTTTCCGAAGACTTGCTCTTCCCTTGCATTCAATGGTCCATTCCTAATTTTATTGGTCATATTTTATCCTATCAGAATATGGCAAACTCCCAGCAATTCATATCTACGTACGGAGCTATCGGCATTTGGTTGCTAATCCTGTTGGATAGATTGTTGTCGCTCATGATTGAAAGTTTCCTGATCAGCTGTTCTATGTGATTCCACCTTAGGATGCACACCTTTCCGACCTTTTGCCAATAGCCGTTTATTTTCTCCACGCATTCACAGACGACGTCAATCTTTATCATTCCTTCTCTCATGGTCCTTAAGGCGCTGATGCTTACTAATCATAGAAGGAACATGCATTTTCCACTTCAATATTGATCTGGGACACGTCGGGGTGAGATGACTCAATGGTTAGAGCGCTAATTTACTGACTGGAAGGTTGGTGATTCGAATCCGATCTGTGCATTTTGACTTCTCCTGTCTAGGCTTGCGCAACCCGGTAGTATCCCAGTCTTCGTCCTTCCTTCGGGTGGCATGGCAGTTAGGCCCTGATAGGGTATTACAACCGAACGATTATTGTACTTATTATTTATTTGGGGCACGTCAACAACAACCTCCAACCCTTATAATTCCCTTCGTTTATCCTTGTCTTTGTTGTTCCCTACTCAAACTTCACTTTTCGGTTGCAATCGCCACTGTTCTGATTATCATTTTCCTCGACTCACTCTTCCTGAACCCTTGTCTACCAGCGTGATTTCCCGTCCTTTCTTGTTAAATTTCTGGCCACCCGTGCCTGCAAGTGTGCGTTTGTGCGCTTTTTTCTAGTCCGCAGTCTGCTCTACGAGTCTCAATTTCTCTGTAATCTGTAACATCACTTTCCTCCTCGGGATGGGTCTCATGTTATGTTTACCTGCTTGACTGTATTCAGAAGAAACTGCACCTGTCCTGACTCATCTCCGGCGCCGTCGAAATGCGGCTTTTCTTTATCTTTAGCCGCTTTTTCTGCTAGAACCGTTCGTTGTACCTAAACTCTTTCGCCCCTCCATCTCATTTGTCTACTCATACAGCCCTTCCCATCCCTCCGCTGTACAGAAATCGAACCGCTCACTCCAAAACTGGGCTGAGGAACCGTAAGAACCGTGTTCCTCAAAATAACTAGTTTCCGGAACACTCGATCATCTTCTGTGTTCTCGAACTCAGCCACCAGCTTTTTAAACGCTGACTTAACTGTGTTTCCACAATACACCGTGACATACACCTGCATGTATTTCGCTATCTTTCCAGGAAGCCTTCAATCCTGTGCTCTTCTTTCTGTTTAATCTGTGTAATCCTTTTGTACACGTTAATGAGTAACACATTCGAGTGCCTGAAGAACAACTGGATATGATAAAGTATTAAAGTACTTGTATTGTCTTAAGTGCCTTACCAGTCGGATCTTTTGTGGTGCTTCTATTCCAGGTTTGCTGATCTACAGGCTGAGAAGACACAAGCCTATGATGAAGCACTTGCTCAACTTGTTTCTCTAAATTATCCAATGCCTCTAGCCGCGTCCGCCTTGAAGCTGCACAAGGGAGACTACAAAGCCGCCTTGGACTATTTGCTTGCCAAACAGATATCATCAACCAATCTGAACGGGCGAGGGGCAGGACTCAGGTCCACCCGGCGACGAGGTGGTCGCTCCAGTAGAGGTGGTATTTCCGGTCCAGACGAAGAAGATGACCCACGTTTTGACCCGGCAAGTTTGATGATCTTTCAGTCCGTGTTTTTTCGGGCTTTCAATCCAATAAGCGTCTTCAAAAAACACTTGGCTTGAAAATAACTCCACCTTTCTTTCATATTTTTATTTACAAGGTTGCAGCGGCTGCTGCTGCTGGACTGCCCCGTCATTCAGCTGGTCTGACCCGACTTAGTGATTTGCTGCCGGTTACAGTGGCGACTCATGTGAATACGACGGCGCCCTCTGCTTCCAATTCACGCCCTAGCGTTTCTGGTCATACTCCCATTTGCTTACCAGTTGGCTGTCCGATCCTTGCACAAAACATGGCCGGTGAGTACGAAGAAGCCCAGTTGATAGGGCATATCACTTCTCCGGGTGCTAGCGCTTCTGGGGACAAGGTGGTTTTAGTCGTCTACACTCGACGCTCAAACAATGGCCCGCAAGACGAACAAGAGGAGTTGGTACCCCTTAGTCTCATCCGGACACTCAATAGTGAAAAGGTATGTAACGATAGTTTGCTTGAGTTGGATTTCGATTGACTGCATTGTGCCAACATTTCAGTTTACTGTGCAGTTACTTATTTTAGGTTCATCCGGATTTCAGCAAGTATATACTAATGGCAGCAACGACCATTATGGGTGGAATTCTTGAAAATTTCTCTAGGTGTGCAACTCGTATTTCTGGTACAGGAATGGGAGGAAACGACACTACATATCATATCTCACTAAACGGTCGACTAGGCTTATGGCTAAGGGGTACTTCATCTGTGTAGACAAAAGTGTGTTATCTAATAATGGACCAGACCGAGGATAAATGTTTCTTTGTTTTACGTTTGGCTGGTGCACATCCGACCGAATGAACAAAGGGAACAGTAACCGCAAATTATAAATGGATTACAAGGACCCTGACGCTCACACTGCATTACTCCACTCCGAACTATAGTTGTGTGGTGTCCAGTGGAAATTGTGAAAACGTCAGTCGATTGATCTGTGGGTGAAAAAGCCAGAAATACAAAATCTGTCCAATGGTAAACCATTTTACACATAAAATGGCACTATCCACTTTCCGCCAAGTTTTTTTTGTCGCAACACCAACCTATTATAAATCTATCTAGTAGATTGCGGCTGAGTGTTTTTGTTTCGAAGTTTCTAACTTAAAATTTGGAAGCTCTTAAGGTCAAGTTAGGAACAAATGTACACCTCTGTATTTTGAGTTTATTCGGGACAGCTTTCCTGATACCACACAAACGATAAAACTCAACTGGTTTTCCAAGAAAACACCCCTCGTACTATTCATCCCTATCACACTCTAGGGGATCTTTGTGGTTTATTTAGAAGCATACTGTCTACCCTATGTCGAATCACAGACACTTTTACATTCTCGCTTTTCTAGGTGTCCTTGGATATGGTTCCGCCTGCACCACCTCATCGTGCCAGATCGTACAACCCATCCACAATATCGTCAGAAGCCCCAAGCTACAATCCACACTTTGCAGACTCGCAATCAGGACAATTTGATGGGAATCCATCTCGAGGACGCTTCGTTCGTCCTCGAGGAAGAAGTACTGCCACCGGACGCGGCGGACGCCCCCGTCGTTTTGGTGGTGGACGAGGTGGACGCCCACCCTATTAATCGTGCTAGAACATTAACCTAAGCATTTGCGCATATTCTTGTATAAATACGCCTTCTCCGAGCTACTAGTCCCAGAACTTTCTGGATATTGTGCTTATACAGTAGTTGGTATTTCGTGTTACAACGAGAATTGCGTTTTCATACAATTTTCCAACTAATCATCAGTCTGAATTGAATCGCTTATGGTATCTTTTCTACGACCACAGCGCGCTCATTTTTCTCTGGCTACTCACTGCATATAAGTAGCCAGGTGGCTATTTTACATGCACTGAGGCAGATGCAGATCTGCATCGGGATTACATGACCGATTCAACCAAAAATAATTTCTAACGTAGTTGACCAATAACAAGTTGGTTTATTCCAAATTCTGCATAGATTTACTTGCAGCCGCTCAGAAACATTATATTAGGTCGCAACTCCGCGTAGTCACCACGCAGCGGACCCCCACATTAAAAGTAGAAAGAAAAACGTATGCGTCATCTGCGGTCTTTGACAGAAATTCAGAGCGTAAGTAATCGACTTTCGTTTTCAACTAAATCATCGCATTGGATGTCCATCATGTAAATGAAGTCGATGTCTGTCAAGGAACACTGTGCATCTGGTTCACTCTTATTTGGAATCATCAGCAGTTCGCATCTCACGAATCACCAGGAGGAATCGAAGTCGCAGCTGCTCGGTTAGGAGTCCGAAAACGAAACCGACCAGCCGAGTGGTAGGTGATCAGAAGTGTGGTCAACTCGCAGTTTGACCCTATATAGCCACCTATGTTTCTCAGTGGACGGGAAACAGTTGTCCTAGGCTTTTCGGCGCAATGCCGTTCACTGATAGACTCCTTCATCAATATTGTTCATTTCGAGTTGAAGGACAACTTGCTGTGTCTTGGCAGGAGAAGAATCTCCGGAATAAGAACGCCTGGAAGCGAGAAACGAGTACAACAAATATGGTCTCTATGCTAACTTGTTAGATCATCGTTTTGTCCTCAGTAGGTGCCCACTTAGCAAGTGGTTGAGCCCAAAGGCTGTTCGGAGAAGCACGTGTGCAAACCGCCGTTATCACTTCCGTACAACCACCGTATCACTCGGAGTGAGTCCTTTGGCACTCAGTAATGTTGACATGATGTTCCCATCAGACTCGAAGATTGCCTTGCAGAAGTCAGACGTCTTCTGCTCGCAGTGGCCAGGTCTCTGGCACCTACTTTGGTGTGGACACACAAGGTAGCGTCATATATTAACAAGAACCACCCTCGTTTTCTGTAACCGGTGGGAAATTGTATCGGTTTCAAAACCCCATGGGCTGACGCAACCGCCAAGGTAAATTTTCCAGCCGCATTTATTGGTTGGCTTGCAAGCATAAGGCTTGGGTTGCGCGCCAGCCTGTTTTGTATCAG
This sequence comes from Opisthorchis viverrini, assembly GCF_000715545.1. Taxonomy (NCBI): domain Eukaryota; kingdom Metazoa; phylum Platyhelminthes; class Trematoda; order Opisthorchiida; family Opisthorchiidae; genus Opisthorchis; species Opisthorchis viverrini. The sequence goes on from NW_008751676.1 coordinate 1,035,888, forward strand.
TTCACTGCAATTAGTAAGTTCGCCGCGTGCGAACTATTCAAACTGTGTACAAGGCTCCATTTCCAGTAAAACTTTGAAATGCAGGCGTATTTTTCTGTAAACAAGAGGTGGTCATATTGCGCTGGAAGAAGAGCCTAACACCCTGACAACCGTGTAGCAACATGGTCCTATTATAGAGGAATCATTACGGAACGGTATTCATGTAGAGAGCAAGTCTTAGTATAGTTTGCATCTTTTTAGGATCGGATCTGGGTAGAATTATATGGTTGGCATGGTCAGTGTTTGGAAGCAGATGCCCTAACCCTACTCAATTAAGGCTGGTAGACGATTGCTCGGTTATTACCTTGGTAGAAAGGTGAACAGACGTGGAAACAGTCTTATTCAAATATAGTGGTGAACTTAGGTGATCGCAATTTCCGCCGAGCATAGACGTCCCAGCGAAATCGGTCGCACAGCGCTAACTACCGTCTGGGACGCCACCTTTAACTAAGTTGAAGCCAGCAATTACGCCATCACAGCCTTCTACTGTAACGCCACTATGGTGAAGAATGGTATATTGCATCAACTTTATTCACTGTTGTATGAAGTATGACGTTCATCTAATTACTCAGGTTTGTAAATTACAGTCAACCTTATGACTGCTAGCGCGCATCCGACCGACGGATGTCTAGGAAATTTCAATACACTACCTGATGTCCAGTCAGTAGCTACAAAAGCGCTGGGACCATAAACCGTAGGGCAGATGAGGGGAGCTACTGATTATATTTACTAATAATATTTACAAAAATGTGACTTCATAATTTTCTTTGAACACGTGCTGTGCGGTGAGAAGCAAATCTTTCCCCTGGATTCCTTTATTCTTTGGATTTGAATGCTTGTTCTGCAAACTGAACAACGCAGATTCCCAATAAAACACCTACGATTATTCACAGAAATGAGTATCTCAAGGAATAACACAAATCATGCTACCAAACTCATCCAGTTTGACGAAGATATACGCAAGAGAAAACAAATTATGTTGCAGATATACCGGAATAGTGGAAGCCCGGATGAGCTTATTTGTGGTTGGTCAGGTGACCGTTTATCTGTTCGTCTAGCTTGGCAAGTACGTTTTAAAAGTCTCTTCATCAATCGTCGTCCGTGCGCAAGGGATGAGTAGTGAGCGCACTGATGATGTCACATTGCTCGGTGACGAAACGCATGCAAGATAGTTACCAATTTTGGCGAGCATACCAACAGTCATCTAAGTAACCACTGGTCACATCAAGCATAAGGGCCGCGTTCTGATGTTCTCGTTTGTGGTCTCCGCTGTATTTTTGTCGTGACGTCACTACCCTCGTTTCGAGTTACTCATTTCAGCCCATTCTTAGCTGACCTGTGTTAGCTCAACGCAAATTTAAGCCTGTTAACATCGACTCCCTAACCTGAATACAATAAAGTGCAAATGGTCTCTTCTTTTGGTTAAGATAATCTGGTTGGAATAATTTCGTTTTGTAGGTGAATACCAGCGAAACAGTGTATGACGGTTTCGCTTTCGTCAGGGATTATCTGCAGTGCTCACCTCGTGGGTCACTGGAGTATTTTGAACTAGTGTTCCTCCGGTTACTGCGTGAACAATTACCGTTCAGTCAGGAGTGGCTGATCATTTCTGTGATCAGCTTGTGTTTAGGCAGCACTTTGTGTACCATCATTCCTTTACACAGTTTACATCATGGAACCTGCAATCGTCCGGCTAGCAAGTTGATAATTTCTCAGAAGGAAGACTAGCTCGACATTTTTGAAATTCGCTTTCCTGTCGCTTTCCAAAAAAACCTTTCGTTAGACTGACTGTCTACTGTAGGGTTCATTAGTAATGGATTTCTGGAGATCGTTCCCAAGTAGCGAGCCACGAAAACGGACCAGATTATTTTCTAGGTGGAGCAGGCTTCCTTTTCAGGCGCGCTATTCAAACCCTGATGTCAGCTTTATATGTGCAAGTGTTTGTTTGTGTTACCGTATCTGACAGTGCACGAAAATTCGCTTCACTGAAACATGTAAAACCCATTTCGTTCGAACGGTTAGATGTCATCGTGGGACGAAAGTGCCGCGAACTAATCCATGTGATATCGGCGTCGCTCGAGTCTTTGTTTTTCAATCTCCAGCGCGGCAGATCAAATGACAGATATAATCTGGGCCTGTCAAAAGACGAGCAAGTGTCTGAAGACTGAAAGCATTAGGTCGAAAACGAGCGTGTAGTTGACGGATCCAGGCTTGCGTGTTTTAATGGTGGATTCCAGTGCCTGGGATGTGAGTTTAAAAAGTCCGCTCAGGATGTAAGTCTATTCAAAGCTGAATAGAGAGAAACTGTTAGCGGCTGCGAGTATCTCCGCAAAAGCAAACACTCCCGGCAACTCGTTTTTGTGTTTCGCGTTTCGAGTATCTTTCTTGTGGAATATCTCTAATGGAATAAATGAGCCCGACGACAGCATTTTCTTAGCCAAGCTCGCGAACACTTGGATTTTTTAGTTTAGTGATCAAATCAATCTTTGAACACAACCGATTTAATTTCGAGTAGGGTTAAAAGCATCGTTGGGTTTAAAGAGCCAAGAAGGGTCATATCAGATGATTTGAGCTTCTCTAAAAGGGATGAGACCTAAAGCTCTTATGCTGATTTTAATTTTTATCAGTGTTTATCATGGTTGATACTATCTGACTTCATAGCTCCCAATGCGAAACACAAAAAGAGACCAAGAGTTCACGACATATTTGTGAGGACCAGTGGTAGCGTATGCAGTTTATGTCCACAGGAACGATAAGCTGTCGAACAAAAGTACTTTAACCCCCTCACCAAACATACACTTCCGGAGTATGCTGAAATACATTCTGGGCAACGATATTTATTCGTCCGGGGGGGGGGGGAGTGTTAGGAATTATATTGCAAGTTATCTGTACTGATGGATGTTTTGAGCGGGTTCCACGAGGACTCGAGGAGTGATTGGGTTTAATCTGGGAGTACTGCTCTAAACTTGCTTATTCACCATAGACATCTTTGACTGGAAAGATTTGATGCCACGTGATGTGTCCATTTGAAAATGGAGAACTTTTGCTTGAGTCATTACAACTGATTAATATTCGTTACACATTTCTCAACCCGAAAAAGAACAAAGAAGACCATTCATCACGAAAGCGTATTCTGATAACAACGGAAAAAATTCAATATTTGGATTACTAATAACGTTTGTGTTATTGTGCATTGCCTAGTACGCTTAATCTGTTCGAAGGAATGCTTATTCTAATCGTCTTCCAAGAAAGAACTGTTACATCATTGTTCTTGTCAATGTTGAACTGTTTCCGAGACCGTGGTCGATTCTTTAATGCGCAGAACAGCATATCTCAGGCATACATGAGATAATTAGGTAACACCTGACCATGCCTGGTCTGGTTTTCAGAAACGAGCATGACACCTCGGAAGATAACAAGTCCCCTTGCAGTTATGGCACATGTTTAGTCGTATCACTGTTCCTCATATTTCATCAAAGTCGACTAAAGGTTTTAGCTTTTATGGAACCCCTAACAAATTGAGTATTGAGAAACAACATATACACTCCCCAACTACGTAGTTGTTTGTGGTCACGTCTGCGACAGTAGGCGGATTAGCGCCATGACGTATGATGAATCCAAACTGAAGGTATTCCCAATTGCAATTTCGTTCCGTCCATGCGGCCATTATATGGCTAAAAACCGGGGAGCACTATACAGATGTTTTATCTCTAATGAGAATCATCACCCCTGTTGATTCCTTTCTTCTTTTATTGTACAACGTGATTTCTGTTTTTTATTATTTTGGTTTGCGCCTCTACCACCCTTTTTGTTTTTGACCTGAACAAAAACCGTTCTTTCACCTTGTCATCGGCGTGTTGTTTACATGTGGTTTCGCTAGCTTCCAAACACGTGGCTTTGAATCAGCGTGGATTCTGAGATCGGTTAAGATTTAGCAGTCCCTACACCGGTGTATAGAAGCCGATATAGTCCTACGATTAGAAGTTCGCAAAGTTTTAGAATTTTATCATTGTATTTATAGTACCGCATTCGTAGATAAACCTTCATTTGAACGATTTGGCCTTTAGAGTTTTGTGCGTAACTCGACGTGGTCCGACAGATTGCTGGAACCAATCTGTAACCTCACTACATTTCAGAGTGTGGGACCCGCGATCTTCCGGCTGACAGCAAGATGTCTTGTTATTTTTCGTTGCTGTTGGCAGATACTCTCAGTACACAACCGACAGTGTCGTTGGCCACAATATACGGCGGAGGGCATGCTAAAATTACAAATCTACTTGGTCGGATCATTGCATGAAATGCGTGGAAACGGGCATTTGGGCGAGGAACTTCACTTAAAGGACAATAAGGAAAGGAAGTCGTGTTAACACGTCACTGCATCACAGGAAAGGATTTTACGTTACGAGTTGAGGAACTTTGGTTCTCTTCTGGCACATATACGGCGAATGGATGAAGTATTCACTCCAAAGTGCAAAAAATTTCTAAACTAAGAAACCTCGACACCTGATGCTTTTGAAAGTACAATTCCGGTTGAAGGTTTTCGTTTGGGAGGTGGGGTTGTTCCATGGAACACAACAACCGAAAGTAGCTGACACACAAGGGACACTGAAAACCGCCAGCAATGCTGTCACACCTTGTTTCCTTTCCGCTGAATTTTCATGGAAAAATCGCTGATGATCCCGTTCACTCTTCCTATCTACTCTAAGCCTTCTAGATGTACAACTACTTATTGAAAGTGGTTGCTGACATGGAGAAAGCTCAGTGATATATCTAAAAGCCCTTAGGTTGAAAGAGTTTGTGATGACAACAGGAATAAATTCGTCTATGGGACGAGCACAGGCTTTTTCGTGGACTGTGGTTTCTAAAACAAACACCGTGGGTGGTCGCTAGAAGAGGAAACCAGGCATCCTTGAACTAACAATTTCAAATCACTACATTTCTATTAATTTCTAATTCAGCCAGTTTTCAGTAGACTCTGCAGCTAGACATTACTCAACAAGTTGCATTGAACTTCTCCCGCCTATTGATTTCAACTGTTTGTTTAAAGGCACAAGAAGCGTTACATAATACCATACTCCAGATCGTGAAAGTACATGACTATTTCAGTGCCTGTAATTCTGGTGACGTGATGCACTTGGTTTGTTAGGTAGTGTTCCGTAGCATTTGTTCTATGCAGATAGATTAAATCTGGGGTGCAAAACTCTAAGCGCTTTTAGAAAACGACAGACAAAGTGGACACCTCATTCACCGCTAAACTTGAACAAAACGGTGGAAAACTACCCACTGTCCACAGTATTGTCAACCTAGTGGTGGTAGCCATCCTAGCCAGATCCAACGCAAAAGAAAGTCAAAAATAGGAAGAAGTGAATATCCATTTTCACCTGGGACAATAGCGTCTAGGCTTGCTGTCACATGCCAGAACGGACAACAGTTGGCATTTGATCAATTTTTCTTGATAAGCCTGTCACCATAAGGAAACTTGGGAGCTCCTCTTTGGAACACCGTCGTCTTGTCGTCCTTTGCGCTAGAGTGAGTAGAAGACGGAAGACCAAAACCTCATATAATTTCATCAGTTCCTACGATGTTTGGGAGAAAAAAGAACAGACAAAAATGTTAGAACTAAAGTATACTCACTATTTTGACAGACGGTTGGACGGAACCAATTCTGAGGAAGACAAGTGGATCGAGTCATTACCTTTTTGTTTTGTACTGATCGTCACAGTTTAACAAGATTTCTAGAGTTCCGCAAGTTAGTCAAGTGAAATTATTTTAACGACTTGAGAATAGCCAACCGCGTGGCCTGTTTCCGATATGCTTAGTGTGATCGATGACCCCTAGCGTCCAGCCACTGATGGTGTACTCTGTCTAAGTTTTATCCAATATCTTCAGAGATCCGTCCAGGGTGTGATATCCTCACTGCATTTTCACTTGAACTCGTAAGTTTTTCGTCAAACTTAACTCGGGGATGAACTAGAGCAAATTAACCTGACCATGGGGACCGAAAACAACTAAGCGATTGAATGTGCGCAGCCTAAAAGCAAGTTTGCCTTTCGTCTGATGTTTTTTCGATCTGGCTGCTACCAACCGAAAGATACGAGAAAACGTTTTCCCTTGGTGATGTGCTGTTTACATCAGGTTACCTAGAATTCGGCTTGCTCTCCGCAACAATAAATCTCTGCAAGTTGTTTGCAATCAAAGTCTCCATCTTCCCACTGGGATACGTCTTTTGTTGTGCATATATTTTCGCCCCACTCAACAGTGTCTTCATTAGGCCTCGTTCACATGGGACAAATGAGGAATTGTTGATGTAAAGGTATTGACTAATATATGCCGTTTTAAAACAGGCCACAAGGCGTTATTCGCGTATTAGATGATAAAAACCTCTAGAAAGCACTGGTCATTCTCACCTGGACTAATTGTCACAAACTGTCACAAACAAAGCTGCATTCGGGCACAAAAAAAATCCAGGGAGGGAGAAATGGATACCCAAGGTATTTCCGCTGGAACTCACTCAAAAATCCAACTACGAGTGATGCAACAGCACAAAATGGAACCAAACAAGTCATACTCCCACACATCATGAACATCGGTGAAATGACCACGAGGCTCTGACGACAGCACAACACGACGGTCTCTTACAAGCCTGCGAACAATTTACGAGAGGACATCATAGGAACCAAAAAGTAAATTAATTCCAATGATACGATCAATCTTCTTTAATCTCCGTTCAAAAAGATCTAGAAGGACACGAGTTCTACTGGAGTGGCGTTCGAATACTGATTCACGCGAGAAGAAAGAGTGCAAATTTATGAAGACATGGTACTCCAACAAAGAAACTATCAGCAAACATATCGAAACTGATTCTACCTAAAAATCACTAAGAGCAAGAAAAATCCAGAACCACAGAGCTCTGTATTGCACAGGCAGCCCACTGGCAACTCCTAGAAGTAGCAGGAGAGTCCGATTCAAACGGACACATCAGTTTGATTGAAGGAGGCGCTCAGTCAGTAAACCGAAATACCAAATCAACTGGTGGACGCAGGGACACTAGCCATTACAGTGGACAGTATATGGTGGTGAATCCAACCAGTCAACTTCGTGAAGATCAGACCACAGCACAATGGAGATCGAGAAGTGGGCAGTCAAAGCAAGGAAATTTACTACTAAAAATAGGAAGCACTGCAATGACTCGAAGGAACACAGGCCACAACGACAAACATCACGAACGAATCAATCAATTCACGAAAAACGCTGTCATCCAACAGCCAGTCACGTTGAGAGAGCAGATATTCTTAAGATGCCATATAAGCGCCCAAATATGCATTGATGATATCTCGACGTATGATGATGAGAAGTTTGTAGGCCAATTGCCAGTCTCGATGAAGAGATCAACAGCCACCTGATCAACTAAAAACAGCAGTTTCTATTTAAAATACCGAAAAATAAAGCAAATGGGAAATGAAAGGTTATTAGATGACTGCTTACAGTATCGTCATATTCCCGTTGTTCCAGTACTGAAAAGACCCCAACAACGGGCCAAAAATTATCTCACCTTTTGATGGATTCTCCCAAGTATTTCGTGATCTCAACAAGGACGAAATAACTATAAGTCTATCGTTATCATAGATTCTCTTCACCTGTTGGCTGAAACCACTGGTTGAAAATGCTCATGTGTCATTCACGGAACGGCGTTTCGCTGGTTTGCGGGAAAACAGAAATAGTCGGTTGCGAATCAACTGGACAACTGAACAAGTCAGAAGTCATCAACTACATCCCAGCCAAAAACCAAGGCAAATTGTGGTAACCAGCGCACATTTTGAAATCTATTAAGAAGCGGTCTTTCTTCAAAAGGGTGTTGTACTGGTGTTTGAAACTCGGACGCACAAGTGCAAACATTTACGTAACGAAATACGTTGATCACATTATTCACGCAATTCCGAGTTACTCATCCTTTCTTGTTTTGTGAGTGCCTATATGAATAGTATTTTTAACCGTGGGTTTGACATTTACGTAAAAAAATACGTTGATCACATTATTCACGCAATGCCGAGTTATTCATCCCTTCTTGTTTTGTGAGTGCATATATGAATAGTATTTTTAACCGTGGGTTTTCCGTGCATAGTGGTGCACATAGATGCAATTATTCACGAGAATTTGTTTATCCCACCCGAGTTCTGTCGCTTGAGGTTGCCAAGACCACGCAGAATCCCCGTCGCTTCTGTGTCCGTTATGACGTAGCTCATGCAAGTTCCACGCACAAATGTGAATTATACCACTGAGTCCCCACCCGAGTTCTGTCGCTTGAGGTCGCCATGACCACACAGAATCCCCGTCGCTTCTGTGTCTGTTATGACGTGGCCCATGCAAGTTTCACGCACAAATGTGAATTATACCACTGAGTGATCAAAAGTCACTGAGAGATTAGCATCGAAGACTGTATTTTTGGTCAAACGGTTCGAGAATTTGGACCAATGTGCGTCAGGACTGAGTCGCCTATAATTCCTATTCAGCTGCTGTGTTATGATAAGCCCACAGTAGAGATAATATTCTCTTGGAACAGCCATTTGGTATTTGACTTGTCGGTAAAGAAAAAGCGAAACGTGACTTACTACCATTTTCTGACAGCACTGTTGGAAGCGCAATTTTGTCGCCTTTCTGGCCATTTTGTATGGGATTGTTTCTAGCTTCTCACCGGAACGAGCCGGATGCTACTTGGGGACGAAAACACGGTAAATCACAATTAGATTCGCAGAATGTTTGGAAACGAAAACAGTTTGTTTGCGCGCTTTGGGGACTGAAATTTCTTCCGGTGAGCAAGAAACCATTTTGGAGGGCAGAAAGATTTATAACGTGTATTTTTTCCAATGCATAATAACCAAGGCCTTAGGAACGGTTTTCAAGCTAGAAGACCAAGAGCAAAAGAGTGAAAACTGGCCGGATCGTTAGAGTTTCACAGCACGATCGGGTTGGAAATATGTTTTCACTGTCATGAAGTTAATAATGAGAGACAGTGACTAGGATCCTGGAATGTGCAGATATATAAATCTAGATACAATCCGACTGCACTCATAGCTTCATGTTACTTTTCTATTCGAGAGCCAAAAAGTGAAAATCCCAACTAGTTCCACCCTTTTTGTGGCTCTTTTAGAATCAAAGATAACTGCTCGCAAATCCCACGTGTTTGTAAATTGACTTGATTTCAGCTGAAAATTCGACTGAATCCAATGTGAAGTCTTTGCTCATGTTAATGAACGTCTTATAGTTTATTTGGCTTCGGATATCACAATTTATTTTCTTCCCAAAGGTTGCTGAAAACTCTTCGACCGCCTTAAAGCTGATCACTTAGGTGTGTTCCTTGCGTTCCTGTTAACCTTAAGTATATTTACCTTGCAGATGAGGGCATTCCAGTCAGAGGCTGTCAAAATGCATCCAGCAACCTTATGAATGGTATATTCCGTAGAAAGGTATTCCAATTCATCAAACGTGCTAGCCGTTGCTACCGCCCTGGCTGGTCTACATTCACTCCAACTAGAGTGAATGTTTAACGGTTCGTGACTTACATTATTGGAACATGGTGCATTTGTACGGTGATCGCCACTCACTGTGAACTGGACGAAATCGTGTATATCTAACCTTGAAGATTTCGATACTGAAGAACACTTTGCTAGACTACGCGCGGTCGGTTCTTGATCACATCTACAGGGCAGGTAGGGTTGGTTTTGGGGATCAGCATCTATAAGTATGTTCAAAGGCCGTTGAAGTTGTTATTTAGTCAATTTGGTGCAAAGTGCTGCGCTGTCTTGTATTTTAACTACATAAGATTATCTAACGTTCAAGCACATCAATGAAATAAACCGTGCTGACATTCCTGGAAGACCTGAAACTTTGGCAGTAATTGGAGAAATAAAGTCCAATTGTCAGGATTTGCTAATCCCAGGAATGTGAGGCTAATGATGGTGAGAAAGTTATGTTGGAAAAAAACGCACTCTGCATGTTGGTTTGTCTGCTAATCAAACGGATGAAATCAGTTGTATTCTGTGCGGTGCGTACTTCCCTTTACCTAGAACTCGGCTGAAAATTTGGAAAAAGGCGTAATTCTTGAACCAGGCATGTAGCTAAATCTGCTTGAAAATTAATCCGTCGCGAGTTGCTGCCATTTCCCAAAGTTTGCGTGACAGAGTCCTAGACGCAAACCTCGGCGGAACCATTTAATGACAATCTTTAAAATTAGAAACACCAGGTTCAAATCAGTCAACAGGAAAAAACTCACAAAATGTCCGCACTTGGGATTTTTCATCTGTCGCATTCAGGGAACACTCAGCATATATAGGCAACCTGGTAAAATCATTTTAGACACTGAACAGCATAGTGATCTGAGGGTGGGCGTGGGTTGACTTCAATCTCAAGGCAATCGGATAGCTCTAATCAGCGACGGTTTTGGCACAAACCGTGGTTGTTGCATTCTATGTAACGGAAACACAGTCCTTTCGGGCTTGTTTATTCAGAAACATGCCATAAGGATGAACAGGGATAACTAGCTTGCCTGCCTCATCGATTCACTCTGTAACATATAATCTCAACTTCAATCTGTCCTCCAGTGCTTTAAATCTGTTATTGTACAGTTCTGAGATCGTACGAAAAACTTTTGGAAGGAAATCATTACCAGAAAATTTCTAGATCTTTTGAGGAAACAGGAATAGGTGCGTCTAATTTCCAACTGAAATAAAATAAGCAAGGCCGAATGGTCAGTCAAGCTGTCGAGACTGATACGACGAAGGCCTTCGGGTTACTGAGGTTGAGGAGGACTGAATGGTCCTGTGAGTTCGGTTTAAAACAGATTACTATCTCTGCGTTGCTGCCCTTCAAAAGACTATTGTTTATAAACTGCTGACATAATGTAATCGGCTTCTTTCTAACTAACTTTGTTTTAATAATTGGAAGGTTAGACTTACCATGCAGAATGATGAATTTTTCTCAAAGTAACTTTAGTAAATTGTCTTCATCCATCATACATCTCTAGCTCTGTGAAGCAGCATGTTGAAGGCCGTTGGAGAAAAGTTGCTCAGATGGTAATAATGAGAACACCTAGCAATGTGGTGGACAGCAACTTACGAATTCCCTTCCGGATGCCAGATACTTAACAAATTAAGGTAAGCCGAGTTCTCTTCAGGCGCATTCTAGGCGAATGTGGACAAACTACGGGGAACTTTTCTTGACATAAACTACTACCTTAAAGGTTGTTGAAAACTCTTTGTCAAAGAGTTTTTTGCACATCCTTGGGCTCGCCACCCCGAATTTCTGTCGAACATGTGCCAAGGTGACTTGCAGATGAGTCTACTTGATAAACTGCGTATAATATACGGCTGAAAAAACTCGGGAAGGTTTCCAGCTAGTGGGCACCGAGTAGGGTGAAACACCGCGTGGGCTTTCAGACTTTCCAGTAGAATTGTGAGTTGTGTTTTCTACCAAGAAAACAGACCTAAGATATCCTTCCGACTAAAAGAATAAAGCGATCCTTTTGCATCATTTCCATCTGAATAATATCCAAACCGAGAAATTTAATTGAGTCTCTCGGTAACATTAATCTAATGTATTGAGGACGAGTGTATTGAACCAATAGAATGAATGAGGTTCATTACATCCAAAAACAAACTAAAATCATTTTCAGAACTGTAAATCACAATGTCAGCAGCTTATTACTTGTTGAGCGTCATTCAGAATACTATGATAGAATCACTAGTTAATTGTCCACAAAGATGCCAATGACGGGATCCCCTAGCTTTTGAGAAGAAATTTTTCTGCGCAAGAAGCGAAACAAGTTCCTTGGACAGCGCTACTGAAATACTCAAGGAGACATTATTTTTGGTGATGTGGTTAAATAAGCAATCAAATGGTTTGTACATTGGGGCATTCAAAGAGAGCGGCCGAAATTGATTGGGGGAATTATTGGTCGGCTGTCACATAGTTGGCATAATTCGAAGGAATCCATCAACTAACGTGGAGGTAGAACTCTCTGGATGGAATCAAGATTACCCACTATTCATTGATCAATTCGTAGTTACCCGCAGTTTAAATATGATTTACTGAAAAGTCAGTGGTCTTGTATCACATTTCTCTCATGGTGCGTTTTGGTCTAAATGACAGGTATGGGCAGGCATTTGTGCAATTTCCTTCCAACCTTGATGGTTCAGTTACTATGGCCGCCCGAAGGAGTGCAGCATTAACTTTCAGGGTTCATACTTATGGGATTCCAAGAATATCGATTGGGTTGCTGTCATAAAGGGTTTGAAAGCTATGCGGTTACTATGATCAACAGTCCTCAGAAATCACACCAAAGAAGACGGCAAGCGATTCATGGACAGCGCATCGGTAGTACACTACGTAAGAGAAGCGGGATTCAAACAACCAGTCAATGAAACTTTGATGACAAGATCCTGAAGACAACATCACGTGGGGTAAATTCTGCGTAATGTAACAGTATGTTGTTAGGATTCAGAGGCAGATCGATAACAAATAGTAGCATCAGCACACATCGTTGAATATACCTTGATATCCCCCGTTCATTTGGCTGCTTCGTCCATATATCTACACTTGCTTAGCTCTTCTTTACCCTCCACCCACCTTGTTGCAAAGACCTCCCTGTCGACACTACTTTATTGGCATGTGTTTTTGAATGTTCGCAGTTGATCTTATTATTCATGCTTGTTTGTAACCCGTTTGCTGATTCTGCCCTGACTTGAATTTCGTGTAATTACAGCGCCAATGAGATTCACGAGATTGACCACGGAAGGGAGAACCGCGGCCCAAACCAACCAGCCAACATTCCACTCGACGGTGTCTGACGTGCGGACCTTGGTAATTCACTGTGCCGGTCAGCCACGGACTTGCGCGCTTGTTGAAGCCACGAATGTGGACAATTGGGATTGTTTTATGGGTTTTCTCACTTTTGCGTAAATAGTACCGCAGGCTTCCGAACCCTATTCTTCCTTTTAACAGTCGGAATGACCAAACCTACGCGTGACTAGAAGTTCCGTATCGGGAACCTCAAGGCAACATTTGAGAGTATTCTACTTCCAAAAGAGATGATGACGACACATGCAGCGAGAAGAATGAATTCACTTTAGCCGAGTCACACGACTCGGAATATGTCATAAATGCCCACCACCTGTTGCATAAATCATTCGATATTAAGATCTGGTCATGAGTCCAGTCCTCCTGTGATCCTATGGGAATACTTCAGAAAAACGCATCGTGATTTCGGTTGCTTTGATCGTGATCCATAAAACGTGTCGTAATTCATAAGGTTTAAGTGTGAGGCTTCAATGGAATGATTACCTGCAAAAGTAGTGTAGAAAACGAACGTCGTTCTTACCGAATTTCACAAACGCATCGGGCAATCATGATACTGAGAAGGCACCCAGTATTTCACACATAGCTACCACGCCGCTTGGGTCTGTCCCTAAATGATACCTCAAAACCGAACTGCACTCAATTGCCTGGAACGCAGACCCGTTTGGTACCCGTTCCGAATAACATGCCAGTTGTGTGCCGGATCAAATTTATCAACTGATGTCATACGATTGATTGCACACAGACCGCGAGATGTGGGAAGTTTCCAAAATCACCGAGAACTACGCCATCACTAATAGTAAACCGGCTGTCGAGGAGATCCATATGAATAAGTTCCCTAATTTCAACGTAGGTCGACTTCAACTGGAGTCATTATCGCTTGGACTAAATTTTGGGTTTTGATCCAGAGGGATTGGACAAGCTGCCACAGAAGCGGGGTAATAACAGGACGTTGTAAATTTATGCAAAGTAGGCTATTTGTGATGCTGTCCAAATATACATTTCAGCACTGCTCAAGGTCAAGACATCACACAATCCGCTTAATTTATATCCTGACATAAGTCAAGGTTTTCTGTTATTCTCCGGCCAGCAAAACGCCGTCCCAACTTGGTCGGTCTGATAATAAAATGGCAACCTTCAGCTGGCACTCTCGCCGATAAAGATTCCGCCAACTGCACGCCAAACCCTGACAGACAAGCATTCACTTCTTTAGTGGTGAGATTTCTAGAATACATGTCCAAACCACTCTCATTTGAACAGTCCTTAGTATTATGGCAAATCGTTCTGTTGAACGTGCGCATAAAGAAGGAATCACTGGATGGAAGGTTCGCTCTTAGTAGAGCCCATCAGTAGTACCTGCATACAAGGCACGTCGATTGGGGTCTAGGAGACCTGAGAGGTGAGACGAGGTACAGACCCTGAATGGGCCTGAATTCAATTGTCTGAAATGGAAACTGGTCACTCGGTAAATTAATAGACTAGTCAGTTGTTTATTCACCAGTCGCGTCAGTGGATGTGGTTGTCCAGGTAAATATGGCTATACTCACCATTTTCAAAAATATTCGAAATTTCAAATGTCGTTCAAACTCAGGACTAACATGCAGGAAAATCTGAGACTTGCGTGTATACTATTTCGTAAAATCACCAATAATGAAATTGTAGGGTTATAATTCGCAACTCCCGACAAAACGGCCACCGCAAGTGAGGCTGTCACGTAGTCAGGTAAGATAAACCAAAAGTTCTCATCTAAGGTGTCATCGAGTGTGAATGCGTGCACACAACGTGACATGATGTTCAATCTCCCATAATTTGAAGCTTTATAACCCGCTGGAATACGGCTGGTTGCTATTGAGGATGATTCAGAATGGGGTTAGGCCGCCTGTAAGATATTTCTGAAGATGCCACACACTTTGGATAGATTTTTCTGGTGAAGTCTTCACTAAACATTCCTGTACCATCATTGTCCAACAGGCAGTGAATCCGCAAACTAGGATTCGCTTCCTTTTCAGGTACTTCCCGTCAGAATAAATCAGTCCGGTCGAGTGGTGAACGCTTGTTCAGTTCGTTGAACGTTGATCACATAAACGCTACTGGCGCCTTGACAAGGACATACTCGAAAACGAACAAATAACCGTTACTTAAGCGGATAGCTATCTGGCATCCTGCCGATTGCTTTGAAGTTAGAAAGTTTTGGTGAATTTACGTCACTGGGCAAGAGATGTGATTCCAGCTATAGCAAACGTACCCGAGAATAACGATAAAATTAACAGACAGATCTGTTTGGGGCCATTGTGGAAAGCAAGTCCAACCTTCTTTCAGTCACCTACAATCGTTCAATTCATTTTTCCCGTAGTGTTAGCTACAGATGTATTGACAAATGCACCGGCTACTACCTCACCAACTAAGCTCACCCACCAAGTAAATGGTGCATTTTCCAAACATAAAACCACGCAGCTTCGTAAACCAGTTTGAACACGGCATTAGGAACAGCAAGCTTATGAGATGAGCACGCACATCTCGTACCAATACAGGTTGAATGCAACTGGTATTACCAATTGGTTACTAAGACGAAGATTATTCCCCACGTCTTTTTGAGCGCACAGTACACGAACTGATCACGTAAACTTCTCAGTCCAAGCGATAATGACTCCAGTTGAAAATGACGTACTTTGAAACTAGGGAACTTATTCATATGGATCTCCTCAACAGCCGGTTAACTATTACGCGATGACGTAGTTCTCGGTGATTTTGGAAACTTCCCACATCTTCCGGTCTGTGTGCAATCAATCGTATGACAGTAGTTGATAACTGGCACGTCATTCAGAACGGGTACCAAACGGGTCTGCGTTTCAGGCAATTGAGCGCGGTTCACTTTTGAGGCACCAGTTTTGGACAGACCTAAGTGGCGTGGTATTTCTGTGTGTGATACTGGGCGAGATTTCTCTATGACAATATTGCGAAGAACAGGTGTCAAACAATTTTAAACTTGTGTTCTTTGAATGGGAGTCTAGTGAGTTTGTGGGATCAGTCTGTAGAATGCAGTAAGAATTATGATTTTTCTCCACACAACTTTTTTTGCATGTATTCATCGCGTTCATGCTCCACACCAAAGACTCATCAAATGCCTTATATGGTATGAAACACAAGTGAAGGTGGTTTAAGCCCGATGGTTGTTTTTCTGAATTCGGAGTAAAATCAATGCATGTGGTTGAAACTTTACATCAGTTGACGCTACCAAATGCACGCTTTGTGCTTTGGGTAAGACGAACTTATTGCTACCATCCCACGTGTTATCTTGTTGTCCAGAATGTGAAATACTTCCAGTTTTGTGTGCATTGAGAGTTCTGATATAATCAGATCGAGTTGTCGTTAAACGAAGGCACCTACGAAGAATTCAAGTTTTCACAGCCTTGTGTGGTCGCACACAGATCACCCTCCGAAAACGGAGTTTCGTGACAATAATGTGTACTCTAGTCGCCAACTTGCGATCCTGATATCAACCAAAATCCGAACTTTTAAATCACATTAGCACTTCAACTGTGGGATTATATTATTGCCCAGGATTATATTTAGAGAATAGAAAGACACTGATTTTGTCCTCATTCGTAAAGCTCCTTCTAATTATGTTGAAGTGTTGTTTAGAGGCCTCCGGACGAAGGTCCCCGATCACTTTGTTCTAATTCCTATTTATGGGATTCTAACAACAGTCGGCTCTGTAGCTCCGTTACGTTAATTCCTTAACTTTTTCTGCACGAGTCCGATTTTCCATAAAACATTCAAAAAAATTGGGATGACGCATTTTGAACATAAATTTGGCATCCAGCTCTCTGTTCCTATCTTTTAACGACCATGAGGTCAGCTGCAACCAATTGTTGCATCAAAATACTTGCCACTGTTTCTCAAACCACGCTTGTGTCCGATGAATGGGGGGGCTGCGAGTTTTGTCGACTTTTGGCACAGTATCCGAAACCTTTTTACGTCTTTGACCATCGACGTCCCAGAAAGTGGCTCAAATCGACTGGTACCAACAAATTCGGAATGAGGAGTTCAGGAATTGGATTTTCGTTGAGGTAAACGGTAGCGAAAACCCATAGGTTAGAGAGGATATAAATTTGCAGAAGGGATTGGTTTTCGCTAAGAAAATTCTTGTTGGCGTTCTAGGACGAGGTTCACGTGACCCTTCGTGTGGTTGACTTTCTGAGCTATATAACGACCAACCGACTCTCTGTCGGTTTCTATGCAAATTGTTCGAATGTGTTCGAGGTGTGGGTGGCTGGAACCCACCCCTGTCAAATGTTCTCTCTTCTCTTCACAAGGCTTTATTCAAAGAAATCGATATGGTTGTACAGCAGTGAAGCACGAATGTTTTTATCTGCTATTCTCGTCAGTGTTGAGGATTAAGATAATGAGCATATAAGAAGGTGTTTTTAACTGCGAGAAGGGTTTTAGTCGCAGAATAACGTGTCCCAATGTCCATCCTAAAGTTTTTTTTAGATTTGTTCACTTCGTCTCCGTTTACGCATGATTAATGCTGTTCTTATTTCCTACCCCGAAGCCACTTTCAGTGTGTTCTGGAGGTCCATGCCTTTTCGTCTGTATAATTTGCTTAATTTCTACACTCCAAAATATAAGTCTGGTACAGCGGCTGTATTCCGATGAATGTTCCGGAGCAACCACTAGATGTGAATGGTCGCTCTGAAGAAAACGGTCCCAGTGTTCTGTCCTGGAAGTAGTTTCTTTTTAAACAATTTTGATTAAAGTGGCAATTTTTTTCGAAGTCGCATTAGTAACCCGAGATTCTCTATGATTGATTTTCTTGGAAGTAAATAGAAATCGGTCTCATTCCTTGAAAGTAAACAGGCCAACTTCGCGTATTTTGCGGCATGCAATTCTACCAACATTCCAAGGACTAAATTACCACTTTCGTTGCACCAGAGATAGGCCAGATAAACTAATGTCTGAAAAAGTGGCAGCAATAGGTTTATTCACAGTTTTTGGCCCGGTAAAAACGTGGTACATATGGTGGGATATCTGAAGGCTTTTTTCGATGGAACTGGCTCAACATACTGAAAGACAGAGTGTAATCTTATATCAACCAAACGATCTCAGGTTCAACCTTCCACAGACAATCTTCTTGAACGCAGCGCGGAATTCCGGCGAAAACACAGTGTACAGTACAGGATTCAAGGATGAATTCAAATAGCCAAGCCATAGAAAAAAACTGTCCGCCCAGCGCGGCATAAGACATCCGGGTTTGCAAAACGGAGTTACAAGAGCACGAACGAAAAAAGGTAGCCAACATAGGATGAAGCAACCGGTTATGATCGCCACAGTGATGGCGGCTTTTCGCTCGCGAGTATGTTCCAAACGCTCTCGGTTCTGTTCCGCCTGTAACAGTTTTCTGTCTAATGGCAGCTCGCTTATGCGGTTGTTTTTATCGTTGCCAATATCAGCGCTGTTATGTTCCCTGGGGAGATGCAATAAATGCATGTTGGAATTTGCCATATTTGCTCCCACCCGTTGTTTGTTGACGAAGGACCGAGCATTAAGCGGAGGTTTTTTGGCATCCATTTGGTCCATTCCCAGTGGCAACGTCCCATTTCCATTAGTCAATGGGACCGGAACGGTTGATACATGGTTTCCAATTTGATCACTCACCTTGTTTGGCACTATCGGGAAATTTTTCCTTACGCTGTTAGTTTTCCCACTGGGCAAAGTGGAATGTGTGCGAGATTCCCATATCGAGAGTGGTATGGATGGACTGGGATTATCCACTGTATGATTACTGTCATGTTGTCTGCTTACAACTGTGTCACCAATCAAAACGTGATTGAATGGAACTGTGTAGGAATCAACGGAAGATAAGTCTGACAGAGTTCCCGCAATATTCGTAGGCAGGTGGTCGCTGCCAAGCGGAGTTTTCGGGTCCGAATCAGGTTCCAGTGTGCTCTGACTAGATCCCAAATAGGGTGAACATGGAAAAATAGTGGTCGTATGTGCAGTGTTTTGAAAAAGAAAGTTTGCATAGGTTGTTCGTTGTTTTTGATGTTGCAATTTTGACACATCCGGACTGGAACAACAGCTATCACTCTCACTGCCATCCATGACATATGGACTATGGGGAGCAGTCGTTGAAAATGTACTCTTAGTACGTGCGATATTTTGACATGCGTCATCCCAAACAACCGACATTTCACATTCTCCCTGAGCTATAAGGCAACCGTTCCTTTGCCACAGAAAGTAGTCCACTTGTGATACGCGAGAGGGAACCGAGTCTAGTCCGCTAACATCTGAGCAGCTTGAAGACGGATCTTCGAGTGTAAATGAGCTTGGTATTACGGTCAGTTCATCACCGTTTTGAAGAGTTACACTATCCAGTTGATACATGGATGAATTAGAAGTTGAGTGAGAGTTGGAAGTAAAGCAGTTTGCTGAATTTTTCTCTGACGAATGCAATGTTTTACCAGTAAGATGAGGCAAAATCTTGCCAGGTAATTCTAGATCCTCGAACCGTACATCAAGAGCACATTTGCACAAGTCAGAGTTGACTAATGTGTGTCGGTTTGTGATGGTGGGGTAACGCATAGCATGATTGCAACACGAACTGGTGGAGAAGTGAACGGGGCTCAGAGCATATGAAGTACTTTGATTGGAACTCTTATCTATGCCATCCTCGGTTTCAAAGAATGAGGTCGTCCGGTCAGAAAAGATGCAACTTGGATCTGCTTGCTCCGTGCTTTGTGGAGAGGTCTGACGTGTCTGACTGTTACATGACATCGAGCGCAATTCACTCTCGGTTTGCCTAAAAAGAAGGGTTTTTCGCCAAACACCTACTAGTTGAACTCGCCACGAACTGGAAGATACATGTTTCTGATGTGAATCCATCTGTTTGGTGGTTCGAAAATTTCGTTTCCTGATGCGTGAGCGCGCTGTGTGATAAATCTTGAGATAGACCGCTATTATGAATCCCATCGGTAAGTAGAAGGCACCAACAGTGGAGAAGATTGTAAAGCCATAATCGTCGTTAATATTGCATGCACCTTCAAGAAGTACCTCTTGAATGGTCTTCTGTTCACGTGAGGTGTGAAATCGTGTCGGCAGGGAGATGGCCAATGCCGAGATCCAAATAACGACAATCATTACAAGGACGGGCTTTGTGGTTCGACTTCGTACGTAATTTAGACACGTAATGGCCCAGTACCGGTCAATAGCAATGGCGACAAGATGTAGAATAGATGCGGTGCAACACAGAACGTCCGTTACCACCCAAAAATCGCACAGCATCAGACCTGTGGAGGGGGAAAAAGTGAGGGAAAATATGAAGGTAAACAACTATGCTGACAAAAAGCCGTGCATACTTCATTACGAAAGGCATAACGCGGTTTAGTCTGGCTTGGATTTGGTTGTTTAACTGATGCAGGGTTCCTGACAGATAGTAACCTTATGGTGACATCAGAATGAGGACATTTTCAAGCAGTTTAGCTAGAATTCAGTTCATCAAATCAATTGCTTTTCACTGATCTGGAGCATTTATTCAACTATGATGACTGTGTGGTGTCTACTCAAACAATTGCGGTCGCACTTAGGTTAGATTGCAGACCACTCCTTACATTGCCGGAAATTGGACCAAAAACAAGTACTACGTGCGATCCGTTACAGCCCCTGTTTGAACCACCAAAGGATCGTTGGTACAGTAACAAGCTATTAGTTAACGTTACCGAAACGCAGACGTACCGAACCCCCTCCTAAATAATGAGTGCCCTTTATTCACGGAACCTATATCACGTGATTGTATGTTCACCAGATCCTCAAGTGACGAATTGTCAGATAGAAGATCCAACTGTAGTGTGAATTATTCTCCCTTGTGAGCTACCCGTGCTACATTAGTAGTGTGCGGAGAACTCCCCGGGGTTTTGTAAGGTTGATCATTTCCCATGAGGAGGAAACAGCTTTACAGAATCTTTGGGCTTTACAGCATACATGGTGGAAGGCCCCAGGGAAAAATGTTGCTGATTGCTCTGTGAGTCCATATATATTAGGGCGATCCCAATTACTTTCATCCAAGTAGCCCAAGTACTTATGTGTGACCAGATTTTCAGGGAAAGTCCAGATATTTTGAGAAGTAATATCGGCGTTGCTATTCGGTGTTTTGCTTTATTTATTGATGTCTCCCGAGCGCCTCTGCTCATCGAGCAGGTTTTGAGCTTGAATGAATATCAGCATTTCACAGATAATAGCACAACTAGCTTCAGACGAAACATTTGTGTAAGAAACTTTGAGTTCGGCTCCAATTCAGATTACCAATGGCTCAAAATTTCACTGGCTATATGGATTTCTCCGTCATCTGGCAGAATTCAACAACATTAACAGTTCCACACACATTTGTGGTAAGTGAAGTTTTTCTTACGCCAGTATACTAAACAACCGTCCTCGGCCAACTGTGTGGAATAGTTGCGAAAGCAACCACACGTTCTGCTTTGGGTAGATAAGGTTCTCATTTGTGTTATGCTTGGAACGTTTTTAATGTTTTTTGAAGAAAGTTTGGTGAGCAACAAGAAAATGTTTTCTTATTTTGTAAATAATCTTTTATCATCTTCGTCTCACCAGAGATTTATCCAGAAGTCTACTTGTGTAGATCAAGGAGGTAAATTTGTTGAAGGGTTGTCAGGTGAGTGAAGGACACTGAGGGATCATAAAAAATCAAGAGAGTAAATCAAGAGTTACTTATTTTGATCACGATCACCACTCAAGATCAGGTTAGAGTAATGGATTCATTGAAAACAAGGGAATAATTTGGCTTGGAGGGATATTTCGTCTGAATTTACACCCTCAATCAGCCTCAAGGCAGTGTTTAGTTGGACTTCACACTTAACGACAGAATAACGTTCACTAATGAACACATTGTCTTGTAGGAACGGGAATGCATCTCCTGATTATTTTGTGATATAAATGAAAGACAGCTTTACTCAAGCCTGTTGATACTTTCAAGTTCAATCCGGGACGGTTAGTTACAAGTCAGTTAGAATTTCCAAGTTTGTCTTCATAGACATATTGTATGAATCGCAAATGAGTATAGGTCACCAGTCTGTTTCCGAGTTTTGTTCTACTACAACTCTAAGGATCATCATACATCATTCAAATGCCTAATAAAATGGAAAAAGGTTAACGATAGATGCGACAGAGCAATAAAATTTAGTGAACTGTGCTAATTGGTTGCCCACATGAACCACTTTGGCAGACGTGCTTAGAAATAGTACAACAATAAATGAATTCTGAATGATTTTGCATGCTTTACGGGGGATTACTAGGGTCTTGTCCATTAGTCTGCAGGAATGGAGTTTGTGTCTGGTCCCATCCAGAATTCCAAAGATAACTTTACATATTAAAGGTGCGAAGCTCCTGCCAAACTGTGTGGCAGGGTTACTTGGGCTATCTAAGATGTTCTGCATTTTCGAAGGTTCGGAGCTAAGTAGAGCAATACGATCCGCATACTCAGTGTCTGTAAAGGAACGTCCCGGGAACATTTCGACCTCCAAGGTTTCGGACACAGGCAGAGAAATTTCAAGCAACACATCAATAACAAAGTTGAAGAAAAAGGGTGAACGAGAGCATCCTTGTCTTACACCACTGGACGTTATGAACTTAGGCAAAAGATTGCCGTACAGTATGCGTCCGCAAGAGTTCACATAAGGCGCCCTCATTCGAGATATAAAGTTAGAAAGGGAACCTTCGAAAGCCAGACACTGCCAGAGTCTCTGACGATCAACATGGTCAAAGGAGGCTTTTGTATCATGAAGAGCAACCAACTTGGGACGTCTGAAGGAGTGACGTCATTCAACGATTTGTCTCAATTCAGAGACACGACTGATGCATCCTCGCTTAGGTTGAAACCTGGTTCGATTCTACCGAATCTGCCTTTCTGAATAATCGATTCGCCTGAGTGAAATAATACAATGGAGCAAGTGAGATGCGACGGATACCAAGGTGATGCTCAAATTATTATCCCTTAAGCATTTGCGTTTGCGTAAAAACTACTTTAATTACATAGGCGGGAACACCTGTTTGCTCTAACACTAGCCAATGTCCAATCAGGTACTGTCCCGCTTCCGTATGGACTGGATGATTGTTCCAGGCTAGGATGAGAGAAATTCCTGCTTGGCACTTGCCTTACATAACCATATTTCCAATGAAAACCTAAAATAAGCATGGTCTTCCGATATTCGTCTGTACAACGAGAACTTGCACACCAATGTTTCCAGACAGTCCATTTTTGCGATATCAAAACGATACAATTTCCCTGTGCGTTTGTCTGATGTGGCAGGCAGTGGACACTCGATTGTGTAGTTGGTTTGCGACGCAATCTGTAGGCGGGTGAATAAAGCCCTCTGAGACGAGTTTGCTGATAAAACACATGATAAATATGTAGCTTCGCGTTTGTCGTCCAACGAGCTGCAATCCATGAATAAAGCCATTCAGTTCGTTTTGATTCACATACTTGTATGATTTACACAGGGAACACAAAACTAAAAGCTGTTTTTCACAGTTGAATACTAGCATTCAGGGATGACGAATCCTTCCTCAAAACAGTGGGCAGTCAACATTTCAACAAAGAGCTACTTTGGTTAACGATTGATCAATCCTCAAATCAACAAAATCATTCGACTGCCTTGTTAATGCACTGAACGCAAGAAGTACTCAGCCTACATATCCTTACAAATGAAAACAAGGGACCTCCAGATATCTAGGCTCACCCTACGTGTATGCACATAAGATATTCTCCTCAAGGCCCGAAAATTTGAGAGAGCTTAAGAAAACGAAAATGAATGCGCGGATAATCAGTTAAGTTTTTGATTATTATAAATTTGATTTTGGAACTGATTTCATTTTTCGTTTGGGTACAATTCGGTATTCAGTCAGTAAATATCTCTGGAAACGCACCTAATTACTAAGCCATAACCGCCGCGAAGAAAATAAAACTTATTGTGGTGAGACCTTTTGTATACCTCAGTAATCTGGAGGATGCTCTCGTGACATCCGCACAGGTTAGGCTGTGGACAGGCATCTGATGAACACAGTATCCTGGCCCTCCGGGTTTGGGTTGTGAACATGTGTGGGAGTTTTCCATCTAAAATTTGAGCTATGTGAGTACTGTCAAGCCAACTTTGCTGTCCTGCGATTGGGATTTTGGGAGAAGGGATTCGACTGAGTATCCCAATCGTCCTTCTGTCTGGGTTTTGGCACCCCCAGTTCACATAAAACCATGAAAGTTACGGACAAAAGCACTTCAGTGCCATATTAACCGTTTTATGGCGGTAAAGCACCAGAATGCACCACTCGTATATCGTTGTCGATGATGATGAGCCCCAAGTAGGGAAAAAACGATCGTGGGCTGCCGAGTAGTTTTCAACACTTAATGACCAGTAACTTATATTCAAGCAACTGCATTTTCAGTTTTCTTCCGGCTGCATACACAGATGAGCTAATTACAGCTTCGGTCAAAAGACGAGTCCAACGTTGTTAGCACGCTGGTATAATGTTTTAATTGGGGAAATTAGACGACGCACAGTTCTACAACCACAGCCTTTCTCATGAACTGAATTGTAAGGCTTTTGGTAATACAGAAGCGTATAACTGTGGTCATACGCGGGGCGATTATTGGTTCATTATTTCTACCGATTGCGTTTAACTGAACCTTCTTGAAGAAAGCCCACACAAACTGATATGAGCAAAATCTATTCCACTAAGTTTGACACAGATGAGGCCGACCACCACCGACCAACAACCAACAGGGAAGTAGACAATGTAAGGGTTTTTCGGTGCAAGGCAGTAAACTAACTTTTATATTTAATGATATCGGGCTCTTTCCCACATGATTCACCTTAGCTCTAAACTCCCGAAAAGCGTGCGGTTATTTCGTCAACAGCACGTAGCTCTCTAACAGCTTAAGTGGTTCGAACCCGTCAGCATTCTTGCAAAAGTCTGAACGTGCCCTCATTCAGCCATCGGTGGCGGATCCAGTAAGACTGACGACGTTGTGGCCGAATACAGTTCAGCTCACATTATGTGGCTTGGTACTGGATTCCCGCTACATGAAAACTTCTCAGCTGAAAACCGATCTATCTGAAAAGACGCTAATTTCCAAGCTCAACATCTGTTGAAAGTTTGAAGATTCTAATAGTGAACAAGGAATTTTCCTATATTCACTGTGAACTTTTATACAAGTCATCAGCTAGTGAAACCAATTTTGAAGCAAACCGTCCTTCTTTTAAGCATGGAAAGGACCTTCCCTCTGAAAATATTGCCTGGAGTTAACGACCAAATCATGACTTCCGCTATACCGCCATACAGAGAGTTATCGAAGTACCAGCAAAAGGTCGTCCCAGATTAATGTGTACGGACCGTCAAAGGTTGTGTATCTGAATGAAGTGGTTCAGATGAATCTCAATGGAACTACAATGTAATGGTGAAAAACTGTCCGCTTGTATCTACTGTCCGTTACTAACACTGAAAAGAATGGTGCACCGTTTTTTGGATCAGAATATTTTCGACCTCTTTAAGTGCCCAAAGGCCAATAACTGCAGTCTGCAGGCATCAGATGGTATTCTAAATTTCAGAGAGACCTTTATCCTGGTTTTTGGAGCAAAAGTATATGGATGGCAAAACAGTGAAACACAGAACATCTTGTGCGTTATTCAAACCTTTGTCAAAATAGTTGTGCTATTTTTATATTGACTTGGTTGGGACAAGTTAGCGATTTCAGGTTCCATATTTAGTACAACTTTTGGATAACCCGTAGGAAGCATGAAAATGACTGTGACGAGTGGGTGCAATGCAGTTCCGACGGAACAGGAGATGTGAGAAACGGGAAAGCTTGGTTTCGAGTGCAGTTAGTTACTTATCTGTAAAGGTTTCGCGAGACACAGAAAATTTGATTAGATATAAATAACCTCTTTGTCTGACTTCCGATGCTGAAATTACGTTCTCACCAACTGGTCGAAAATTCGCTACATAGAGAGACTAAGTTGATCCTTTATGGAACGTTCGGATGAAGGAAAACAGCTTTTGCTCCGCACAAGTTTCTGCGGAGTATTTATCGTTGAACCTAAATAGGAATAACCAAAATCGGAACCATAAACTAAACATTTCGGCAGAAGAAATTGTGTTGGCCCACCACTTGAAGCTAATTTTGTGTCTCCGTATAAGAAATTCTCTTGTATGCAAAGCTAAGAAGACAATCAATCATATTTCCTCAAACTGGTATTCAAACAGCGACCTCTTATCTTCCTTTCAACGGAATATCACTAAATAAAGGAATAAAATCATAGACTTCAGTCCTATTCTGTCTTGCCACCATGGAGTTTCTATTTCCTATAGCTCAGGTTTTAAATCATAGCATGCCTCATTTGTTTGAAAAGCCTACCGTTGAAGAACTCTCTTTAGAACCAATATCTGCAATTTGTTTGGCACTTGACTGACGCGATTCCAATTAGATCAGGTGCTTCACACATGAGACTTTACTTACCAAGCCACCATCTCTCCGAGACCTCATTCAAGATGCTGATTGGCATTACCAGAGTAGCAACCATTAGGTCAGCGATGGCCAGGCTGAAGATGAGATAGTTGGATACACGCTGAAATGTGAAAGTATACAAAGGAGGAGGGTTTAAGTGTCAATTTTTGCAAACAAAGAATGTGAAAACTATCGACAGGTGGAACAAATTTTCTGAAAGTAATGAGTTTAATCGGACCCGAATCACCAGGTTTTTTCGACATCATTTGTATGACGAGGCTTAAGCGACCACAAAGAATTAGGCGTGTGAGAGGAGCCTCGGAGCTAGGGACAGTGAGCTGGAAAATACCGCACAATTTCCATACCGTTGTCAAAGAGTGAAAGGAGTTAGCAGGTTACTATCACGCACGCCGGTGGGACATCTCACTATAAATGATGGCTTTCCGACTCTTTAACAGACGTAAGCATGGTCATTAGTGGCGAAGTCGTTAGTTGTCAGAATGGCTATAATTTCATTCCAACCTTGCTTCATTTCCTATTACACTATTTCTGTGAGCTAGCTTAAATTGAAGAAAGCATTTCCGCACGTTTCCAATACTTTTGTCATCTCGCAACATGAGACTTAATTAATGGATTTAGACCCCAATCCGCAGGTAAACTTCCTTTTTTAAACACGCTAGACATGCGGACCAGAGGCGAAACCAACAGGTCAACTACGCAAACCTATAGGAATGAACAACTGCCACGCGGATCGCAACTTAGTCGAACTACGAGATCAAACCACTTAAGGTTTCTAAAAGGAGCTAAACGGCTCTACAATGTCTGATGATTTCAACATGGACCAACCTTGCTTCGTGAGCTAACGGCAACATTTCTATATAATTAATACGTAGGACAACCAATCATCATGTGCCATTAGTCCACACACCTATTATATGCATAGTACTGATATGTGCTACTCATTGAAACGAAACGGCGTTTTCCGACCCCAAACCGCATACAGGCTTACCAATTGTATCACCCTGTCTCAAGTTTCGACATTAGTGTTAAGGAGCACGTTAGTTGACGCGCCTCATTAACTGACCGGACGACCACGTGGACCGAGCAACAGCCTGAGTTACTGGACAGCAAGAATTTGAGTAAGGTGTATCCTGTCTCTGGAGGACTAAGTTCATGGGAAGACTCAGGAGGCTCGAAGACCAACTCCTTGGTGGTTGTCAGGTTGTCCAATTCGTTCAAAGAACAGAAGCTGTGAATGAAAACCTCGGCCAAAAAGTCTTACGATAAGTATTACCATAGATGCACGTTTAACCGGTATATGCCAGTAAGATTTTTATGGACATGACTTGGGCAGATTTTGAGACGGATCCGTGTGCCTGTACACATCACATCAAGATGTTTGGAAGGTGTGGCAAAACGGACTGAGAAAGCAACCGAGCTTAGCACATGGATGAGGTAAAGTTTAGCAAAATGGATGCGACATCCACCTTACACAACCTGGGGAGACGTGAAATAAGTATATCCACCTGTCGCTTAGCAACCATCCAGGGAATGTTAGATTTTCCCTAATTGTTATTTATTTATTTATGATACAAACAGTAAACAAACTCGACGACGAAAATGCATACACACAATTACACTGTTCGCTAAGAATAAAACACTTTGGAAATTAGGCGAGTTATTCCTGTCGATAGGCAAAGGTATGATTATTCTGTGAAGAATAGGAAAGTCCAGGGTACTACTCTACAAACGTTTTCACATGAGCTTATTTTGCGCAAAAAATAGGTGTTTTTGTAACTGCATTGTATTTTTAGCAGTTTCCCCCAATTTCTTTCTGCATAAGAATAAAATCCAAACAAGTTTGAACAATCGAAAAACACGTCAGCGAAAAGGGGTGTTGCCTGGTTCCGTGATCACTGCTTTTCAGAGATTTTTGACATTTTTCGCGTTTTTCATTCAGTTGAATACCGATCATTATTTGGGCTGGTCACAACAAACAGGTCCATACACACCTGGAAGAAACATTTGGTGAATGGAACGATAGTAGTTCCAGACCACACTGATTACAGCCAAAATGAACAATAGAGTGAAAAACGAAAGGAGCAGAAATAAACTCAAGTTTGCTCCTGTGCTAAAGGCAAAATATTATAGGCGAAGTGGATAACTGTTCACTGAAATTAATGTCTGATCCGGTGTTTGTTCATTTTTGTTCTCCTTATTTTCTTATAGAGCAAATGATCACATGCCCCTGTGATTGAAGCTTACAAGCAAACTCACTGGACTTTTTTCGACGGTCCGGAACTTCCAACCAAACAGTCGCGTGTCACATCCCTTTAAATATACTTAAGAAGTCACCTATAGGGAAACAGTTTATCGTCCGGTTGCATATTTCGAAGTGCTCGTCCGTTCTACTCCCTACGTTTTAGCCAGTGTCCACACAGCAGGTCCATGTGAACTGTAATGAGTCTTGGGGCAGAATAATCATATCCGCGAAGCACACGGGGACACACACACACTCACATATCTTTACAGCCTGTGTTTAACTGCTTTCGGTGAGGAATTAACTAACGATGCTGCATTGTTTTAGCATGAATCGCACGACCTACAAAGGCTGTTGCAGTGTAGCCGTACGTCCACAAGCTAAACGATTTAGCGCTACTCTTGTGAATACGTAGCCTTGAAATTCTGCATTAGGTTGATTGGAAATTGGCAAACGCTTCAATTGGGAGTATGTTGGTGGATGTGCCTCCGAGAAGATAAAAATGTTAGGAGAAAAACAATAGTTCTGCATTCCAGGGATCGGAATCCCGTACAGAGATAAAACGCATTTATGTAGACATGGAACGGTCAACTAAGGTGAGATCTATTTTCTTCATGTAAATTGAACTCCAATAAAATGTTCAGCAATTGATTGATCCATAAGACAAGCAACTGGACAGAAAGTTTCTGCTACGGTTCGTTCCGTACTTCGTTCTTCTTCGTTCGTTCTTCTGTAATTCGATCTGCAACAGCACACTGTAAATACAACCAAACGATCTGAACTTAAAGGACGATAGATGCACTTATCAAACTGCCAACAAATAGCCATTCAGAGAGCACTGAGAAGAATGCTAATATCGTCTCAATCTAATCATTTCGGGTGCGCCTGTTTGACCCGACAAGCATCTGAGGGTTGTTCTGTTTAACACTAAATGACAGGTGCTTTCGAACAGCAGACATTTCTACAGAACCAAGCAAGGTGCTATTCAGGCAACCGTCGTTATTTACTCCGAAAATCAAAGTTCACATTTACGATCCGGTTAGAATGTGTTTTTCAGGATGCTGCAAAGCAGGTTCAGAGTTGCGTATGCCCGTGAAATTTGTGTTGAACTCCTAAAATATACCAACCGCTGGGAACAACCCGTTAGAAACATGTAGCACAATAAAACAAACCGCATCATCCCAAAAACGTTTTTCACTGGTGTATTTCCAAACTTTTCTGCTTACATTAACCGAAAATTTAAAAAAATTATGATCATCTACGTGCAGTCAAACTAGCGGCACGAGAAAAGCCTAATTTTTCGTCAGTTGGACACCCGTCTTCTTCTTGTGGAATTTGTTATATGAATGTTATATATATATATATACGAAACTTTCGACAGAAATCTCGTCACGTAGGTGAAGACATTCTATGTTGAAAAGCTGAGAAACACTGTAAGATATTTCATCCCTACTGACAGTCACCAGGAGTATAAACTTCACGTATCTTCGATGGACTTTGAACTCAGTCTTCGTGCTAGAATTTGGATACTAAGCTCTTCGGCCAAGAAAGGCTGATCAGTAGTGTGAATAACTCACATTTATGGAGAATGTAGTACCACTCATCTCCCACATGTTGACTGGATCTTCCAATGATGACTTCTCGGATGAGACACTTACCCATCATCGATTCGCTTCACCTTCCGCTCTACATATTGTTTATTGCAAGTTGACTTTGCATCAAAGTTTTGCTTTATTTGCAGGACGGAATCTCTGGTAAGAATCTAATTCTTTACCCTCACCTCATAACACACAGGATGTGTATATGATGAAGACTCCCATGCAAGAGAGATTGATTTCAGGATACCTCTGCTACAGAAGTCTGCCGACTGTGCTTTTCTTTGTGGCAGGTCTGCATAACTGACTGCATAGGAATTATCACCTTGAAGCTCTCCCGTTTCAATTGTCAACCCAAACGGTTCTGATGCACTGTCCAAAGCGAAAAAACGCATCTCCAATATATCACATTTCCAACATGTGTTATCACTTTTTCAGGCTAACTCCATTATCTCCTATTGATCCTGTTCCTCAGAATGCATAATTCTACTTGATCAGAGCGCGTGTTGTGTCGTTCGGTTTGAAGTCACTGTTAACATATAAGGATTAAACAATTGCGATCAAATTCGAATCGCCTTCATTGTTGAAAACACCTACCGGACCCTATGTGATCTCTCAGGCTGAGTGTATATACTGACACTTGTTATTGTTTTTGTTGTTGTCGTTCTCATTGTATTTACTGTCCCCGAGTCTTATTCAACTTCTTTGGAAATCAACATCTCAGCATTGGGAACACTGGCAACAGGGGACAGTATTCTTTCCAGAGGAGAACTTGAGGCCAACAAAAACAAAATTATCATAAACAATATGATTTAATCCTTGCGATTCGGAATTTAAGGAATAATAAGGAACATGTCAACTGCTTGAAACGTTTTTCGGTGGACTCACTCATCTGGAGTGACTGATGGACGGGGTTGGCGTTAACTCTTAGATGTGGACAAGACGAACTGTGCTGTTGCATACTGGCTACCTCCATCTACATCGAACAGCGGTTTTGTTTGAATACAAAGATCTAATCAAGCTTTCATGCCACGTGTCAGTTTGATGAATGGATACATTGAAACTGAACAGAATATTGAAATAACTTTTCACTAGTCTGCGCGGAATAATCTTCTTTTTATACCGTAACCTCAGGAAGAGGTTCAGCCTATTCGAATGTCCAAATAGCTTCTCCAAATGGCAGCAAATACTGAAATGAAATATACGCTTCAACACACTGCCTTTGTATTTAATTTTACTGATGCCTAGGCATTGGTTACATGAGAAATTCTGAAACACAGAAAAGGGCGGAACGATAAGAAGACGCAGATGGTGGAATGGTAGTATTTTCCTCACTTCATTTAGTCGTCATGATGTGTGTCTCGTTTGATGTAAAACATTGGAAACGAGACCTAGGGCTCTCTTGGTTTGACATCAAAACGATAGATACTTACTGCTTGTCCGCCCGTCTTGAGCACACCCAGCTGAGTATCTCAACTTGATTTAGTGTCTTCTTGATGAATATTAACATTCGCGCTTTTGGATGCTATAGCAGAGGTGTGAAAAAGTGCCTGGAGTCTAGGTAGGCTTAATCATCAACAGTCAGAGCATTACATCAGTACTAAATGATGGTGCTTCATTTTCATAAAAGTTCATGGTTGTAGTGACATGAGATACTGCCAGGACGGTCAAACCTACGCAGAAGGTCGACTAAGTTTCAAAAGACCTTGGTTCATAAGACCGACCTCAAGGCAGTGTTGGTCTACTTGAGGCTACTCGAGGAGTGCAAGCTTGCGGTGAAAGAACTGATACTTCTCTTCCAACCCATAACCTGGAGAGCCTCTAGAATGCTTGTCAGACCTCTGTCCACTGGTCGAAATTGAGGAAAGACCACACGAATGCTGCGTAAGCATCCATCCAGCTCAGTAGGTTACTGAATTAGGCACACCGTCACAGTAATGTATGTGGTCGGCAGATGTTAAGCAACCGATGGTGTTTAGAGTCGGATGATTCGCTGGCAATTGCAGACGATTACTGTCCCAAGAATATCGGTACGTGCTCGATTAGTTCTTCACATCGGTCCTTGTTGTTACCCCGAGTGCTATTGTTACCCACACATCATAAAGGTAGGCAGGCTACCACGTAGAAATGAGTTGGATTGAGTCATCTTAATCTGATTTCGTGAAACAAGGGGGTCAAAATAATATGTGTTCCAAGCGCGTAAAATGAGATTGTGCACTTCAAACCAATCAAGATACATCCCACATAAAACAACAAACAGAAAAGCTTTTACATCAAATGGAAGCTTCAAGTCATTTAATTGCGTATGACTTGAAAGCACCCGATTCGCATTACCCATTCAGGTTTAAAGCAAAGTCAATCTGAGTCTGAGTGAAAATTTTATACTTTTCTAGAGGTTATATATGACCGTAGGGTGAACTAAAGAACCAAAACTGAGATGATTTAGAGTGTACCACAGATAAAGAAATCTTTGAAAAATCACAGAGCCAGTTTGCTAAACGTTGCTCATCAATCACCGTGCGTCTAAAAAGTGAGTTCATCCTTCTATAATTCTCAAAAATTTACTCTCTGTAGATGTGGACTGGGTTTGTTTTGCAAATCACGTATGTAACAGCACTGCCAGACAAATATTCCCCCGCAACAAGTAGTTTGTATCCCATATTCATTGTGTGTAGGGTCGATTATTTAAAGGGAACAAAAGTCGACACTCGTACGGAAAAGCGGGAAAAAATCATGTGCCAAACTTTTATAGTGATTAAGTTGATGACAGTAGTCAGCAAAGATTTCTCAGAGAATAGATTAAGATTATTTCTCCACGGGGTAAGACGACCCAGTGGTTAGAGAGCAAAGTTACACACCGGAAGGCCCGTGGTTCGAATCAACCCTCCACCTCTCTGCTTCCTCTGTCTAGGTGGTATCACAGCCCTCGTGCATCCATCGGATGGCATGGTAGCTAGGCACCGAAAGGGTGTTGCCGCTTAACAGTTATTATTATTTATTACTTTCCCACGCACTTGAGAGTACGCTCTGTCCGAAACACGAGATTCGAGGGGCTTTGATAAATTTTGATTTACGACGCACTAGTCTGTGATTGGTTGGTAGAAACAATACTTCTCATATACATGTGCGGTTTGTAGATGACGAAGCCTGTTTTTCATTGCCAGGTTTGGGACTTATCTCGTAACCGGACTTCAGGATAATGAATGCTGAGATTTCTGTGGTCTGTTATTTCCCAAATAAAATACGAGGGGGTGTGCGTACCAAAGGGAGGAGAATATTCTGTAGTTGTTGAACAGGGTTCATAGCATCATGTAGCAACACGCACTGTAGGTAGCATCATGCCTCCACAGGGCGGCATCAGTGGCCTAACAGTCATGCTCGTGCACAGCAGCACCTCATTAGTATTTTGGCTAATCTGATCATATTAGACAGAAGGTTACATCAATCGGAGGAGGAAAAATTAACCTTGTGCCGGTCATTCACGAGGTTGTGTTTGCTCGACCCAGTGGGGCAGGGGGACTTTGGTTCATTAAAAGTGCAATACAATCAGTTTTAGAGTTTCCCAACCACCAGACCCGGCTGCCATGATGAAGCGAAAGCATTATCAGTCAAATTTGATATACAAAAGTTAATCCACCTTTGCTTATTTATGTAGCAGATACACAACGCATGATTCGAGCCCGATACAGCTCCATGGCCTCCAATCTAGCGGCGACACCCGTCAACTCAGCTTATGGTTGGCATAGATACCACCAACGCGTTAAGTTCAGCTCCAAAGTAGTGTTCTCTTATGCGTAAAAAGTATACATTATAATGTACAACACTAAATCCACTCAAATCTTCCATGAAACAACTTGTGCAGGATTTGATCCATGAACAAAGGTCATGACCTTTCTAGGATAGAATGCTGAAATGCTATTGGTGGAAACTTAATGCAATAACCATGACACTACCCATCGGCTGTAAGTCATACAAAACGGATTCGGATAGGACCTTTCCATTGAAACTCAGCGCAAATTTGAGAGCCCAGGTAACAACCAAGATGTCTTAAATGGAATCCCTCATAAGAAGGCAAACAAGTAAGCAGACGAAAATGTTGGACGGGGATCAAAGTGTCCTGCTTACACATGACTACTGAAAAGCGTAATAGTCAGCCACAAGTACTTGCTGTCTTTTGTTTGTGTGGCCTCTGGTCTCTAGGGTCATTGCACTTCCTAATGGGTGATTGAACCACTTGGTGATTTACCAGCACGTCATCGTTATGTCATCATTGCCCCAACCAGGCATGAAGAAAAACAAATAGCATCCCAGCCTCTACACTTTTCACAATGATACAAGCAAATACATTACAATTTTTGTGCTCCAAACATACGACTGGACTGGTCAAAATATGAAATTACTACTAGTACTTGTAAAAGCGAAAAAAGAATCTTTCCACCATGTTGTAATAAGCCGAATTCTGTTGAATGCCAGTAGCGAGAAGTGCCATTTACGGGACGTGGGGCTAAAGCTTTTATGTAAGAAGTCTCCGGGCTAAAATTACCTTTCACATCACGCTTTAGACAGATTCATCAGTCTGGTGCGTGTCGCTTAAGTTACGCGGAGATGACATTCACCCGAACGTTTTTCACTGCCTCCACAGCGTCTGTTTGCTTATTCAGAAAGATGTTGATCCCAGTGAGAATTCGACCCTTCACACTCGAGCAGTTGTTGTGCGGTAGCAGTTTATATCTCATCTTGTTTGCATACCTTACTTTACCTGACTGTAGTGAAGAAACGGACTGAAACGTGAAATATTTACAAGTCGGACCACGGTACACTACAAGATCTAAATATAATCAATCACATCACACATAAACGAAATTTTCAACAGGATGGACGATGGCAGTTATGCTTTAGAAACTGTTTAGAAGCAATCGGTCCGCGAGAAATTATTTCACGAATCGCACACTAATTGATTCCTTTGGAATGGTGTCGAAACAAATCAACTGTTATATAATGAGCAACTTTTTGGCTGACATGCTCAGTTCGAAACTTACTCCGTGTAGAGAGCTTGACTGATCGCCTTCTGACCCACAGCGATATTCAAACGGCCTAAACCAAACAAGTTTTTTGTGTTAAAGTGCAAGGTAGGATTATACGATTACAAAGGAGAATCTAACGGCCTGCAGACGGTAGATAGCTTGTTTGAAACTGCGGTCATAACGACGTGTGTAGAAATGCGGCAGCCACATTGCGTCATCTGAATTGGGTCATGCAACCATATTATAGATCGAATTCAATATAAGATTCACTAAATGAATTCTCTGATGAAATATCTCTACACTTCTACAAAAATCACTTGGCTCTATCATGCAACATTTTATGTTTACCACTTTAAATACCGTTCACCTATACAACTACTATACTATACTAATGACTCCAAAAGGCGCTGTTAATTTCAGTTGTAGTGTTGGAATCAAACTACACTGATAAGAATACAGCACGTTCTCACTGATTCACTTTCGAATTTGGGGCACCAGAAGATTTTCAATCGCAACTTTAAAATTGTCGCGACCAAAGGTGTAGAGAGCTGAGTCGAACTGTCATTGGAAGCTTCCCATGGTCGGCCGCACTGTTTAGTTCGAAATATTGTCCAGGCGAAATGGTCCAGTGGTTAGAGCGCGAGTTTACTGCTCGGAAGGTTCGTAGTTCGGACACGACCTCTGCCTCTTTCCTGAATATGCTTGGGCAAACTGGCAGAATCCCAGCTCTCGTGCTTTCTTTGGGTGATACGGCGTCTAGGCATCGAAATATGGTATCATATGTTTGAAAGTTTAACTAAACGGTCCTATTTATTCCTGGTTTACAACTTCAGTTTAGCTTGGTCATTCGGACTTCTAGAACAGCGAAAAGCAGTGGGTGGTTTTAGTGGAAGCTCTTCGAAAAACGAGCATAGGTTATCTAGAAACGATACGCATCACGAAATTTAGCTATCTGATGTAAGCTATCGTCTCACTGTGCTGGTGAGTAAAGAAAGCTGCATATGGTGTTAAAGAAAAGTAGAACTTGTGGCTTGAACCTACTAGACTGGGAAGTGTAGTGTGAGTGTGGTCTGTCGGACGAGGACTGCTTCCTGAGAGCTGAAACAAGGCTTGTGGTGCTGTAACAGAATACATCCACTCGAATGTTTTGCCGGTCAGGAGTGTTGCATGTTGTCATAAAACTTAGTGACGACAACGTCATCAGCTCTGATAACAAATGGAGCAGGTCAATAAAAATTAAAATACAACAAAAGCAAGCATTTTACCACACGCGTAACATTTTTGTATTTTTCAGTCTACAAAGACAACACCTACGCTTCAATAAAATGTTGTGAATTTTGTCTTCTACTACCAGGATTGTTTAGCCTGATGATGCTTCCTTAGCATGTCGGGAGAGTTGTTGAGGAAAACAGGAAACCTACAGCGATGTGTGATTTGAATTAAGTGGCGTAGGCTCCGCATTCCCAAACTCAACCCCGCAGATTGAATGAAGTCATCGGAAAATTGAACCATTTTGTCCAGAATCAGTGACAGGAAACCTACAGCGAAATGTGATTTGAATTAAGTGGCGCAGGCTCCGCATTCCCAAACTCAACCGCGCAGATTGATTTGAAGTCATCAGAAAATTGAACCATTTTGTCCAGAATCAGTAGTTTGACTATTCTTTGAGATACGATAGGTGTCACCGAGATAATCTGATGGGAAGCTGTGATCAGACTGTCTTGTGTGTCTTCATGGAAAATTTGCAGCGCAAAATCTCCTTTAAGGTGCTTTCCTTGTTTGAGCAGTTGATGAATTATTCAGACAATCTGAAAATTCTTGGTCAGTTAGTTGCACTTGGAAATTATCGGTGAGAAATTCGCTAGACGTTTTTGAAAAGAAATTATGGGTGAATTTTCCAGAATTCAATCATGTCCTTCCTGTCAAAAGAGTTTTTATTCTGCTGCATCTTCGTCAAATGAAATTTTCGTGCAGAGTACTAATTAGTACACTTTTGACCCTTGAGTCTTAGAGGGGCGGCCCCCGGAATTGAAAGGTTTCGTTTCGTTTAGCCTTCACGCTGTTTTCATGAGTCTTGAGAACACACTGCCTCACACCTCAAAGCCTATCCATTCCAGGGTACGAGCCGAACTGACTTTGAAGAAACACGGAACATTCGCTGCGAAATGGAGGTGATCGTACAGCACTTCCGACATACCTGGTACACCACAGTGCGTAACATATATAAGACAACTGTGCCACACAGAATATGCAGAGGGGATACGGGGTCCGAGGTTAAGTGAACAGTTGACATCCACCCTACAGCATGACAAATAGTTTCTTGTTGTTCAATAAAGAATAGTTTCTCCAGTCAGTTTAGGGGAAAAATGTTCGGTACACTTACAAATTGCACTCATTTGCAGCTGAAGCCCTAGTTTATAGTATTCACCAATATATGAATATGTTCCATGAAGGACACTGCATCTTGCAGTTGATATGATATTCAAGATGGAACAGGACAAATTTTTTAGGTAAAGTACACAAATTTTGCTGAAAACCCCCCACAATCTGCTTCATCCTCCTTGGGTCTCGTTGGGCAGACACAATCATCGAGTTTCTGTCAAATTTATGTTCTACTTGAACCGGAGGGCTACAAATTTTGCAAAATACACTTGTTTGTCTTCATGCAGCACATTCATTTCAAAAATGAGCATTAATGAGAATTTCAACTGGAATTCACCCGAATTTTCATCTAAATCAAACCAGCTTGCAAATAAGTTTGTTTCACAAAGTCCCCAGAATTTGGGTTCAAGTAGAACATACGTTTGACTAGAGAGTAACTACGGGATGGAGTCCAGGTGATGAGCCAGGGAGAAGGCGAACTCCGTCGTAGGCTGTTGAAGCGTTTTTAAGCAATCTAATGAGTGGTTTCTTTCGATAAAATTGTTTAATCTCTTTGTGCATGCCATGGATGAAACACCTGTACATCTTTTCGTGAGCTTTCAACACAAATTGGCTTCGTGAAAAAACCTCGATTCGAAACGGTTCGGTTATTTTGCTTAGGCAAATCGAACGCAAATGTGGATCGTGCGTTTGACGAAAGATAAATCACTCAAGTTTACATCACAGTCTTAATAGTGAGTGCAAGGCAAATAGACCCAAGTGAGAAAATATTGTGTGATTCTGTTTGGATTGGGTGTCACATTCTCGCCTGTAATTTTTTCATTCATATTTCGTCCCATTTAGGAAGAAAACAGATCAATTTTAAGCCCACCATCAGAGAGTGAAAGATAGTCATCTGTGTAGAAGTGGCGATACAGGCTGCCTGTGGAGCGGGGGTTGGGTATCATTTCACAAAGCCTCTTGATATCACTTTAATTATCATAAACAACTTTTATTCAAAACGTGCCGCGAATCCGTTCTGTCACAAATGATGGACAACATGTCCTCCGGTCCCTTTGTTTTCTTTATTTTTAAAGCGGTAAGGGACCTTTGGAAAATTTTGAAGATGAGATTTCTTGGCTAAAACACATCAGGTTTTCAGTCAGTCTTCACATCAAAGGCTCATTGTCATCATGTTATACAACAACGAAGAGCGCCAAAGCTTATGGCTTAAATTGCTGTTATTTCAAAAGATATTCGCGTTGATCTGTAGTAAAACGACTCTGAAATATCGTTGACAAATAGAACCTTTGGAGGGTGCTACAGCTTTCTAACCCAACTGGAAAGGAATAGCCAATATCTTCTCCTATGCGAAACGATCCTTCCCTGACACTTCCTCAAGCGGATAACCAACTAGCCACGGTTTCAAACAATCAGCCCGTTTCTCGTGAGCGTAGACGTTTGGGCTTGCACTTTTACCGGTAATGAATGCATAAAAGGGTATTCGAGCATCCAAGCTATTCGTTTTTCACTATTACTGCAGCTGAATTTTGAGGCCTAGTAATCATTGTTGATGGAATCAGCAGCGTTCTGTGAACAAAAGCGAGTTTTCCTACATAACTTCTCAGCTGACCCATATAACCTGATGAACGGACTAGACAAACACTCTTAGGTACAAGATAGCCGAATCAGAACCAACCGCATTGACTTGAACAAAAGTGACCAAGAAACAAGGACTGACATAAGCCAGCCAACACGCGTCCAAGTAATAGGTTTTGTGATTGAAGAACGAATGGTGTTATATCCTGTGTAAACGCTCGTTAGTCTGATTATTGATGAGATGCCTAACGGTTCAGTCCCCAGCTACGAGTCACGAGTTCGAATCTCCCGGGTGATTTCCAAGAAATGCAGTATTGATGATCTGAATTAAGGACGAGACAGTTGTTAAGTGTTTGCGAGCTTTTCTAAATAAATGAGTGGAAAAAATCAACCAAAATTTCCCAAATCCTCATTACACTGTTTAAAAACGACGGATGGTCGTCAGTGTTTAAAAAGGTCATCGAATTTTTTTCTTGTCGATTTGGTTGGGCGAATAAACGCATGAAAACAGACCAATTTGTACCCCAACATCATCCAAGGTCAGCTGATTCCCATCTAATAGCTGCAATTTTATTCTTGTTGACGAAATATTTGTGCCTTAGAAATGTATGGTAATGCTCTTTGGCCTCTGAAATCCTTTGCTAGAAATTAAGCGACTTTTGACTCTAGATTTCTTGGTTTAACATCCTGGAAATAATTTTCCTTATACACTGGAGTTCTGGGTGTTGAACGAAAGTGTTTCAAAGGGCGCGCGAACACAAAGTACTTTAATCTGACTTGGTTTTGACCACCTGAGAAGTAGTCTAAGTGCCATAGTGGAGAAACCGGCTTGTGATACTAAGTTCGATGAGTGCAGATCTGAAACAGTTTGAAAAGCCACAATCATCAAACAATGTCCACTGAATCAACCTGTAAGTGCTACATAAAGAGGCGTTTTCCAAGAGGCATTTGAGAAAAGCTTTTGGAGCATATTATTAGTGAAAAACTATCCCAAATTCTTAAATCTACGTGTCTACCCGCTTTAAAGAAGACGATACCAAGTGGTTAGAACGAAGGTAAAGATTAAATCATTCCCGCGTCGCTGAAATCCGACCCGGCCTAAACAGTGTATAAAAACATGCGTGTTGAGAAAATAAACACAGAGACCGTATGATTCCTTGTCATTACAGTTTACCCCAAAATGAGCGGTCGGACGTATTCTGGTTCCCTAAACAAGTACGTAAATGTAGTTCGCGAAGATCGGGAAGACATATTAGTTCATCAATTCCTTACTAATCGACTAAGCATGCATCAACCTCAGAGTGCAATGTATGAAAATAATTTGAGATAGTGTGCTATGAATGGTGAGTGTTGTAAAAACAGAACCAGTTTTGGTAGTTGGCTTGTTCGCTGAGCCGGGTAATTTGGTTGCAAACGTTTCATCACCAATCGAGGTGACATCATCAGTGCGTAGTTGTGCGTAGCGGTGGGTTAGTGGTTGTGCGTTCAGTAGTGTTACGTGTGTGTTGATATACGTGCTGGTAGCCGAGGATGACCTTTGACCGCGATTAGTTATTCCGTCGGGCGGTTCCATTGGTTGTTCTTTTTATCCCGTGTCCTCATTCGCCGATGCCCACGTGACTTTTGAACTTGGCATCCCTCGCCGTCGTAGTCTAGTCGATGTTGGAGTGACCTTTGTCCTTCCGAGTTCCGGTTGTGACCTCATTGATTTGACTCCGAGGAGTTCCTTGTTTCTTCGTTTGTGAATCCATTATTCGGTCCTCCTTGAGTGTTTCGGTTGCGACGTTGATCTCTTGCGCGTAGAGGTGCGTAAATTGGATCCAGTTCAATGCACCGGTTTATTGAACCTGTCGTAGAGTACCATGCTTCCAGAAATTCTCTTCCGTGTCGCGTGTCTCCGTATGCCAAAATTTTCGCGTTTTCCATGTTGAATTTGTGGCCTTCCTGGACGCGACACGGAAGAGAATTTCTGGAAGCATGGTACTCTACGACAGGTTCAATAAACCGGTGCATTGAACTGGATCCAATTTACGCACCTCTACGCGCAAGAGATCAACGTCGCAACCGAAACACTCAAGGAGGACCGAATAATGGATTCACAAACGAAGAAACAAGGAACTCCTCGGAGTCAAATCAATGAGGTCACAACCGGAACTCGGAAGGACAAAGGTCACTCCAACATCGACTGGACTACGACGGCGAGGGATGTCAAGTTCAAAAGTCACGTGGGCATCGGCGAATGAGGACACGGGATAAAAAGAACAACCAATGGAACCGCCCGACAGAATAACTAATCGCGGTCAAAGGTCATCCCCGGCTACCAGCACGTATATCAACACACACGTAACACTACTGAACGCACAACCACTAACCCACCGCTACGCACAACTACGCACTGATGATGTCACCTCGATTGGTGATGAAACGTTTGCAACCAAATTACCCAGCTCAGCGAACAAGCCAACGACCATCTACGCTACCTGAGCTACCGACATTCTCCTCTATGGAGAACCAGTTTTTTGTGCCTGATTTGAATGGGTCTTGCGAACAGTAGCTGAATCGTATTCTGATACTGGGAAAAACGAGGTTGGATCATTTCGTTCGCCTGTTTGGGTTAATGGCTGAGTAACCAACAAGGAAGTTCGAAATTTTGCGTTCAACATTCGGATGGAGTTGTTCGCTTTATCGAGGGACATATTGTGGTTGATGGCTATTCATACCTTCTAAGAGGCACGTTTTTATTCCGCAAAAGTGAGACGTCTTCGAAACTGCAGGAGAAATAATAGGATGGCGACAGGTTAGTCTGCAAACCGACTTCAGGCTTTTAGTGGATGATTTCGTTGATAGTTTGGATGAGAAGTAGCTGCCCACTGCTCTGCACTTATTCGCTCTAGAACTAGAGTCAACGACTGCTTATCACTCCCTACAAGAAGTTCAGTTTTAAACCGCAAATATGGGTGAAGTTATTCGTCTGCATTTCATAAAGTGCAGCATTTCCAGAGGCTGCGAAACTACAAATTCCACCAAGACATCAAGAACATTCTTTTCAGACAGGACTCCTTTTTTGAATGAACTCGACTGCGTGCCATGGTCCTCAGTTGCCCACGCTTGTAAGCAATCGCTATGAGGACAGAAATGTTCAGATACTAACCACTCTGTA
This sequence comes from Opisthorchis viverrini, assembly GCF_000715545.1. Taxonomy (NCBI): domain Eukaryota; kingdom Metazoa; phylum Platyhelminthes; class Trematoda; order Opisthorchiida; family Opisthorchiidae; genus Opisthorchis; species Opisthorchis viverrini. The sequence goes on from NW_008751676.1 coordinate 1,078,285, forward strand.
CGTTCATTTAAACGATCAAGCAATTTAAAGGGATCGTGAAAATCTGGAAGCAGATTCATAAAAAGTTATGAGGATAGGTTTAAATGTAATCAAAATAACAACAAACTGCTCAATATTATCATCAGTGGAATGAATAGAGCAGCTCATGAAGACAAGACTGAACTACCCACCTGATTTGGGGCTTACTCCATCCGATTTCACGTGTAAGGCGGTGAGATCTTAAAGGCTTACCTAACCGCTTCAATGAGGGCACTATCCCCAGGTGACAAGCAATTGATTAAATCGCCACCAGTTATTTCTCCACATCGAGATCGTGCAGATCTAATAATCTTGTTGATGTATTAGTTTCGCAGATAACAGTAAGGATTATGGACACCTATTGAGTTCCTATGTGGTAAAGGAAAAATGAGTCTAAGTTTAGAGTAACAGATTAAAACAGACACCTTGAAAACTTGCTTTGTCTGTGGAATTCATTTGGGGAGTTATTTAGTGGTGTGACTGCCAAGGTTTAGAGTTGATGCAGAACCGAAACCAACATTCTGCAGATTTAAAATTAACCTAACCTGTACCTATTGTTCACTGTAAAGATGGATGCGCAAAATGATCAAATACATCAGAAAACAATGTCTTTGTCTAGATACCAGTTTGCTTGCTTCTATGTAGCAATTTGCATCGGTTGGAGAAAATGGATGTCGATCAGTCGGCTATCACATCACAGTCCATCTTCACTAACAAAAATAATCACACTACAAACTGTCCTTCTTCATCCCTCTGACGTATGGTAGCCAATTGGTACTGAAAAAATGACTCCACGGTAAACCTAGACCACTTTGTACAGTTGGGCCATCAACGTCTTACAAAGTGGAGGCGATAGCAATACACTGTCAGAAATTAGTAGTAGGCGTTCCGACTGTTTGTTAAAAATCCCTACTGTGAACTTGGATAATGTAGACGGATTTTCCCCATATAACAGTCAGAAAACTCCCAGTTGCGACAAGTGTCAACATCTGGTAGCACGATGTGTGCGAGTTATGCGTTGTTTACACCTGACGCATAGACTTGAGCATCATTTGAACGCCCAAATGTACTTCGTGGTTTCATTGTGGATTCCGTTCTTCTATTTCATCCGATAAATGTCCCCCAGAGTTGGTCATATAGATCTACCTCATGGGGACGTTGCAACTAGAAGCTTTTCGCGGACAACTTTTCATTAATCTTATGTTGGTGATTCATTAGTATCGTTTTGTACCTTATCGCTACAATCCCCTCCCATAACGATTACGCTTACCACCCATCTGCATGGGTTATCTATTTATGGTCAATAAATTGTATTCGTACTTATATGAAGTCATTCATGTGATACCTTCTTAAACTTATGTTGCAATTCCATTTTCAGCTGCTTGATATGTCTTGACTGAGACGTCTAACTAACCAGTCCAAAAGAGCTCCACTTCACTTTTTTTTGGTTTAGATTGAATTCACTCATAGCACATATTCTCAACTGGACCATCCAGCTGTCCTCATTACATATCCTGATCAAAAAATACCATGAAACCCATTGAAGTCGCTTTCGAAGATAGTTATTCACTGAGAAAGTCTCTTTCATCATTTTCTTCTTTTTATCTCGTCTCTCTATCATACATTTTCTCGAGTTTTCGCCAGATATCTGAATAAAAATGACCTTTACCCATCTTAAACTAAGCGTCCTTTGTTTTACTAAAGTCAGCTGACGATTTGTGGTTGCCAACCCTGACGAACAAGAACGATTGTCCGAAAAATGACTTTAATTCAGTAAGACGTGAATCGCTTTGTACGTGTGACTGAAGCCGAATTTGTTTGGCCAGCTGACTTGACTGTAAATGTTGTTGCCTGATTAAATTATGTCATAAAACGACAGCTGCGGTAAAGAATGCTGCAAAACGTGAGGAATGAAGCAAAAGTTATTTTGGGTCGAACCAGCGATGGCGTTTCGTCAGTACAATTACGAAGTTCACGCGCTTTTCGGGCATTTTACCTACAGAGACCAGGTAATCCCTTCGGCGCACACGAAGGTCGAATAAAAGTACAATTATCCGCTTAACTTATCTCTGCTGTTATGCATACCAGTAAGGTAAACCTTGTCAGAATACCAAGGATACTGCGGTGAGCTGTAGACTGAGATCTACCATCACCGTACATACAGGAAACACAGAACATAACTGATGCGACGCAACTTCCTTGAGTTAACTTAGACCCAAAAATATGGATTTGAAAAGTAAGCCAGACATATTTTGTTTCCGTCACGTTCGGTCGGCAGAACGATATTGAGATATAAGCAGGATGTTAGAGCGAATATCGGCAAAAAACTGGGGCTGATTTACTGCTTCTACTTCAACCTTCTCAATTTTGGACAACCTTCTTGTGGCATCATTCAGAGATTTGGTGATATGATGCTATGCTAAAAAGTGTGGAGGGTTATGCAAGCCTGTCTTCCTGTCAGATGCATTGGTTCACTAGAATTCCACCGAAACATTTCAGTTTTATATCGAGGAATGATTCGAAAATGCGATATCGTATCAACAATAAAGTATCACAGATTATGACGCAAGCTGCTTTGTCGGAGGATTACAAACGAAGGCCGACCGGGGACTTTGGGGTTTAGTGGCTTGAAATTCCCCGGAGATTAACTAGATGTATACCTGCTCTGCTATTCAGCAAGAATGGGACATCCATTCAGTGCTTATCGCATTTTCAGCATTTTCAGCAAGCCTAGTTACAATCGCGAGATGCATTTTCACTCAAAACCTCAAAACCACTTCAGTATCTACAAACTATGGGAGGTCTATTCAGAAGAGGAAAAAGATCCTTTTTGGGTCTTTTTACATAGTACTCACTTGAAGAATTAAGCAACAATGTGCATATGACGTAAACAGTGTGGTCGAAAGTTAGTAACCTCGTATGATGTTTATCAAACTGTTCAACTGTTGACAAGCTGATCGTGTCCAGCTATCCCAGAGTTCAAACAAAAACCAGGAAGTCGTAGAACTGAAACAACCTAATGGTTTGTGAGGCGCTAAATGCCTCTGAATTCCAACAAGATTGAAGAAACTGTATAGTGTTTTCAGGTTTTCAATGCAAATAACTTCACTTACAAGGTATGATCCTTCTCACACCACAGGGAGATTGTCAGAAAGTGGATAGTCAGCCACACAACCACTGGGATCACTCTATAGTCTAAAAATGCCGCCAAATTTGGCAACCAATCAGTCGTTTGCCAAGACAACTTAAAGAAGTAAGCTTGAAATTCCATTACTATCAGTGGAACCCCGCTTGCGGACAGGAGTAAATGTAGATCTCATAATCCTGGAAAATATGCAGTTGACGTTTGTTCAGCTGCCTCAGCGATAAACTGGTTCACATTCTCCTGGAACCTACAAATTTTCTTGCAAGACCTCACAGTGATGATGGCAGCAATGTCATACTAATGATTATGAGGAAAGTGCTGGCGAATAAAACCATGGAATTTTACGAAGAAGCGAGGAATCAGTAATCCCTTACCACTCTAATGTCTGACGAATTGCGTAGGTAGACAATCGTGGGAGACTAGCGGAGTTCCGACTGTCTTCCGCCATCAAACCGGAAGTTATTAATCCAAGAAGATTCTAGGATATTCTCCCTATTTTTACGGCCTATTCACACCCATTATATATATATATATATATACGGTTGCATGCGTATGTGCAGCTCTACCTTTTGGCCTGAAAAAGGCGCAACAGAGGTCTAATTTTGTTTCAGTCGCTCGGCTCTGCTAAATTGAATTTCCTTACTGGTGGAATACACTCGTTTGCATGGCTGGAGTAATGAGTTGTTTCAAGAAACAATACCGCATTATTTCGTGTACCACAACAAATAAAAAACTAGACGTTTTTTGCACATGGAATTCAGTTGGGGAAAATTATGAACTTGAAATTCAGCAGAGAGTTATTTGAATTTTGCATTAGAACCAAATCAGCGTAAAGCTTGGGCTAAAGCAGAACACCGTTTGACCGAAACTCGCCCACGTGATGAATAACAGGAAGAATGAAACAAATCATGTATGAAACATTTTAGCCAACTTATGAATATTGTTTTCCGAATAGATAATAATATTTCTCATCTCTTATACACACAGTTGTTGATTAAGTGGATCTGTGAAGAACGCAACTCTTATATCGTTTAAGCCCTAGCCTTTAATGCTTTAATTGACAATATCCGCCAGATGGCTCCAA
>NW_008751676.1:1082794-1103915 GCF_000715545.1 Opisthorchis viverrini
TATATATATACATTTGCATGCATATGTGCAGCTCTAACTTTTGGCCTGAAAAAGGCGCAACAGAGGTCTAACTTTGTTTCAGTCGCCCGGCTCTGCTAAATTGAATTTCCTTACTGGTGGAATACACTCGTTTGCATGGCTGGAGTAATGAGTTGTTTCAAGAAACAATACCGCATTATTTCGTGTACCACAACAAATAAAAAACTAGACGTTTTTTGCACATGGAATTCAGTTGGGGAAAATTATGAACTTGAAATTCAGCAGAGAGTTATTTGAATTTTGCATTAGAACCAAATCAGCGTAAAGCTTGGGCTAAAGCAGAACACCGTTTGACCGAAACTCGCCCACGTGATGAATAACAGGAAGGATGAAACAAATCATGTATGAAACATTTTAGCCAACTTATGAATATTGTTTTCCGAATAGATAATAATATTTCTCATCTCTTATACACACAGTTGTTGATTAAGTGGATCTGTGAAGAACGCAACTCTTATATCGTTTAAGCCCTAGCCTTTAATGCTTTAATTGACAATATCCGCCAAATGGCTCCAATTACCGCATTATGACCAACATTCATTCAGGTTAGTGGGCCACATGCCTCACACAACCACGAAATCCGTCGTATTCCATGATTCAGTATCTCGATCGTTATGGAGTGAAAATCTCAAACGTATTAACCGAAAGAAAGGCTAGAACAGACTCTGCTTCTGCTTTCATTAACAATGAAACGGCACGTTTTGTCCGTCAGAACTTTAAACAAGTAATTTATTTTTCCTCCGACTTAGCACGATAGCTAGCTCAATTCTGCCGAACAATACTTTCCTTTCTGTGCCGTTTTCAGTGAGGATCTCTAACCAGTATACCGCAACAAATGTCAGTTACAGATAACATCAATAGTGAATACTGAATAGCAGGCCACGCCCTTTTTAAGTCAAATTGTTGAGTGCTATTCTACCTAGTTAACAGAACCGATTTTCTTAACTGATTCATATGACTTAGGTTGGCGCCATTGTTTTTTTGCACATTAAGAAAGATATGGTTTTGCTTCTCAGTAGATATATTTAATGACTGGCAAAACTGTTTCGACTAATCGGTGTTTACTATGTAGATCACCGACTTCACTTTTGAGGATCCGTAGTTCACCAAAAGGCCTACATAAAACCACAGATTGATAACAGGATACCTGTGTGAGTGATCTGAAACCCGAATCCGGTTTTATTGAGCAACTGAGCAATTTGTCATTGTTTATTAACGTGCGTGAATTTAGTTTTAAAATCTGCTTGATATCAAATCCCAATTCAGAATGTCAACTAAAAACTAATCCTTGTTTAGATGTTGGTCTTCTGATTGGTGGGTCCGCCTGATCCTCTCTGTTAATAACTGTACACTCGCACCATTGTCTTCAAACCTTCATTACATGTCATCAGGAATATCCCAGATATGATATTGTGAGATGGCATGATCTGACTTAACATTCCAAAGTTTATTTCGGTAACTCGGCTAAAGCGACTTGCCTAAATGGCCAGGGAAATGCCCAAAAGGGTGGCAATCGCTTGTTTAACCAGATAGATGGATAGCACGTTCAAGCACGAAACAAACCAACTTCTGGCTGTGAAGTTAGTTTGACCTCCTCGCTGAAGGTTTAGTTCGGGCTCATCATGCTACTTGTTCTTGGCTATTAAATTACGGTACTCCGGATATCAAAGCGGGAGGCCTTTATACACCTCTTTCGATCGTTCTAACACCGATTACAGTGAACTCAACCACACCGCGTCCTACAAAACAAGAGCGTGTTGGACCAGGATAGCCAGGGTCGAATTCACTCTGGTAATTTCGAACACCTTGATCACTGGTTGAGTTTCGAGAGACAGGTGAATATCGGTCACATTTGATTCATTGGCCCAGACATATTCACTCGCTCTATTTTCAATAGTGCTTGCATATGACACGATGAACCAAAATCGATGATAAATGATTGATCGAATGCTTCGGGAAAGAATATTCAAAAGTTTTGCCTGACAGTGTGGTAGTAACAACTACTCTACCGGACCAAATATACTACTACTACTATTACTAATAACCATTCAGCTGTAACAACTTTTCGGTGCATAGCTTTCATGCCAACCAAAGAAAGTACGAGACTTGAGGTTATGATGATGAGGCAGCAGTGGTCGAGATCCTCATGCTGGTTCAGAAACACAGAGATTCGGGGCAAGCAATTTCACACCTTACCTAAGAGCTAACTTCAGTCCGAACGGGGCTAGTTGTAACCTCAAAGTTCCGTCTGAATTTTACCGCACTAATATGAACAGGCCGCTGTGCATTGGTCGGTCACCAAGAACAGTATGTCAGAAATAGGTTTTTGATTGAGTCTGTATTCATTTTTGCGTTAGGCCAATGCACACCCCATAAATATTGACACTTATGGGACACAATATCCCAGTTATCCATCTTATTTGAGCTAACTGGCTACATTATCCTTTCACATTCTCAGGTAGAGAACTAAATCATGCAGGTTATATGAATATAGAGTTAAAGAGCACTGAACAGACATTGATTTTTGCAAGTCATCTGATCAAATAATCCCAGCTTATTTGATTTGATCAGCAGCGCATGCTAACAACTAAGACATTGTGGTTGACGGGGTCAAACAGATGGTCGGTACCCAACACGGTACCCAACGTCTGGTTGCTGACGAAGCAGGATTGTAATTTGACATCTCACCCGATAGTTTTCCTAACAATATCTGAATAACGTACTCTGGACTGTATTGTACCGCAGGTTAAGCTAAGGATCTCCTTGTACTGCCGATGTAACCACCTCGTTGGATGTAGGGGAACTCGTGAAAGCCGTAAAGGGCAGTTAGATTATACAACCTCAGTTGATGTATTTGCTCAGCAAATACTTTTGTGGTCAATGTGAGATGTAGGTGGACTGCAGTATAAACAGATTTTTTAAGGCACAATAGGGCTTTTAGCAGTGTCAACTCGACCACCCTTGAACTGAAGCAACACGTAGATCTTCCTTGTTTGTTGAATGTCTGTACAGTTTTTTAAATTACTCGGATGCTTCGCGTTTATCCAAAAAGCGGGCTGGGTTCCAGACCAGTCTCCCGTCAAAACCGAACTGGTAGGTAAATTAGTGTATTTCACTAATTTACTGCAACTTGACTTCAATTAAAAAAATAGTAGGGTTGACGGAAAATCGGAGATTGCGCCTACATGATAAGCCCCAAGAAGGGCGAAACCGTTCGTGGGCTTTCAAACAGCTTTGGACAACCATACGAGTAGTGTATTACGTCCATACATTGTTTTCTTGTTTACGAGAAGGGGCCGTGTTGATATATGCTGGTGAAGCGTAACCTCTTCGGGCAGCAGAGCTGAGTCCCCGTCAGGTCTCCGACAACCGTTGCCTCAGATACGTAACTCATGAGACGTGTTGGCTAACCTTAATCAAGCCAACTGAAGAACGAGTGTTCGATTGTGCAGAGGGGACTTCAGTCGAATAATGTTTTCAAAACCATAAACTGAGGAGGTCAAGTTTCGTATCCCACATCACCTTCTATAAACGAGATTGCCCTGTTCCGTGCCCCAGTCAAGGTGAAGGCAGAGAGATGGTCAACCACTGAACTGACAGAAGGTTATGAAAGGGATTATGAAAGTCTGGATGCTGTTGCCATAACTAACCTCCCAGGATGTGGTCTGTGTGACACCCGCTGTGAATGGTTGGAAACTGCGATTAGTATCACTGGCGTTTATTCCTCAGTTTCAGTCAGGGGGTTACCGAATGTGTGTCTAGAAATGTAGGCGTTTCGGAATGTTTGTAGCAAGCTATCACTTTACTCTTTTGTTCACAATAAGCATTTTGAACAAAGTATGGTAATAAGGCAGCTAAGTGTGAGCGTTGAACACTGGTGTCATGCTACCGATGACCATGCTGATATAAAAGTGTATCCTCTAAGAGGATATCATTCCGAAATGTTTATGTGATTCACACAGCGTAGGCTGATTAGCCACTTTGGCAACAAAACGGCCGAAGCTGAAGGGAAACCTGCTGCAACGAGTTAGGCACGAGTTTTTCACGATGTTCTAATTTGTGAGACAGCCGATATCACGTAGCTCTCTGCTATTAATTTTATCATTTATTTCTTCTAACACGAGAAAAGTAGGCTTCTGCGTGCAACGCATCTCACTACGATAACCACTACATCTTTATCGTGCGCACAAACGAACGCACGTGCGAATACAAACTGAATTTGATACATCAAGCATTTATCAAAATCATGACAAGAGAGCAATACCATCTTTTCATACTCATCATCGTAACAAGGAGAGACAAGTTGCTAGAAGAAACATATGACTCTTATATCCCATCGGCTGTTGAAGGCAACTGAGCTGAAATCTAGATTAGTGAATCATGCCCATAGCCTAAATACCTTAGCTCAGCCAGATCTGAGGTTTGAAGCGCATTGGTCGCTCTAATTTTGCTAGTATAGGGGTGTTTACCCATCTTAAAATCTAACCGTTATCTTGCCTCGACCTCCATGATGAAAGTGTGCAAATTGTCTCCGATAATACTTGTTACTCTCCTGAAATGTTTCATGCGGTAGAGAAGCCTAGTAAATTCTAGATGACTACATATTTGTAAGTGGATTCGAAGCTACCCCATCTGCAGACAAAGAATTATATCGTTTGGTATTTTCCTGTAGTTTGATAGAGTTTTCCGGCAATAGATTAATTAGTACAGCTGGACATATTCTGGGAAATAAATGATGACAAAGTGGAAAAGGACAAACCAGTAATACATCCCTGAACATGAAGCAATACGCCGCGCGTACAGTGTTCAACTACAACCATGTCCTGTATAACAGACGAGAACCATAATCCGAATAACTAGGACTTCATCGATCTAGCCTGAACAGGAGTGGTGTAGACACCTCTCGACTGGTGATCAGCACAGTTTGATGGAAAACCTGTGTCCGGCTGGCGGAATGTAGAAGCTAATCTGGGTGAGAATCCCGATAATAACGCTTCGATTTTCAAACGGCTAACGTCTTCTCCCAACTGCATATTAGACTGTCCATTCACACAGTGCACAGAACAATATATGAACCGTTACTCAGTGGCACCCACTGCAAGCAGAATATGATATATTTACACTCAGAGTTGCTACGAAATTTCCGGTATTTTAGCCGATTTATAATGTGTGAGTGCACGTTGCTGGGAGAAGTGCATTACCACGAAGGCAAGAAAATAATCCAAAGGGAGCCGATGGTTTTTTGAAATATTGTTTGTATAATGCTTCAAAGTAGTTCTAGATGTGTTGTGATTTGCTGGCGTCCACAGTGTAGACATTTGCTGATCTGTGAATTGTCGAAACCAATCCTTGGCAATCAAATCTAGATATGATATATAGTACGAACAAAACGGCTACAATACCGGAAGAACTGGCAGTTTCCACCAGCTGGGACCGCTCCTTTTTTGGTGAACACTATAGTTGGGTGCGTTTCACTTATTTCGTGATGTTTTATGAGGAGATGAGTACTTAAAGCCATGTTACGAAGTGCAGTAACGCGACACTAGATGGTGGAAGCAAACGCCCAGATATTGCGCGCCTGATGAACAGCTGATCCATCTTGTTGATCTTTTTTTATTCTGGGTTACGAAGAACGTTCAAAGCTGCTTCACATTGAGGAGCTTTTTGGCTTGAGAGAGATTAAAGTAGCTAGCATCGTAAAAATTAGTCCAGTTCAGAGAAAATCCTCGCCTATAAATTCTACGCTTAGCTAGGCTACCCTGATATTAACTAAAAAACATACTTGTCGAAGCAGGCTTCGAGGAAGACTGCTGTGTGCGTTAGGCTGTTGTTATTCCACCTACATAGGTCACTATACCCCTTGTGTTTGTTTGCGTACGATTTTGCCGTGCGTGCTTTTGCCTGAACGTTTCCAAATAATATAAGATCAGTATGTTTTCACTATTTACCTCCTGTAAATGAAGCGAATCTATTTCGAAAATCCCAGAAGTTGCGTACAGCTTTTATATCCTTACTGTAAATAATCGGCTGTTTTATCCTCACCAACATTTGGGATAATTCAAATCCGTACCTTCCATGCTAGTAGAAGGAGACTAAAGCGTTCGGTCTCAAAGGGCTGGTGAGTTGTAGTATCAGCTGGCATTTCGATTACGGAAAACACATCGACTGACCACATGTTAATTGGCTGCTCGAGCAAAGCGTTCTCCAATGGAAGTTTTACTCATCGTCTGATTTGGTATTTATTCGAGGTAATCCATATTTTTTTGTGTTTTAATCGAATAGACTTATCGATGTAATCGTGGATAGGAGACAGGTCCGGCACTCTTTGTCACAAAGGTACCCATCTGCAGTCGCGCAAAACAGATGTAATCGGGATAGGAGACAGGTCCGGCACTCTTTGTCACAAAGGTACCCATCTGCAGTCGCGCAAAACAATTGATCGTTTCAACTATAAGCCACTCTGATCCACGATCAAACACGGTTACCGAATTCTTCAGAGCCCACACATGAATAAGCGAGTATGTATTTTTCAATACATTCCATTTGCAATGGTTAGTGTGGAATCACTTCGTTTGCAGTAGAGCAGGTATGCCCACAATCGTGTGACGAATGTCAATGCTGTTCCTTCATAAGCAGTATTTATTTTTGTACAAGGATTTGTCCGGAATCCCTTTTGCTTTTTCTAAGTTTGGTCGCCAGATCGGCGAAGTGCCGCACCAACCGAAATGCCAGCTGATATTTACGACTAATCTGTACGACGTTTGTTGGTTTTGTGCGCCAAATATACTTCCCGTACACCACATGATATCAGAGTTCATGCCTAATGTGGTGCGTACAAAAGATCTTGCTGTCAAATTTGTATAGTCAGGTATCCCTGTGCAGTTGGTTCGTCGTTACTGAATTTGATCAGTATTGTGCATCACAACAATCTGTGAACTTACTTGGACACATGATTTATCGACTAGCAGCTCAACATTATGCAACCCAGTCAGGAGTGGCTGTGTGATAAACGAGGGCTGATTTTCAAGCGCACTACGCACCTCACTCTCAGTGGCGTCTCTTACGTGACGACGTTCAGATGCATGGTTCACAGGACAAACAGGATTTCTCACGTCTGAGAGATTTCTTAGTTTGTAGTGAGGACAGCAGTAGAACTAAACACTGGATGACAATGTTCTCGTCACACTTGAACCATCAGGAGTGGGTGATAAACGAGGGCTGATTTTCAAGCACACTACGCACCTCACTCTCAGTGGCGTCTCTTACGTGACGACGTTCAGATGCATGGTTCACAGGACAAACAGGATTTCTCACGTCTGAGAGATTTCTTAGTTTGTAGTGAGGACAGCAGGTAGAACTAAACACTGGATGACAATGTTCTCGTCACACTTGAACCAAACACAAGCAACTAAAAACAACACTTTTAACTAAACATGTCATGCAGTATACTGATCGTTTTTTTTTTCGAAAAAAAAACACTCTTTAACAAAACCTAATTACTAACTCAGCATTTTGAACTGTCCGTTGTTCAAGAACCGTGCATTGCTTTTGTAAGTAATGGCCAAATTTCATTCATTACCGCCGAATATGTAGTTCTCTCACAGTTAACCAAAAAGTACATTCTTCCGTTATCGACTAGTCAACGAAATGTCTTTATCAACCGTTTGCTATCTGGTGTACCAAATACTGGATATTTCGACCTCATTGATCGACAAAAGCCTAAGGAGATGAGGCACTATCCTTGATTTGACCAGAATACACACGTTCATCTTTAGTATACAAGATCACGTATCTGGTTTCCAAACCAAGAAAATGCTAGAAGTGTTATTTTGCAAGAGGCTGATTTGTTCTGGTATTGTGCACTAGCAGGCTGAGTAAGGGGGTGGTCTACCCGACGGCAAAAGTTTGATATTCATTGGGGTTGGATTAAAAACGCATTTCTCATTAGATTCCGATCGGATTTCAAACCATCCAGATGAACGACCTCATCGGTGTGTGGGGCCACAGCCGGGAAGTCTTACAAAGACGTAGAACTAAGGTGGATTTATTACCTCAACTAAAGTGTTGAAGATTTCTATCACGCAGTCGATCATATCCCAGCTTACCTCTCCTTCTGCTTAAGTTCCTAATGAGACCAGTATGAAATTAGCCTCACTAAAATTGCGGCAGCCAAGCAAGAAATATGCGATTGCTTTAGCTGCGCAGTAACTTTCTTTGGACTGCCGTTCACAAAGTTTTACCCGTGTGTATTCACCAGAACCTATAAATTTGGGAACCTTTCTAGAGCAGTCATCGTAACCGAATTATTGTTTTAACTCTATTGATAATTGATGTCAATAAAAACGGGCAAAACTATCAACTTTAAGGGACAGTTACTGCTGAAAAGTTACATTTTCAAATAAATTTCTATGTGATATGAATTTGAGTCACGTTTAACTCACTGTGCGAAAATAAAAGTCCTAAGAACAAGCAGTGAAATCACATTGCGTTTTGGGGTAGTTAAGTGATGCCTGTCCACGATGAGGGAAATATTTTGAAGCGCTTAAATAAGACGGTACTGCGAGATCTGCCTCTGAGTTTTGATGCTTTGTGAGCAAACCCTAAAAGCTTTTAACTGGTATACAGGCGGACTGTTGTAAGGTTGATTCAGCTGATGCTGCCAATATCGGTAATAAATGAGCACCAAGCGACACTTAGTCTTAAAACGAAGAAACATACAACCTTGTTGGGTGGATAACCTGTGGAAAATGCTGATATAACGATACATACAAAGTTTGTGTTGTGCATCTGTAACCTCGTAAAGAAAATAGATGTGTAGATCCTCCTTGCATGTTTGTAACATTTTTGATCTATCAGCTACGCTGGTTATTTCGCTTCATGCATGACTGAAAAATGTTTGCTCACTAGACCGAAACCATTTTGTTCATGTTTATCCTTAAAAGTGAAAAGCGGCATAGACCGATCGATCAATGGGATTTTTCTCCGAACCCACGTAACAGTGAAGACAAAGACGGGATTCGCTTGAAGGTTAGAGTACAACAGTTTATCGGTCACCCTCGTCCAAAAAGTAAATGGCAATAAATGAAACAAGTTGCAGTCTTTCTCAGTGGAATATACTGACAAGTCTCTCAAAAATAATGAGAATAATAAAAATGCAATGTATCAATGAACGCTTTCATCCGACTAGAAAAATCGGCCATTGCTCTACCTGCTAGCTTCATTTTGAAGCCAGGTAAATAATAAGACATCTGAGGCACAAGGTTGAGAAACCATCCTATAATAATAATATTCGTCCAGCTGTAACATCATTTCGATGGAAATCTACCACACCACCAGATGGAAGCCCGAAGCCTAAGGTTCTCCCGGGTCGCCCACAGGAGCGGTCAGTGATGAGGCTAGATTCAAACCACGGGACTTTTGGTTAGTACTTCGTGTCTTAGAAACTGAACTATCCTAAACGCAAAATATGAAAGCCGATGAAGCGTAAAGCATCTCAGCCCAGATAGCGTAACCCTCGAATTCCGGTTTGGTCAGAAAAGCAAGCTACAAGTTATCAGTTAGGCGACCAGCAGACACGGAATGGTCAAACATCGTGAGAAAACTGTGCACCAGCCGTATGGTAATCCAGGTAGTTGATTTAGGCAGATTATGTTAGACAAACCACTTGCTGAAGCGAATCTGGATGAAAGCGCTCTGACAATCAATTATGTTTTCGGTAAATCTATGTGCCATAGATGTGTGCGTACGACCTAAGACCGGGTAAAATAAGCTTAATATTTTCGATGCAATTAGGACATTAAAGTCATTTGTACGTTGCTCCAAGCTCCTTCTTCTCCGATGCGCAATTGTTGTTTGCGGTTTTACTTGGAAGGAATAAATTATTCCGGTCAGCTCTCAGATTAGACGCCCTTGTCATCCGTAATTTCAGCTAACTGAGGGATCCTCATCACATCTGATTGGTCAGCTCCGTATATGTGACTGTATTAGAGGAGTTGTCTTCAGCCGGGTGCAGTTCAAGGCTAACATATGCTCACTTTATAAATATGTAGCTCCGTAGATCGCCGTCTCTCCCTTCTTTAGAAGCTAGGCGTAAATGTCTTTTTATTATTATCGTACAGCCAAAAACCAATATCTCAGTCTTCTCTAACGGGAGTTTTCAAATTGACGAGATATTTTTCTCAACGAAAGCTTGTCTCTGTGTCTCAAGATTTTCGAGCTCTTAGAACTTTTGCTTAACGGACATTAGAAATAAACACAAAGGTGACTGGATGTCCTGTCCCATGTGTACACTACAATATTTGTGTTCAATAATCTGGAGAATTTTGTGAAGAATCCATAAGGTTTTCTTAACGTGAAATGCCAAAGCGGCAGGTGACTGCTCTCGCGACCAAACTACAATCGTAGTGTTTTTGGCGTTGTTGATGTTGGTAGAATGAACACTGAGATGCTTGGGCAGAAAAGGTACACTCTAAGCTACTCAATGTTGTTCATCGAATATTGATAGCAGTATCCGAAATAACTACACTTTGTTTGCCCAACGCGAGCAGTAAAAAATGAAAAAAAAATCTATTAGTGTAGTCCTGCAACGTGGAACGCGTTTGTAGCCGGACTTGTTGTTTTCATTGCCTGGGTCTATTGCACATTGACAAAAAATTCATTTGAGTTGCCCCGTTCAAGGTAACTTTTGACTAGTCAGCGGAATATTTGAACGTCGTGGTGAAGATTAAGTCAATAGGGACTCATCGCAACATTTGACAGAATAAACTCCTAATGAAACTGGACCTAAAACAGTGCACTGGAAGCGGATACCGGAGAAAAGGAACGTTTATCGGCGTCATCTAAATGCGCACTCAGTTTAAGAGCACAAGTATTAGGAGGTTCATTCAAACAACAACTCGAGTTCTATCTCGCATCAGTTAGTTTGCAGTCGAGTCACTTATTCCACGTCACTGATTGCATTAATGAACAGTGAACACACCGCGGTAGCATGGTAAGAACACACTTTTCACAAACTGTGCTGTCGGTTACAGTTCTACGGTTTCGTGTTGCATTAACTCTCTTTCGGACACACGTTTTATAGGCGTTACAGACCACCAAACAAGCCGGCCTTTACCCTGTGCTCGTGTAATGTTTCGAAGAGTTGACACCGTTTACAGGAGCTATGTTTGGAATCTAAGTTCCAAATCTTGAGCCTGAGAGTAAGACCACACTCAACATATTTGATAGATTGACAACGAAACTAGCACAACATACCTTTTTATCTGTGTGGTACTGACGAAATGTATATTCCGCATCCAAGCAGGACACTTGGCTGGAATTTGTTCCTCAGGGTTCGAAGCAAAAGTGTCTGTTTGCTTGCTAGATAGATTTTTGCGCAAAACAGCTGAGCTCAAAATACTGAGGTAGAAGCAGGTCCTCCATATATAAAATATCTTTCTGGCCACTGGCATAGCTGATGAGGTTGAAACTCTGTGGTTCGACATAACCAACATCCATGATCAGTTAGCCATCTTAATGTCAGTATGTTTCCGCTTCGTTGCACCAGCATTATGCAGCTGTATTTGAATAGTTGGAGATGGGACGTGCTAAGGTCTTGTTTAAATGTATGAAAGAGATGTAGCCATCTGATTTTTTGTGTCATCGCTTCCTTCAGAACGCCTTCGTCAGATCCTGGGAGGCTTAAGCCACAAAAGAGATATCCCACAATATGAATATTTCGAAACACTGAGGTCTTTCACTTCGTAAGGATTGTTCTCAGTTTTGGAGTAAGAGAAATCTCTGTGTCCTGTCACACTTAAGAGAAAATCGGAAATATGATGAGACGTTCGTGAGCCCATTGAAAACATTAAGAGAACAGGCTGGTAGTTAAAGCAATTTCTTTTCCCTGAGGAGAGGTTTTTTGAGATAAATGATCTCATGGATGTCCTCCTTTTAGTCACAAGATTGTCTGTGAAATGGTTCACTGCACGAAATAATTACACCTCTGTTTTTTACAACAGGGTTGGTTTTGGGGCGAACCGAATATTTATAGACCTGAAGAATCATTTACCGTACGTTTGGGCAGGCAAGACCACCATGGGTGAATGCTAGTTGATCAAAAATTTACCAAAAGTTCACTTTTGTGACTCAGTTTTTGTAACACCTGTAAGCGACCTGCACATTTGCTTGAAATCGACAGGAGAACATCACTGTAGCATGTTTAGAGGAGAAAGTCAGGGAAGCGGGGTAATTCCCAGGATAGAAAAAGTTTGGTATGAAAGAGCGAAACAGCAGCCGGGATATTCTGTAAGGTCAGAACAGCACAGGAATGTTGTTTTGGGTATCTACGACTCACCGCGGATCATGTGAGTGGCCAGATAATGATTGAAGAAATTCTTTGCTGGAGACCCTCGACGCAGGTTCCATCGACTGGCTAAACTAATTCATTGTTTATATGGCTAGCAGTGAGTCAAATGACCGAGGTTCACTTACCAGTCTATCGTTAACGTGCAAGATACTTGGGTTTTCACTAAAATGATCAAAACTGGGAAATACAGACCAGCACAGGAAAGTAAGAAAAGTATTTGGAGGGTGAACTGCGATGATTCATTTGCGAATTACAAGCAGAGGGAATGATTAAGCTTTGCTTAGCATTTCAGATGGTCTTCTGTACCTAAAATTATATGGCTTGTGCGTAGAATATTTGATGAAGAATCTGGTTATTCAGTGTGAACTGATGTGTTTGCCACCGCAAGACGACCATAACTAAGGCTTCCATGGACACATTTTCAGCGAACACCATAAATGTGTGAGTAAGGTAGAGTAAGAAATGTGCTCCAAAAGGGAAACATCATTGTGGTTAGAAGGACTAAAACTTTCAATAGCACAGAGAAGCTGTTTTGTTCACGCTTATATGTACCACTCGGTCAACAACTAATGAATATGGCTCACTGATTTGGTATGTCTTCACTCATACGAATTTGAGCTGGAGGAGAGGTCAACTTAAGCTCCTGCCTCGAAAATCCAGCTTGTACAAGTAAGATACTCTGGACATTACTCTGTGAACCCATTACCGTATGAGCAGAGTAAGCCTCTTTGATGTCGGCAGTACAAGGAGATTCAGGAATTTTCACTGGAGATTTCATCCCTAAAGTTTGGCGGTAATTCTTGGCTTTCCAATATAAATTAGCACCAATTACAGAACGATATGTTAGAACGCTGGTCTCCGCCCGGACTACCTAAGAAATGGCAACTAAATAAACTAACTTAAGCGGTAATTCTCGGCTTTCCGATATAAATTAGCACCAATTACAGAACTATATGTTAGAACGCTGGTTTCCGTCCGGACTACCTAAGAAATGGCAACTAAATAAACTTAGCTTCGCACTATTTTGCAACTGCTTCGCAGTAGCGAACAATGCCGAAAAAAGCAAATTTCTTCAAGGAATTTCAGGAGAAACTGTTCGGCTCGGGTCAGAGATTCTTTCGCATTGGAGAAGCCATCAGACTTCTCATGAAGGTACAACAACTCGGAAGAATAACTAACCCCACCATGGGTGTGTATGTGTGCTTGACTGTTCAGGATTCCTTCAGTGGGACCTCATATGTACATATAGTGACTGACTTCAGGCAAAGCGACTGGATAACAATGATATCAGGCTTCAGTTAGAATGATTTTTGGGTCCATGCGGGAGACACCAGAAGTAAAATATCAAAAATTGGAATGGGAATAAGCAGAAAGCAGGATCAGTAGAAATATTGCTCACATAGCACTAATAACAAAGTTTGCTTGGTTCATACCCAGCGAAGCACGCCTGTGTATTGCTACTATACACTGACTGGAAGCCCACCTGAATACACCCTTGACGGTCAAAGATTCAAGGACATCATCTCCAATTGCAATAAAACCCCATAAAACCCAATAAAGGTGCCTTTGAGATCTATTCACATCACATTGGGTTCCACATGAAAGACATTTCCTTGTGTGATTTATTTAGATTTTTATCCACTCTGTACATGACACAACGTTTTATTAGTATTCTGTATTTATGTATTTTATTTGGACACTCGGCTAAGCATTTCATTCAATGACTGGGGTCTTGCAAAAGTACTCAAGTAGGCGGAATGTTTTTAGGAAACACAATGGACTATCAGTTCTCAGGCATTTCTGTTCACATTTAGCTCGAAAAAAACTGAGGATACGATCATGATGTCACTATTCCATTTCCTGTTGTAGCTGAATTGTTCCCTGTAGTTTGGGTTACCTTTTCTGTGAGTTTTCTCATGTAATCACGGCAACACCCGGTCAATGGTCCATTCAGCCTGGTCTACTTGACTAACCGAACTAATATATTGCTTGCAGCAAACCACTCGGCAGCCTCAGTGAGTTATATATGCCTCGTTTAAGCTGATGCTTACTTCCCCTTCTCAGTCTCCGTGACCATATGTGGTATCCAGACTATGGGGTCATTTTTGTTTCCTAGGTGCAATCACTCGATTTGGCCTTCCATCATTCAGTGGTTCGAAAATTCATATCTCAGTGAACCACGTAGATCACGTGACCATCTCAGTGGCATATCGCTGCCTAATGATCTCATTCCTGTCGACGCCAAAGATCGGAGACTTCTAGTGGACTGTTAGAAACTCGAATTAAACCAATTCAGTTTTGAAGTTCTTCAATTTTAATGTATATAGAGCTCGCGAAATACTCGAGATCAGGTACTTTCACTAATGAGTTTCTGTTAGCAGTAAATTGCTTACAGGTCAGTGACTATAATTGTTTTCGCCTTGATTTTGAAATGTGGAAAGGAAATACAAAGATTCACATCTGAACATCCATGAACAGTCCACACAAACTAAAAAATCGTGCTTGAGGATACAGTTTATGAATTTGCCAGTGGACTGTTTGCTGGATGCACTTTAGGTTACCAAACGTTCTACATTTTCTGGTATGTTCATCCTCACCAGTAGGCACTTACGCTATGAAATCAGAGGATGAATTTCTATAGCTTGAATTACATTGGTTTTCATGCACTAATTAAAACGACTAAAAGTGTCTAAGACCCTCCAAGTTACTTATTTTTGTTAGCTTACAAAGCAAACTGCACCAAAGCATGTTTGTTATTGGTGCATTCGTCTTCGGGGATGTTCCGAAAGCAGCGTTGTCGAGTAGAAACCATTGTGCAGTTAAAGAGAGAGTAACAACAAGATGAAATTGTATCCAGCAACAAGAACTGTTGAGGGATGATCATGAGCCACGCCATCCGGACTTCGAAAGAGCAAAGGAGGATGAGATGGATATCCAGTAACTGAGTAGAAGGTTACAAAGGAGGACACTAAATCGTAGCATAGGACTGGAGATGCTCTACCACATATGTCTTGGCCACAATCTGTGCCGTCAAATTCAGTCCGTGCTGACGAACCTACAATCCAGCGCCCTGTCCATAGTCGGTTTGCATTACTTTTTTGGCACTCCTTTTCTCTGGGTATCTGTGGTGTATTTTAAAGTGATACCAGGTAGCCAACGATGAAAATTCTATTTCACTGGCAAAGAACGGTCAACTAAACTAATCCGTTCGAAAAAACAGGGTCGTACTTACTTAGTGAATAACACATTTCCAATTTCAGCATCCAGTGTGGGCAGTTCTAAATAGCTTCAATGCTCTCGTACCTGTGGATAGTGTCGGTCAAAAATGTATTGTCTCTTTCATTCTGTCATCGCATGGATAAAACAGGATTAAGTTGGATGCTCTATAGGTTCAGAAATCTCACTTCCAAACCTAATATTTATCGCCAACTGACCGGACTTTTACCCACGATTTATTTGAAGTCAAGTGGACTTTTTACTTGGTTTAGCACGTCCGTCTAGAGAGCTGTTAGAAAAATTGGCTACCAGTGAATCGTTGAAATTGTTTCTAACTTCATTATCAAGCCAGACATGGCATGAATCTGTACATTTGGTAAGTATGAGGGGTGAGAGCAAACAAAAAAATATTGGAAACATTTCGCCCAATCCCGATTAGCAAGACTCCTAACAAATCGCGACGCGCTTCCTAAACCCAGCAATTGTTTTTCCGTCATCATTCCAAAGCGACGATCATTTCATTTCGTTATTAGACCGCTTTCTATGAAATGTCAGAAAAAAATACTGATTGCACATACAGTTGGGAAGGTAGCAATAGAGAATACTTCTGGAATAATCTTCGGGACCCAAATTTTCCGGCAGGTTTGAATCGGTTCCCTTGAAAAATCCATCAAAGTAATCTTCAGTGCTAAAGACATCTGACACTACGTGACTCGGTAAACAAAGCATCGTGTTCCAACACTCACGGAGAAGCAAACATGCGCACGCTCCGACAGAGCGCTCTAATCACATTTGAAACCTGATCCGCTGCACAGGCGGTTTGTTACTTCAAGTTTAATTTGATTGGGTCGCTGTCGTTTCGCAAATTTTTTGTAACCAAAGATCAAATGGGTTGTGATTGGATTTCAGGATGGCGGGGTAGGTCATATCCCGACAAACTTCCCTGTGAGAAGACTCCAAGTCACTTGCAGTGAATACGCCTTTCATCTATCTAGGTTTCTGTAGAGGTTATTTAAAAAAAAGAACCAAGTCGGGGTTATAATATCTAATTCGCAGACCAAAGTAAACCCTGTAGCTATTCATGGATAGCTGCTTACGTGGACCGCAGTAGTTTGTAACGACTATTCCACCTACATTATTTTTATTGAAAAATCAACTCATCTCCCGGTACGGCTTCAGGAGAGACTTGAGCGTTCTTAGCTCACGACCCAACCCGTATCACCTGATATACGGATAGATTGGTAAGTTGTGAACACATTTCCACTAGGCACTGACTACATAATTCGAAGTGATATGGCCAAGGACAATGTGATAGCCCTTATTCCACTCAAACTGAATGACCAAAAACTTGATGAAGGAGAACTTGCTGAAAGACAAACGGAATGTAGGACAAACAGGAAGAAAGCTGTTCACCGGAATGCATGATCACAAGCTCGCCACTAAAAGACCCAATCAATTCTCCATAGTCTCCGCACACAAAGATCAGGAAGGACACGAGTTCGACTGGAGCAGCGTTCGGATGCTGGCTCAAGCAAGAACAAAAAAGAACGTGAATTTATGGAAGCAAGGTACTCCACAGAAGAAGCCATCAACAAATATATCGAAATTGATCCTATTTACCAGCCACTAGGAGCAACAGAACGCCAAAACCACAGAGCTTATTGCTGAAAAAGTAACCAGACGAGGAACTCATAAGTGAAGCAGGAAAGCATCAATCAAACGGACAGATCAACTGGATTGGAGGAGGCGCCCAACGAAACCACCAAACCAACCGGCGGACGCAGGGACACTAACCGCCAAGGTGGAGGAAATAGGGCGGCAAATGCAACCAATCAAACTCGAGAATGTCAGACCACAAAGCAATGCAAATCAAGCCTAGAGGGAACAGGCTACTAAAAATAACAGGCTTTGGGATAGCCAATCAACACAAAGGAACGCAGACCACAACGCAACAAAGATCACGAATGGAACAATAAGTCGACCAAATTCGTTACGCTTCAAGTAGCCAATCACTTCAGGGAAAAACAGGTAGCATTCGAATGCTATATAAGCGCACGCGGGCAGGGAAAAAGTACCCACCCAACTGCGCACCGATGATGTCTCCTCGTATTGTGACGAAACGTTTGCAAGCCAATGGTCAAGCTCGGCGAATAGATCAACAGCCATCTGATCAACAACCAATAAGAGCTGTTCATAACACAACCCGCAACTACTGACATTAGTTAACCCATGAAATTTTTTAAATTCTTAAGATATATGGAACCACAAACGAAAAAATTGTACATACCTTCCAGGAAATCCAGATCGTTATTGGACGCGCATATTCAGCCAATTCACTTGTCAGTGTGGCATCATTTATCGGATGATCATATTTCACAGGAACTGCACATACGAGGTCAAGTTGATGAGATGTTCCCACGCGGGTGTGGTGAGCTAACTACGCGTCGATTTCGAGATAGTTTGATACGGATAACACCAGGAGGACTTTGGAAGTCTCCAAAAATGGTTTCAAATCCAGGGAACTTTTCGAGATTCATTTTTTTATTTTTATATTCAAACTTTGCGACTTTCACGAAAACAGTTCCAAGATTATTGTAAATCCTCAAAGGCTAGCAAGCTCGATGTTGTGCGTCACGTGATACAGACAGTACCTACGCTTCCTTTTTCAGAAGCCCCTAATGCTTTACCGCATGTCAACCCTTTTTCCTTCAGCCTTGATTATCTCATTTATTTTCGATCGAGGCGAAGGTCATTCACAGTGTTTTAAACATTGATTTATTAAAAACTGCATTCGAAGTAAAATTTTGCCACCAGTAATAAACCTGAATGAAAGTTACAAAATGTGAACAATCTTTTCAGACTTTAGCGTGCTAGATTTAGTCCGCCTGTTCTTGTAACTAAACAGACTGAGGTAAATGTCACCCATAGTAAATCTTTTCACAATCTCTACATGACATTGCGGAGGGGTTCGGACAAGATTAAGAAGAATTTGCGTGTTGTTGGGCTGTCCGCCTCCCAGAACTGCATCCCTGTGGCTTCCATGCGCATGGATGAAGACATTGCAAGAAATCGTGGCATGTCG
This sequence comes from Opisthorchis viverrini, assembly GCF_000715545.1. Lineage (NCBI taxonomy): Eukaryota > Metazoa > Platyhelminthes > Trematoda > Opisthorchiida > Opisthorchiidae > Opisthorchis > Opisthorchis viverrini. The sequence continues at coordinate 1,101,478 of NW_008751676.1, forward strand.
ATATCATTGAAGTTCGCGCTACCAGCTTATGTCTAGATCGAGCTCCTGAAATTCAAGGAATCACATAATTCCTGTGGTAGGCTAGCACCGGGACGTCCCACCAAACGTTGTCACTTCTGTTTAATTTAGGGCTAAAAGTATGATTAAGTGAAGCAAGTGATTAGATGAATTAATTGGTTGATTAATTAATCAAAATTAGTGATTATGCAAGTAAAGTCGTCGCAAGGCAGTGTCAACACCGACTTTTATGTATTCTGTAATGATAGTGATAGGACAGTGAGTCGTTCCACCAGAAAATTAACTCAGGAGAACAACCCTGTTTCTTCGGTAAACCTCAGCGCAGTTTTCCACTCGTTCCGGCTAACGGTCACACCGTTGAACCTTTGAGAGTGAAAATGCTTGTTCCCTGTCAATTACTCACAATCCTTCATATATCATCTAATCAGCTGGATAAGGGTGTCTGTTGCATTCCAGTGTCCTAAGTCCTGGCGGCTAGATTGGACAGCAAGTATCGTATAGTTGCTATACTGGTAGTTGAACGTGAAATACGGATGTTACTGTATCGTGAAACCAGTGATGAAGCCTAGTGAGGCAGGGACTCGAGTCTTTTCTATGAATCGGCCGGATCGAATAGTCGGCACAGTGAGTCGTCAAAACACACACAATCGTGCGTAGTGCACTGCACTACAACGCTGCAGCTTCGGTCTTGCCAGTTGAGTTTGTTTTCGGCATTACCACGAGGAATTCGAGCTCCTTTGTTTACCTCACGAATGGCCAGACTGCATTATCCAACATGCATGCTCACAAATAATTCCACCGATTTGATTATCCAGACATGGTATGTGGAAGCGCCTGTATTCACAAAGAACAACCAGCATTTCAAGGAGAGCATGGTGAACTTCAGGGCACATGTTCTGCCGGGTAGTCTAATTTTGGAATCATTAGCTTAATCAGTCGATATTAAGGTACTAGAGAACGGTTCATCTTTATTTCCAAAAGGCTTTTTTCATTCGGGAGAGTAGGTGTTTTTTGTGCCCTACAGAGTTGTCTCTTCGAGGGTTATGTTTCCACTTAAAGTGTCTCCCCTAGGAAAACTACTCTATCTTGATTATTAGTTGCTGCATCATTCTTCCGTCTAGGTGGCAAGTCACTTCGGAGACTAAAGTAGCATGAACGGGTAGTTGACTAAATGGATGTGACCGACCCATGTGTCTCCGAAATCCAATAATTGATTGGTAATCACCTGGCCGTCCCAACTCATCAAGCCGTTCATAAGTGTAATAAAAAAAGAATAGACTTATATCCAGAAAAGTCTTTGTCATGGATTATCGTTTTTCCTTGTCACGTGAATACGCTGGTATTTTCTATGTTCATATTACACCTTTTCAAACTTAGGAATGACTGTGATAAGTTCTACCAAGGGTCAGGAAGTGCTCCGAATTCAGTAAATAAGGACAGTAATTCCGTAAGTTTTATTTGTACATAAATTTATCAGTATTTGATATCGGAGAATTTCGGGTAACGTTTTCTCTTATTGCAAAGAACCACATGCCGCATGCATTCACTGCGCTGCTGTTAGGGTTGTTAGTTCCCGCAATTAGTAACAGTGTTATTGCCCAAGTGTGAGTGTTTTTGCCTGTCTAGACCGGATAACTCAGGTGCATATGGTGTGTGCTGACAGATTTGTGTCATATCAGATTTTCGGTGTCCAAATCTCGACAGACCGGGCCCTGATGGGCTCGAATGATTACGAACCTCGAGTCTAATGCTGCCTTCATTTGGTGCACACGGACCAGAGTAATCACACTGGGGCAGAAGGAGGATGGTTCAAACGAGTTTGATGTAAATACGAACTCCCGAATACCGCAGTTAGCTACTCAAACTCGTTTTGACGAACGATGCATTGCACACTAGTGGAGGCGGAATCATTACGGAAATGAACACATTAGTAGATTGTACGGATGCTCAGCTGCTGTGAGTAAATGTTTGCCGTTTGTAATGACAAAAAACAGTCGAGTCCGTCACTCAATACATTGCGATTACACTTGAACATTAATTTCACCATATGACATCCACTCGCGTCAGTCTGCTCGGTATACCCAAAATGGAAAATACGTGACCATTTAGCCAGTTGGACGATGGTATAGTTTTACTCATTCGAATTTAGTGGGCTGCATAAAAACCCGAGTATTACCCCACGCAACAATCGATTACAGGATGACATCATGCTTTAGTGGGAAACATGGACGGTTTCCCAGTATGAAACGTTCTAAGAATAAAGTATCACATAGAAACACACCCTTATTATTGTCTTCGGTTGCTTTGCCCAAAAGAGCGGATGATAAAACTAGCTGAATTGAAGATTTCAGTGGAATTTTTCAATGACCTTGTCAGTTGGCTGACTTAAATGGGTGGTATTTTGGTATATATATATATAT
>NW_008751676.1:1106972-1134073 GCF_000715545.1 Opisthorchis viverrini
TCCTGATTTTGGCAACTGTGATAAACACCAGAAACAATTGATGCGTGATATCACTGAACAGCAGGATCATCCGGAACTGTCATCGCTTTGTGGAAGAAAGTCATTTTTCGCACCGGCTTATACTACCCATAGAATTATCAAAAGATCTTCAAACGTTCATGACTGATTTCGGCCTTATTGGGAATCACCAATTCATTTGGTGAATACCATGAAGCTTAAGTTCAGCTGGGATTCACTTGGGTGACCCAGTATCATCAATACAAATTGCAAATTTGTATATTCTGCCAGAAACTTTGTAGTATTCGTCCTTGTTGCCTTGAACCTTGAGAATGATAGGGACCACAAACACCCTCTCTGTGGATGGTTATACAAGTTTACTAGGAGGTGTGGAGATATGCCAGGTAGTCACCGATCCCATATATCCGTAAGTGAAAGCGACAACGATAAAATTTATGTGAGGGGTAATTTTTCAACATGAGGACGGCTGAGTATTCAGCATTTATATATATACATATAAATGTATACAGGGTGAGTGCTGAATAAGCAAGTTTGCTTTGGACTATTTTCCGAGCGGGATGGCGCCAATTAGCAAAATGCATTAGAGACACCCCGGCAAATCAGGTGTAGCTATCAGGAAGACTAGGGCAGATTGGATGTTGAGGAAGAGGATAAAATCCTTTGTGGAATGTTGCGGCACAGTTAGTGACGGAGAGCATTACCGACATCAGAATTCCAGACGTAACGGTTTGGAGGTGGGGTAGTAAATGCTGGTAAAATACCCACAGTACAATTTTTATAGGTTCTTAAGGATTCCTTCCACAACACTTGCTACCTGATCACAGTTACCCTTTTCTTGGATGGGACTTTCCTTCTATTGCAGTTATTTCCAGAAGATACAACTTTCAGAATACGAAATGGGAAACACATTCCGGTTCATTTTTTCCCACCCCGAAAACAAACATTACAATGGAACCGCACAATTGGATTGACACAGATTTAGTCATCATCTGTCACTGCATACCACCTAAGCCGTAGGCACTGCTGAGGATTATTGTAACTCAGTACAGCTTGTTGTTGATTAATGTCCTCCCCCGTAATGAGTCAACTTGCCCTAGGATTCTTCTTTGAGTTCAGCTGGACTACAAATAAACTGTCCGATTCTATCGACCTGGAAAACAGAATCCGCCAACTTGCACAAACTTTCTACTGACTGATATTCAGTTATGTTGATTATTCGAAACAGTGACTCCAGGTGTGAAACATTCAGACACTAGATTAGTGGAGTGGACAAAACTGCGCGCACCTAGCGTGTTTTAACGAGGTCTACGAAGCTGCGACACATTTTTAACGCGATTCCCTGTTCACAGGCCGTCATTCCGTTAACGGAACATTTCTGAGTAATTCGAGAGTATTTACCGTCACTATTAAGAGCTTTCACTCACAGATTACTACCCATGAGGGTGTAGAACACATAGGACAGTAAGTAGGGCAATAAAATCATACGACGTTTTATTTTCGTATTGAAATGGTAGTTCCTAAATCATGTGATTTATTTCTTATGCAATAGTAAAGCTCGCAAAATAAACTGTCAGTTTGTATCTGAAATAAACATCCGTTCGTGTGAGCCTTGGGGACTAGTGTCGATAAAATCAGTCCTACCGACTGGAATATCAATTATGTTGTCTTTATTTTAACGCTATAAACAGACGCTTTTACTGGGAGGACTCTGAAGTGTTTAAGCTCTCTGCCTAACCATCTTACGTTGCAGTGTTTGATATAAAAGCATCAGTTTTCATTCAGAGTTTTATGATCACATGGACATGACATAAGCTAAATAAATCCACATATGTATTGGGTACTGTACAGCAGAATAGTATTTTTAAAGGACAGTTTGGTCTGGTGCGCTGATATTTATACATACATCTGGTCCGAACTTATGATTCAAAACTGTGGAAGGACGGCGCGAGCGTAGCATCCGGTAGTTAAAATTGCTTGAACACCTTGGCATCCAGAAGCGCCTCATGACTGCCACTTACGTTTTTTTTATATTTATAATCATTGTGGTGGACTTAGACCTACTTAGCGACTCTGACTTAGCAAAGCATTGAAAAATAATTCAAATCATTGAGAAGAACGACAAAGTAGTGTCACCTCACAGACAATCGTTTTAAGTAGATCTAAAAAGATATGCTGTTTGATTTTGCCACTTAGGTTTAATTGAAGTATTTTTCTGAAACAAATTGTTCTTGCTTTGTTCCATATCACGTCCAAGGATGTAACCGAGAACTAAAAATAGGATTGAAAAAGACGACATCTGAAAATGCTTCTATCGTTTCTAAATCAAGCTTTACCTTGGTTTTATAGTGGGGAACGTCATTCACAAATGTTGACAGTTTTGTGCCAGTAGCATCATAGGCGCTACGATCTAGACATAAAGACAAAAACAGTGAGCACTATGTTCATGAAGGAACCTACTGCAAGGTTTCTGAAAACTCTTTGAAAGCCCACGAGTGGCCTTGCTATTCATGATGCTCATCAGGTAGGTAGTGAGTGCTACTCCCATTTCCCTGGTTGGGGTTTTCTAAAATCATTACAAAATTATCCAGAAAATATCATGGTGGTTGTCACATAAGGAAGATGTATGCACCGCAAATTCCTCTGATAGGTGGTTTTTCTTGGACGGACAGAGGAAATTTCTTACATCTCTGGAATGGTGTTCAATTGCAAATTTAAATATCTACCTTAAGGTCTGATGAGGATCAAACTTGACTTCCTCAGGATACCCAAAGTTAACATTTCATAAGACGGGCGTAAATCTGTGTTTTGAGTTTTCAGTCCACTGATGAATCTGTGAGTTGAGTGAATGATGTAGGGTTTGAATGGAAGCTCTGTGTGGAAATAAGTTATCTTACCGTCCCCCGTTGCTCAAGCTAACCCAATATTTAATCGGGTCCGGCGTTATGCCGTTTCAGTTTTCCAATACGTGCATGATGCTTATAAGTTCACCCCGAAGTATCGACAAGGCATATACAACTGACTGAAATCAGTTAAAAATGTCCATTCTAAAAACAACAAAACAATACAAACTAATTGACGTGTTGTGGGCAACTAAGAAGTAATTTAACCAATGAAATAACAGGGAATTTAATCAGAACATCTAATAATTTTTGAGCCAAGTATTACGGGACCTTGACGCCTTTGTTCACGTTATCACTTAAAATCTGGAACTATAACCCAGCAGTTGGGATCATTTGACATGAAATCATCTGACACGATGGACACTACTTTCCGCTTAACAAGATTTTTTTCTCTCTTCTAGAAAAAGGTAGTACATGCAGTTATTTCAACAGCTTTAAGGCAACTTCATTATGATGTTATAACCAGACATTGTGTATATGTCACTGCTTCCAAGGAAGTATGTCAGCAATACAGTACGGATATACTTCAAACAAGACATGTGTTTAAGGAAAGTGTGCATGTGAAGCCCAAAAACAGATGTCTTGCATGACTACGTTCGGGTCCTCACAATTCAGACCAATGTTGGTCGCATCCAATAACGGTAGCATCCCATCAAAGCCTGGTTGGAAAAGTTAGACACTACTGGATAAATCGGGCCGGTGGTCGGTTATTTGTTAGGTAGAAAAATATAACATAGGCATGCAAACCTCACACATGCTGAAGCATCTACAACTTCTGTTGCTGCATCGACCCTTGTTGTGGCCTCGTCGCTTGTTTTCCCTATCCAAAACGATTAATCACGCAGTTCGCACGAGCTGACGCCTAAATAGCCCTTGCCGGGGATTGTTTTTCTTCACAGTTCAAAAGTGGATAGTTGGGAGTCAAACTTCTGCAAGTATGGAGACTAAAAAACTGTGGTGGTGTCGAAGTTAAGGTGTTTTTTGTAGACAAAGGAGGATAGAATGTGGTTATCAGGAGTTGGTGGATCGTCACAAAGTAGCCAAAAGTTTAGAGAAACCGTTGAATAAATACGTCAAAATAACTTCAATTACTGGAGATAAAGTGATGTGCACTGGATTATTCTAACATTTTGGGTGTGGGATGCACAAGAGACATGTTGCTAGTTTGTATAGGCATGAGTTTGTCACATACAAGACGGTGTGCATGTGTATATGAGATTTGTGGATTTCCGCGGGCCTCAAAATTCATGGTGTTTATGAACTGGCAGGGTGGCAGACGTCGGATAACTGTTATCCATGTAACCACGCGACTGTAAGAAGATTTCATTTTTCTAACAGCTGATCGGTCCCTCATCTTCTCTCAGCCCCTTAATTTTATCCAAGGATGACATTCACTACTTGGATGTAGGCCTGCTAATCTGGCAAATTCTTCTAGGTACTGTGTTGGAATATTGGTAGCTCGGGTGAATCAGTTGGTTGGTAATTGATCAGGCGGCTGTTGATTTGTTCTCCGAGTTTGGCGAACCTGATCAATTATCTTCCAGGTACTTTAGTCCATCTGTTAATTTCTAGTGTATCTTGATGGCGAAATATTTTTTGCCGTGTAAACTAAGCCTGAAAAATACATTAGTACTTAGATGAAGGCCACCCGCAGCTTCCTGTTCTTGTTACTCCGTTGCTATGATATTTACACGATAGGTCATTTACCAAATGTTTTTCACAACGTTTTCATCAAATTTCACCAGGGCGCGGCCTGTCAGCTAACTCTGATGTAATCCCGATATAGTGGTGCACCGAGGCTCTCTGTATACGACTTTCAGGCTTGTGTCACACTACTTCCGTAAAATACTGTGGCTTTTTGAGTCTAATCCATCGGGTATCGAGTGAATTTAGGTGAGTCTATGGTAAATATTAGTAGATAGATTTGGTTATTCCGTTGGCATTCAAACAAGGCCCCTGTTCAATGGTTTACCATTTCAGTCATTGTAGAGCAAGCCTGGAAAACGACCAATTAATCGGAACAGCCCGCATTTAAAAATGCCCCCAACTGACCACCACATAGCCCTCAAACTAATATGTACAAACCGGCCAGGCCATTGCCAGTGTAAACACGAATAGACCATAGGAGGGATAAGTGACACTGAATCCAGGTGGGGTTATGGGTTAGTACTGGGACTGGATAGCAGTCGTTTCGTCAGGTAGGATAAAAGTGCGATGTAGATCATGGTTCGCATCTTCAAAGTGGGATTATTGTGCACGTAAGCACGAGTTGGCTTTCAGTTGTAGGTTGTTTCGAGATTTGTAGAATCCTCATTTACAGCACTCTCGTCTGAACAATTCATCTCACGCCGCAGCATAAGTAATCCACAGAAAAGAGGGGGAGCAATGGACTCAAGTTTCGCTCTTATCAGCAGTGCTATTCTTGATCGCACTGGGATCTGAAACCCTGGACATCTGAAATGTGACGCGTGTGTACTTCCACTAAACTACCAGAGCACAGGGGACGCAGGTGAAATATCACATCTAAAGGGACGAAGATGCTCACACTTGAGCGTTGTGTTTAGTTTGCCCGACTATCCGAACGACGAACCACTAGTTCAACTTCACACAATTCTCACTTGAATGGTTGTCCTCCTGCCCTGGCACAATTACTCAGCTGAGTTTATGCAAAATGTTGAAAGCGATGGATTGAAATTTCGCTCATATAAGAGCTCGTAAGAAGTGCATGTCCTTGGTTGAAACAAGCTTTTAAACTTCGGACTCGAATGTGAGGCGAGCTAACTACCACTTCTCCACCAAAACAAGTTGGAGGCAATCCAGTGCTTTCCTTCTCCCTAAAAAGAGATGCATTTCAATTTTCCAATTCTTTGGGTGCATCACATAGACTCTTCCACGGTGTTCCCCATGCAAGACTGACTTCAAAAAACTTCGACTGTGGTGTTCGCGGTAGTCTGCTGAAGTACGGCCTACACATAATTGGTGTCTCCGACTTAGTTCTGTGAGTGACTTATCATAGCAATGACAAACACTGAATTCACTTGATATCTAAGTTATACACTGACTCGCAACCGGCAAAAATAAGTTCGTCCTGGTTCTCACTGCATGCCCTATTTCGCAGCCCTGCTTCATAGCAGGACTCTTTTTGGACAAAAAATAATTTGACAGAGAGAGACGCCCAATTGCACAGAGAAAAACGTAGCTTCTGTATCGGTTACCATGTGGTTCGGAGCATGAGAAACCTTCTGTCTCGACTATGGCTTCCATTTTTACCAATTGGCATCATGCACTAACAGCACGTTATTTGTAAAAATTTTCTGGAACACGTTCAGAGGAGGACCATGGATTCAGTTGCAGAATTGCAAGACCATTCATCTGATGATTGTCCCCTGTGAGTATCGGCGCATAAAGAGGGATGTGATTTATTTCAGATGGATTCTGGTGGAAGCCTGCAAGAGTATTTGCTTCGAACCCAATTATTATCGGAGCATATACTTGGAACCTTCTTAATAAGATGATAAACAAACTTATGTTCTGAACCGACTTTTGATGAGCAAAGTGAACTTGTAAAATAGACCACAACTTAACTCGTGGTAAGAATCGTCTGAGGAACATTTTTAGAAACGGTCAAAAAAATCTGTTTTCAATGCTTCCAGGCCCGTGTACGACATAAATGAATGAAAGTAGACTGTATTTGATCTCCCAAATTGTCTAATTGGTGTATCATGAGAGCGGTTCATCTCTTTTCCTGTCAAACCGGCGCGTGAATTCCCTAGTCTCCTGCACCTGTTCCGTGTCGCTTGCAGTGCTGTACCTAACTTTTCAACGAGTTTGTCCCGAAAAAATTCGACCAAAGCTTCTGCTGATCATGACATTTACTAAGGAAACTGGTTAAGAGGTAAAAAATGATTACAAATGGGGCTTGCTTAGACACGCAGAATTTAAGTGCTCAGAGAACATGGATTTCAGTAAGGTCTTGAGTTGACGTGTAGCAGAGCACTGGTGATCTTTAGCGCCAGTCAGCACATAGTTTGTTGAATTTTTCATTATCTTAACACCCCTGGTCAGGCAAATCAAGTGGAATTAATGGGGTTGAATTGAATTTGCACATTATGTTGGACTCTGAGTTTTTGTTAAAATGTTGAATCATTCAAGCATGTCACCCTTCGTAGGATAATTTTGGAGTAAAATCTCAGCTTTCTAAAAGTATATTCTGTAAAGGAAACATGGATATTCCAGATAAATGTCAACATGACTCCTACATAGTTTTGTTAAGGCGAATGCGGGTTGAATTCCGATGAGACTTCACACCTGACTAGATCTGTCCTAACACGTCATAACATTGCTTCACTTGGACGAACTGAGAACCAATCTTCAGAACCGTCAGGTAAGCTGTCCCAAAAATATAGGCCCCTGCGTTATTGTTGAACTGGCCTTATGGCCGAACAAACGGGCCTGACATCATGGTCTTAGGTGAGTGAGTCGGAGATTCATCTGCTGCATCAAAAGATACTTTTCAGCTCATTCGCTTTACGCGGGATATATAGTCAGCTACAGTGAATCGATTCGGACAAATTAATGACTACCACATCACAATCGTTGAGAGCATCACGAGGTGAGGAAACTAGTGCTTCATTGTCGTCAAACCATATCAGTATATTTGAATGTGGCCTTGTAATGAAAGCCAAAAAGTAACGAAACAGGGGGAAAGCTAGAGCTAACCTACAACAAACACTACAGATATCTGGACCCTCGACACTCAACCATTCGAACTGGGTAGAAACTGGTCACGTGGATTCCACTGACATATTGTTGTTCAGAATCTCACCTAGGCATATCGAGGACCACGTGGATTTGATCCTGAAAAGAGAAGAGCACCTACAAGTCCCATACTTTTTATTACATCCCGTATTTAATTTTAACATGTGAAATTCTGCCCATCTTTAAATTTTTGACACGCCAAATTTGGCACGAAAAACAATGATTGCCTCGACTGGTGGCAAATCTGCCTGTATACCACACAGCCCAGTCACCTAAGTTTGTAGTGCTAGATGCTTTCTGTGGGGGACATAACCTCTGCTTAACAAAGTCCATCTTCTGATCGCCTCATTGCAAATTCGCTGCTTTAAGCGGATTTGGGTCATAATTCTGAGACACCGGTGATCAGAAAGTCGAAGGTCTCTAGGATCTCCCACCCAAAGTAGCCACTTGTCGCAGCCGTACAAAACAGAGCCCACACTTTGAGACACACTGATACGTCTTTTTGACGCCACGAGTAGTGCATGCTGACAAGCGCTAATCCGATCTCTGAGATCCTTGAATTCATTTCGTTAACCGCACTATCGTTAGAGCTAATGAAACTTCCGAGATACGCATAGTCCCCTCCCATCTCCATCGTCACTTACTGAGTGTTCAGAGGTATGCTTAAAATTTGTACATTATGACTTTGCACGCAAAAACCTGCCGAAGGACTTAGTGACTTTAGTCAGCTTTTCAAGTAACGCTGCATATTTCAGGCCTACGAGATTCCCACTCGGGGGGAGTTGAACACAAGTGTTTTGGAAAGTTCCTAGTGTTTACCTTACCATTCCATTGAAGAAATCAAACAAAAATGGAGAGGATGACGAATCTTGTCAGACACCAAGGCTGCCTATACACTACCAAGCACCTACAAGTATGTGAATACCAACAGTGCATGATATGCACGACGTTTTGATATACCCTGTTTTGCAAGCGCTTTGGAAAGGACTAGACGGCCGACACAATCATACGCACCCTTGAAGTCAAGGAACGCAAAGAATGTAGGGCACCTATACGCATAAGGCCGCTCTACCACTTAACGGAGTGCGAAAACGTGGTCCACACAGCCTCTTTCAGGACGAAATCCTGATTTCTAGGGTCACGTCCTCATTCACTTACGTATACGACGTCAAATAAGCAACGTGAAGAGTGGTTACAACAGAGGTCAATGGAATGCCTCAGTGATTTCCACAATCAATGCGGGCACGCTTTCTGAAAACGGTTACTGCTATGCACTCACTCCAGGTAGCTAGGTCGGTCTCCTTCTTCCAGAAGGGGACTAATACGTAAGATGCCTCCATCGTTGGGCGAAGCGGGCGGATGCGCATTAGGACCAGCGGCAGTGACGCAGCGACAAAGGGTATTTGCTTACTTCCGAAGCAATTGATGTTTCCAAGTTCACTGTCCAGGGCTGCGTGGCCTGTTAAGGATCTGGTTGAACAACTGCAGGCAACCAGATGAATTGGCCTCAAAAGTGTTCAGTCCAACGAGTCAGGCTCTCTTTTTTCTTACGGATGAACAATCCATTGTTATCAGCTCAAACTTCTCTGGGCCCGCTGCACATATCAGCTGTTTTAGAAAATCCCTAGAATTTCTCGCATCCTTTACCCCTTCATCTTTCTGGGTCCACCACAATTTTTGATTGGCGCAGTTGCTCTTATTCACCTAAAGTTGGACAGTCTGTTAGACGATATTGTAACCTCAAACAAGAGAGATGTGTCTAATCTTCGAGTTATTTTATAAAGTTGATCGAGATGCAGTGCTAATTGATTAGTTGTGTCGTTTCACAAACGTAGCACCCAGCACCGTGCACGGTTGGGGGCATTACCTTCTAGTAAGCTTCAACATTAGGATACCTGCTGTTAGAATGGAACATCGATAATTAGCTTTTGTAGGCTCAATAAGAATCGGGGCCCGATGACCGAGTGAGATGTACGCATTTTTCGCTCCCATGAAAAGCTTAACAGGATGTAGCAACGAACAAGCCCGTGATCCGAATCCATATGAGTGGTTCGGAACAAAGGATAGTCGGTAAATGACTCACGCCACCCATAGCTAATGGCGATGTGCCCTCTCTATGTTGGAGAGTGACTCACATGCGGGAGGTACCATATGTTCGAATGGGTTCGGCTGTTTTGGAAATTAGCACCGCACAGAAACAGTCTGTGGTCAGGACATAAGTTCAGCGGGCTTTTGGCGTTGTTCGGATTTTAGCCGTAGGAAATCACCCAGTTCACCCTTAACAGCTCCTAGTTTACCTAAATGTTCATTCATATCCCCGGCAACCACAACAATATATGAGTTCTTGGTCCACCACAGCAAGGCGTTCAAAGCGTCGTAAAAACGGTCTTCGGATATATCAGATCTGCAATCTACGATGGCGTCAGATGTAAATAGCAGTCAGCGACTGTCGGCACATTTACGGGATACTGTCATCGACAAATTACACAGAGGTAACTAATCAGCGGGGCAATCTTTCAAGCAGAGACCCTTTAGATCAGTGACTTAGGATAACATCACCCTCAGGAGAATCAGTCACAGAGGATCCTGGATCACCAGAAATGTGACATCCGAATCAAGAGGAGAGTGACGGTGAGTTCGGTTACACGAACTGCTTGAGTCTCGAATCCTCATCTCAGAATGAGAGCACGTATCGGTGAAAACCGATTGTAACATACTTGCAATATCAGTGAGTTCCCCAGCTTATTTCAGAGTGCTGACGTTAAAGGATGCTGTACGGACTGACTGACAGGGCTTATGAATGATTTTGAAGTGTCTGAGGCACAGCCAACCCTAAATATTGCAGCTAGTGGCAGTGAGTGGCAAACAGGCCCAGAGATTTGCCTGCAGCAACAAGTTGAGAAGAGAAAGGACTGCGAATAGGAGAAAGAAGGGAGGTGACAGCAGTCGCCAGTGTTTCGCTTACTCACCTTGCCATACGCAGCAAGTGTGGCAAAGTGGTGTAAGGTTGTTGATGTGCAGTTTATGGCATATGTGGGCTGGGATACGTCCATGGTGTCCATGGTGTCCATGGCCTAGACAGCAGAACGTTTAAGGTCCACTGCTGGTTATCTTTTTGACTATATGAAATTTTTACTGCATTATGTACGGCAACTCCTAGCGGCCGTTTTAAGGTCATGAGTGGAACAGGTTGGCGGAGTGGTGATGTGAATCCCTATTCTATCCAGATGAATAGATAATAATGTGACGAATGCTGAGGTTAATATGAATACCGCAGTGCACTGTGTCAATTATCAAAACGACGCAAAGCATCTGTTTGAAGTATCTGGTCTGGTTTAATTCAATTGTGAGCTTACGGCTGAAAACTGAGTTTTGAAAACTGAAAACTGAGTTTTTGAAAGCAAATATGGAGCATGACTTTATCCAGGGGTATTTATAAATCGTCGTATCTTGGCGCAATCTATAAAAATTTAGGGCTTAATCTGTCCACGATATCCGTCTGCTTGAGTTGACATTCTCGCAACAGCATTGACAGGAAGATACTGAATCTCCGTGAAGGTACCGCTCCGTTTCCGCCAAAAATAAGTTCATTTCCTCTAAAATATGTTTGTAAGATCTCTCCGAAAAAACCTCCGAGATAATTCCGCACGTCTTTCACACAGATGGCACCCAGTCTTCCTAAATAATTCTTGCATTTATACACAGTGTACACAGCATAACCAGTATATACAGTACGGCAGCGCGGCATCAGTGTTGAACGCTGGCCATGATGATGATGATGATGGTGACGACACAGGGATACACTCATTTATTACCCCATTTCAAATGGAGAGTTTGTCCCATAAGTGAAGCTAGTCCTTTATGAAGAGCCGATAAACACTGCAGCTTTGCATATTTATTTAGAATCATCCGCAATGAGTATCTCATAAAACTCCATGTATTTCCAAACCTCACACTATCACCATCCTTTAAGTAGGTCAGAGGAAGAGTAATTTTACAACATCATCTGAGAAATCGACAGTTGAAAGTCAGCACGGGACACGTGATATGGCTTCCCTGATTGGACGATAAGTGACGCTATATCATGTTTTAATGCAAGTTAGCGATAATGCTCACCAGTACACATATTAATACGATTAACTTTCCGGGATTGGTGGATTCCACACACCATGACTGAAGAAATTAACTTGAAGTCGAATATTAATACTTTCGTGTCACATGAGTAATTGAAGCTCAAGCTGAAGTACATTACTACCAGTATCATCAGACATCGGCGTCGAATATAGGAGATTTGAGATTTTCCAAACGACTAACAAATGAACATATCGAGTGACTGAAAGGTGGAGATCGATGGAAATACTTATTATCTCCTCGTTCCACTACCGAAAGTCTAAACGATGTTCAAACACACGATGTATTAATTCTTCAACCGTAACTTTTTTGATTTACTGGTTCAACCTGCAATCCCTCTCAGATGCTTGAAAAAAATAAAAGTTAGTCGTCGGTGACTTACGTTCAGTGATACGAATATAAATCATCCAGTAATGAACCATCTTATGATCGGCAAATATGCACATTTAATTTGAAACGGTTAGAATGTCTTCCGTAGAATGTGGATACGATCTAATAGGCTTAGCTGGTTAAATAGCTTGTAACCGTTAATTGTCTGAACCTTTTGAAATCACTATTACGTTCAACCTTACAATTTAGTTGAAATGGAATTGCGTAGACCTATTCGGCAGGAATTATTCGTTGACCAACTATGTGAAAGGAACATTACCCGAATGTTCGCACCCTCACAGGACAGTGGCTTGAACGTTTCCTAGGGGATCCGAACCCACATCCGGTCGCCGAATTCTACTGGGAGATGTTTGAGACCCTTTGGTATCAGAGTGCTGATTGGCCACTCATGATCAGACGGACTAGTACCTGGGGGGTCGAGGGTTCGGCAGTTTCTTCAGTTTGCTGAGGTGTGCACTGCCGATGATTCCCAATAAAGATGGAGCAGCTGTCCGGTGCTGTTCAGCTCTTTCGCAATTGAAAATTACAAAACTCTCTCAAACTACTGTAACTCTACATGTTGGAAAGCAGCTATCACTTATTTGTGCTTTGCTCCACGGGGCAAGCACAGGTCCAACATACTGGCTCAAAAGGTCGGAAGCCCATCTGATGACAATTACGTGCACGCCAACCATTAGTGTAAATCCAGTTCGAGGCGAATCATGTTGATTAGTTCACGCTTCCGTTGTTATCCAATAACACGACGCACTCAGGCAACCATGTCAGATGTGAAACTGAAACTCACTCAGTCATTCGAATCAAAATCATCTATGCAAACCATCAAGTGATTGAAAAGCCTTCGCTGATTGACATTTCGCTTACAGGCCTTATGAGTGTTTTCGGGTCCATTCGGCCGCAGCTCATCAAAGTAAAATGTACAGTCCTACGAGCTACTATGAAGGCTAATCAGAAATATATAAGTAGTATGTTTCTGACAACCACTCAGTGCAGTGAGACAGTTCAAGGGATTTCTTTAGATTATATGATATGGTTTGGGAACTACTTTCATCAAAAGCGGATTTTGGAAATAAATGGCGCAAATGTCATTCTCAGGTGACAGTGACACTTATTGTTCGGGCGTTTGAGGTTATGTGATCTTAACGTCACAGTGTCGTGTAAATAAATGGGATTTTGCATTCAAGCGCGTATGTTATGAGCCAGCTTCTCCAAGCACCTATAGATTCGAAGACCCGATGCCACAATAACAATACCCTGTAGCACCTTTTTAATGAAATACACTGGTTGCAACATTGTTGGAAAGTTTTCGAGAGTTCGTCACCGGTCTCGCACTTTTTCGGACTTATTAGGTAAAGCGATGACCGAACCTACATCAACCCAATGTTCCACTCGGACCGAAAGCGTACACAAGTCAAGAAATACACTCATATGCGTACCTCTAATACTGTACAAAATTAAACATCAGGCGGCCTTTGTACAATATAATCAGCTGCAGACTACCACAAACGGAGGATTCCTTTTGGATTCAGTTTAGTCTCCTGTTAACACCAATGCAGTTTTTAAATGAGTATATTTCACCTTGCCGGATTCTTCCGGAAATTTTCTGGTTTGTTAAACTTTGTTGCAAATCCGATGTTTCAAATCACGTGTGAGTTTGCGTGCAGTTTCTTGAGATTCTTAGGAAAGAAACATGCCACTTTATCGTGATAACGCCCAATTGAAAGTGATGGAAATTTCAAGGTTACGCAACTCTTTGTGATGGGGGCAAATGAAGCCATCATTACCAATTTAGCAGCATTAAAAGTACTAAGCAAGTGATGATACCTACTTCTTTTTGAGAAAGTTAACGAAGAATCTAAGCAACGATATTTGGCATTCACGATCACATTACGTAGTCGAAGTTGGTCGAATTTGACGAAAGAGAATGTATTCACTACTCATAAGGTTACTGAAAACTCCTCCACAGCCTGAGACCAGTTTCGCCCTTCTTTGGGTTCATCAGGTGGGCACAAGTCCCCTATTTCCGTCAGCCGTATGTTCTAATAGAAACCAAATGGCATAAACTCGGCGAAATACACTCATTTTCAAACTAATTTGGTTTTTCAAGGGACTCACCTGGAACCAAGCTGAAGCCCTCTTTTGTGATTTTCTCAGGCAACCGAATGTGCTGCACCAGGCCGCCTCATACTTCAGTCAATAGGATATTCAAGATATCGCGATACATATAAATTTTTGTACTTTACTACTCAAAAGTTGCTGAAAACTCCTCGACAGCCCACGACCGGTTTCGCCTTTCACCTGGAAACATCAGAACCGAGAGATTCGGCTGGGTTCCAGGTGAGTCTCCCGTAAAATCAAATTAGTTTGCAAATGGGTGTATTTCGCAGAATGTATTCACCTTTGGTTGTGCCATGTCACCATCTGTGTCAATGTTAGATATTTGGTCGTATATTTGCTTTTTAACTTGAAACTCTGCAGTCAAAGTTGTCTAAACCGATGAGAAAACCCACGGCTTAAATTTCTATATATTCTAATGAGTCTGTTGGTAGTGTGTTGAAACTTGGGAAGTCTAAATAGAAATTTTGTCCACTAAGTGAAGTTAATCTATGTTGAAAGTCCAAGGAGGGCTGTACAGCTGTTTCATACTTATTGAGGATCATGTGCAATGTGGATCTCACAAAGTTAAATGTGATTACGGTCTAGGAGGCATAAAATTGCGGTTGAGCAGTCGAAATTCGTATGGCATTGTTTGATCTTAGTGTCTTGTTGAGTTTGTGGTCTCCAGGGTTCTTTGCTTTGTGGTGTTGGATGGAACAGTTCATTGAACCTGAGGTAAAATGTCATGGGTTGGTTGTAGCAAAAAGGTTGTACAGAAACGAGGGCTGGCATGCGTCATAGTGTTTGTCACAGCAGCCACGTCCACGGTCTTGAACGTGGTCACTTAGGTGTGCGTGTTTACAAGTAGGCTAATCTATTATGGATTAATGCACGCCAACGCTTAGTCTGATTCTCTGACTGATTTTCATTGATTAAGAAACCGTTCTTGACTTCACTATAGTAAACGCCTTTCGCCAGTCAGTATTTGTACACCTCGCATTTCGGTTTCAGCTTTGGCTGACCTCGTCCCATAGAGAAGGCTTATCGATATGTTCTTCATTGTCAGCAGCAAACATCGAACACCGCTGAATAAGTCGCTCCTAGTCCGAGGGATCCCACGCAACAGCACGAACCGCCAAATTATTAATGGAAGCGTTTGTGCCCGTTTAATTAAACAGAAGATTGCTCTCCGACAGTCCGTTAGGCGAATGCTCTTGAGAAAACACGGCTACGTTAAACTACACTAGTCTCTAAGGTTTTTACGGGCACTTAGAGACACGTATCACGTTATCTAGGGCCTTCGCATAGTTGTACTGGCCTCGCATATGGTTTTCACATCTCCCATATTTGCTCGTCCAATTTCTTTTCGTATTTTCGTGATGTTTCTTGTGCCGTAAATCGATTCGGTTGAGTCGAAGTGAAGAAACAAATGGGAATGTAACAACAGAGGGCTCGGCTATCCGCATACAATATCTCATCATCAGGAAAAATAATGGAGATGCATGTTGTCTCAGCAGTGACAGCATGCAAAAACTGCTTCCTATCCGAGTTGGTATTTCATTTCGATCGAATCGATGTGAGTTTTTTGTTCAACCACACAGGTGCCTTCATCGTATTTTTTACCATTTTAGTTCGACGTGGCGATTCGATGTCAACTTTCAATGAGCATATGCTTTTGGACGATAAAGAAGCTCTCAACAAGTTTCTTTAGAAACGTCAAATGAATGCGCTGTTTTGATGGTATGGAGGGAATCGGTCGAATAAAACGTGTTCGAGTTCAGGGGATAAACGTATAGTTAGATGTAGACCATTGATTGATGAAGACTGCTTGACAGCCCACAATGTGTTTTGCAATCATAAACGAGAAGTTTAGCTGAGTTTCAGGTGAGTCTCTGGTGGAAACCAATTTGGTATTCAAATGAGCGAATTTTCGAACTTCGTGGAATTTGGGTTCAAATAAAACTCGGGGACTGCGCTAGTTGATGAGCCCCCTGGAGGGACGAAACACACAGTGGGCTGTCGAACAGTTTTCAACAACCTTATAAATAGTGTACAACGTCTGCGTAGTATACTCCGACATGTCGAATATTGTAAGAATTCAGATGACCTTATGCAACACATTCGTTTGAAGAAAGCTTAGCTGGGATGCAGTTGAGTCCCCGGGAAAAATCAGATCCGCATGAAAATAAATGTACTTCTGAATGTACGGGTAAGTTGAAAGACAAAGATGCTATACGTTCTTATGTATGAAGGGAAGTGCCTACATCCCATCAAAACGGTGGCCAGCAGCTAATATGGAGACATGTGTCCTCGGTTAGAATCCCGGAATGACAGACCACAATCATATCCGCCAGGTGATAATTTGCTTACTTCACCGCCAACCATGAAAAACACCTTCAGGAAAAACGAAAATGTTTTGTCTAGGGGGCGTTTGCGATTCGAAAAACTTCTTGGATATTTTGTGCTTGCTAGTAAGAAGTGCTTCTCCCTTCGATGAGTCTTTTCTACACGAAACCGCTGGCTTACTACGTAGATCTCAATACCGGTAGACACAGATAATATTTTCTCCATCTCCCTTGAGAAGTTTTTGAGCGAAATGGAATTGCTGGCAAAGAAAATCTCTTGGTCCTGCTATGGTAGATTCATTTACTGCTGAATCAGGAATGCGAGGACCCTTTGGATAAGTTGAGTTCCACAAAGTGTATGTGGTGAAACCTGTGCAATCGCAAGATGAAAGCGAGATAGAAAACACTCGTCCTAATCCTGAACGTCATCCTTCAGTGGGTCATACAACCATGTTGTGTAAGGTCCTTCCGTATGGAACAAAGCACCTCCCAAGTCAAGTGTGCTCCACTGAAATGGATGGAGAACTTTCTCTATGAGGAACCCTTTCAGACAAAGACAGCTCAGCCATCCAGTAAGTGACTTATTACCAACGCAACGGAACACGTAAATCAGCAGTAACTTGTTTCAGCAATAATTTACCGCACATATAACTATTTAACCTATGCAAAACTCATATCCAGGGCACTCATCATTTGTAGGCTGTTTACTCAGAAAAGAACTCGGTCAACCACGTCATTCCTATGAACCGTCCGTTATTCAATACAACCATCGGTTTCCACAACTGAGATAATCCACCAGAGTGTAACTTTCACCGTTTCCGCAGGTCACTGCTTTCTGTGGACAGCAGATAAGAGAGTACCTGTTTCCAGAATGTAACGTCAGTCGTAAGATTAGGACAGATTATGTCCTAGCACAAACAACGAAAATTATATGGAGGGCGTTGTAGTTGAATTTTGGTGCTAATTTCCGCACTTTCAAACTCTCCTCAGTCTGATTCGTTTAGGGAGAGACAAAGGGTTTTGACAGTGCCTAGTAGTGCCTAAACCTTCTCTTCAACTTTGCATGATGGTGGAGTGATCGGAACGAAAATGCTTTAACCGCTGGCCAGAGTCAATAAACAAAACGCTACATCAAGAACTGGGCTATTTAAATAAGATTCGTAATCTGATGAACCTTAGGCCTACCACAACCGTTCATGTGAAAGTCTTAAGGCAAATAAACTACGACGTCACGTTTTTCTCAAGCTGGAACTAACACTCAGTAGCTGCACTTGCCTTATCTTTGCGAGAGAATGTGGTTGGTTTCGCTTTAGCGGATGTTTTTCAGAAGGCAACACCGTATGGCGAGCAAGTGAAAAGATGTAATACTCTCTACGTACTTCTCCCAACAGTTGTGAAGTCAGTGGACTGGAACAAGCGATTACTTGACCATACATTACTTATGGTAGTTACACCTAGAGGTCGTTATTACCGGAAACTTTGCAATAAAAACACGCTTCTGTTCCCCTGGAAAACACCAGAAGGTAATTGGGGCGGGGAAAAACTGGTCCGTTAATCTATCGGATATCCGACACATTCCCCACTAACAGTTAGAGTTGCAACCGTGGTATACGGTTTGATTGGTGGCATGAAATCAGATTAGGTGGCTGAGGGCATGGTAAAAAGGCAATAGTTAAGCCGCACAATCTGAATCGATTGAGAACGATGTTTGATGGTTCAAAGTAGCATCAATCATTATAAGTGACGTTTCCGATGGCCCAAGGTTGATTGCTATGGTCGGATTTTAATAGACTCTACCGTCACAAGTTCTCCTGATTTAAACTTACTAAGTTGAGTTAGTGGTCCTTGATACATCATGCTGAAAAACTCCACCGCGTTAAAATGCAATCCGTATCGATTAGGTGTGCTGCAACCGGACTCGCCGTGCGTTTTGCTTGTCCCGTTTTCCTGCGTATGAAATAGAGTTAAAGCTATCCAAAAGAGGTAGATTGTGGAAAATCCGCCAACGAAGGAATATGGTACAAATGGATGAGTCACGGACCGGCTTTTCATCCGTGATGTTCCCGTTTATCGTCACTACCTTGGTGAGAATCAGCAAAATGCAGCTTCAAACACAAACAGGGTGGGAGATCTCACGAAAACCCACCAGAATAGTAATAAAAATTGATCCGTCCATTTGACGAAGGCCATTTTTCTAACTTTTCATCAAAATATCCTTAAAAACACAAAAACAGCGGCCTTCTAATTGAAGTGAAATATTTGGGGCATCACCAGCCACAGCTTTTTGGCAAAGTATCTCCCTGAAAAAAAGCGACTGATGGTGGGACTACATTTATTCTTAGTCCGGTCGATACCAACATGTGTAAACATGCAGAAGCTACGTTGGGACAATACGGTGAGATCGCACCATCGTTAGCACAGAATCACACAAAACCAACTGAGTCGTGTATTCAGTTCTTAGGTAATCGACTTACCACCGTCACAGCACCGAAGAAAAGGCACACTTTCGCTTTTTTCAGAAGTACCTTTGACTCGAATACAAACTTAACCACTTAACCTCCCAGGTTTTAGCGTAATGTTCAACTACGTAAACAGTTCGTGGATTAGTCTACTGACTGCAGTCGGTCAGCAACTCCTTTGTTACGTTTGTGCAAAGACGCTTCAAGAGAGAACGCAAGATTATGTCATATGATTGGGCAAAGCAAACCAGCGTGAACATGACACTCAAGTGACAACCTACGGTTATTTGTGTGGAAGTCGTTAAAGAATGGATGCATTAGTTAGGAACCTGTACAAGAACTTCAGAGAACATGGTACGAGGAGGTTTGTGCTGCACTGATAAACCTAAATCGTTAAAAGACTTCATGGTACCAAACTTGAGATTGGACATAGTTACGTTTTCTAGGTTTGCTCAGTTCACACACACCGTTTTCTGTATAGCTGCAGAAAACTGAGGTTTGTATCGATCCGGCATCTGTTTTGAGAGGTTATCGAACAACAAGACAATCAGAACCATGGTTGTTTGTCCAAGAGGAGATGATATCCTTGACCTTGTCCCCTGATTGGTAGCTTGCCAAATTAAAATAGGAAAACCTTTGATCTGATCTTTTCAATGTGGACTTTGCGGAAAAAAGCATCCGACGCATCATGCAACAGCCGCACGTTCTACAATTTTATTGCAGGAAAGTAGTGTCCAAGTGAAACATCTGTCCGGGAGAGCGTCTAGCAGCTTCTGTCGGGAAAATATGTCAGCAACTTGTATATTGCTTGTCTTTTTCCATCAACTGAGTCAGTACATCAGAAATATTATATGGTTTAATCAATTTGAAAGTGTTTGGGACCGATTTGGTAGTCATTGTTTCAGAGAGGTTCCGGTAATCAATTGGTAAATTTATTGCTGGGCAACGTTTTGCTTTTGACACAAAGCTTCGTCAGGCCAGGCGACTAAGTAACTAGGTTAATCGGGTTTTCATGTAGCCAGAGAACCAATACTTGAGATGTTTTATGAATAACTGACTTGATCATTACTGGCTGTCGTTGTGAAGTTCCTGTTTGTTGGTTTCTGATACTAATACTGTAAATGTTTGCGTTGTTACAAGTCCAAAAGTAACATCATGGCTCCCACGGCGGAATTCCAGAGCAGATGTGTGGTGGATTGAACAAACACATGACCACACAATGGTTGTCCAACGGCCGTATATCATGAATTCCACTCCGGAAACGCCTTCTGCTGGAGTTCACCGGTACATCGTATCAAAAACAGAATTGTTGGGTGATCGCACTGACAGCGGAATTACGGATATGGAAACAAAACCGGACGCAAACCGTGCCGCCACCGCGTACACTGAAATCATTTTCAAATAAGATCAGCGAGTGTTCTCGTTTCTCACACATACTCCATTGTTAGGCCGAGAGGAGAGCTGTTGCTCTATTTCTCCATGAAACCAATACTAAAGTTTGATTGTGGTTTTGCACGGTTGAAAAGGAAACCATCCTTCTCGAGGTAATTCTACAAATACAACGTGAGCACCATTGTCCTGTAACACGTTCAAACAAAAGGCAATTACACGGCCGTACTTACTTAAATATCTTTAGGAGCCAACTGAATGTGGTGAGTATCGCCTATGTGGACAAAAAGTTTTCGAAAGACTCATTGTTAGGCTAAAAAGCCCAAACTATTGATTACACATTACCTAAAAGGCGCACAAGTGTCAACGCTTACTTCTTCGTGGCAGTTTTTACTCGATGTGGATTGGTCCCATTGGCTTAGCTTTAGTAGATGTCACCTCAGTGACTGTATAACTAATCGCATTTGACGTCAGGTTTTGCTGGGAATGCTAGGTGCAACGGAATCGTAATGTGTTGGAATACTGGACGTCCGGGTGCATTCGTTCGTAATTTATCAAGAGCCTGTTCATACTGATGATATCACCTCGAGTGGTGACGGGAAGTCTGAAAGTCATTTGCCAAACCCCTTGAACACATCAACAGCCCAAATTCTGTTTATTAAATTTGCCCCTTTGGTTTCATCTTTGACTCTACCGTGTTGTCTTTTCGTCTGACGACTGGATTCAGTTGAGCTCGTTGACTCCCTTAGTAATTTGTCCTTCTCCGGTTTACAAAGGATTGACATGGTTCCCACTGACGGTTTAGTGAAATCTTCACAAGCGTGCCTGCTTGTCTGTGCTATACTCCGACTTCCTGAAGTCTTCAGTCCAAGATTGGAAATCTAAGAGTTTGTTTATTGGATACTTGTTTAGCGTAGCTACCGGCATGGAGATGTTTAATCGCCACTGAAGATGTCATAAGTCATAAGTGAGCATTCAGGTGCGTCAACTAAATTGCGTAACTGTGGTGTCTTCTCGACCTGGTATGAAACTTTTTAGTCCAATTGCTGAGGTCCGCGAACAAAATAAAAACAAGAAAGAACGCCATCTTTCATAACATGTCCACCCATTGCTCCTTTGTGTTCCTTTTCATCGTACAAAGTTTTCATCCGATTTTTTCAGCATAGTGGTTGTTGTAGTTGAAAGACAACACTGGTTTAGTTACCTACCTTGACCCTGTCCTTCGGTTGTAAAAACAGACTCCTCAGGTCAGCACTGCTGGTATACCGATATTTCCTGCGGTTATAATAATCTTGCTGCTAGTTCATTGAAGAAAACCATTCTTTTATCCAGTGGTTTTCGGTAACATTTTCGTTGTCACGCTGCCTTTCTTTTATAAAAGTCTGATGAGGATTCTGGGTTGCCCACTGTTTTGCAATTGTATTCCTTTCATCCAACATTTTCCGATACGTTTCTGCTCTTTTCGCGCATGCTCTGGATAAAAACCGTTTGAGTCATTTTCTCTAGGAGACTGACAAAACAGTACACGTTTTTCCTTTCGAAGAACGAACGTTTCAAGCGTTTTTCCGGCACGTCTTCAAGCATGTGTATCTCCCTAATTTCCATTACTTTTGTGTTCTACTTGTACCCAAACTGTACGCCCTTCGCAAAATACACCCGCGTATATGCAAACTAATTTTGTTTCTACGAGGGGTTGTTCTGACTTTAAGCTCAGTCTTTCTTTAGAAGCATTTTAGGTTAAAGCGGAACATAAAGCTGACGGATCGCACCCATCTGGTGATTCCCAAGAAAGACTAAACCGGTAGTGGGCCGTTAAAAAATGTTCAGCTGCCTTATGCCTGGTGCTCTATTGGGGAAAAGCCGCCATATCTGGAATATCATGTTAACTGAAGAACACGATAAAGGGGAGGTTCAACTGGAACTCACCAGAGGCTCACGTTACAACCGAAAATAGTGTGCAAATGAGCATTCTATCTAAAGTCCTCCACTTGAGTTTTAAATTTGATATATTCTATATATTCTTTTTATCAGGAAGTGGGCATCTTGTGCGTTTTTTTGTCTTACAATGATGACTGTCTCCTCCACGTCAGAAATTTACACTTCGGCACTGATGCTTTGTATTACAATACACCCCATTTTCTGCACTACGTCCTTGGCGGTAGGTCCTGCTACTGTCGATCCTTTGAGAGTCCCTTTCATTTGCTTTTCATCGGATTTCAGACAAATAGTTATGCAGAAATTTAGAGTTTGCATTCGCTTTCCAGTTTCTTTGTTCTTAATCAAGCCGGCTGATTAAGTAGTAAGTCATTTTAGAAAAGTTGCAGGGAAGTGTTGCTGGGAGAGCGGTGGCATCCAGTGATAACAAAATTAACTCATTTTGCAACTTTACATTCTGTAGTTTGCCAGGAAATCGTTCAGCACTGTTGATATTGTGTTCACATTCAGACGTAGGACTTTCTCACATCCGTCAGGGGCCTTTCGCTAAATTATAAGCTAGAACAGCCTGAAGAATATTGAGCTCGAATGCTCTGTCCATATTTTAGAGGACTTTGCTGTTTTATTATATTTGGCCTTCACTTTTAGTTGTTCCTGGCTGATCGCCTCATTGAGTCTCCCGAGCGAGCATGTTGATCTGAATGGCAGGCTTCGAACTGTCGTCGTGATTGACTGGACATTGTACTGTGGTGTCCGCCGAAGAATCGTGACAGATATAGGTGCTTCTGTTTCTAACACAGACCAAAGGATAGTTGGCATCTCAAGTGCAGGAAACTGAACACTTATCCAATGCTAACCGTCTTTTCCGGGTACATAATGAACCTCCGAAATCATGACAGAATTCTGGTGACTAGTGCCCATTTCGGCTCTTGGAAGTCGGCTAACAATACAAGCCGAAATGTCTTCTAACAGCTGAGTCAAATGAAATAGATTACCTTTACGTTTTCCGCAATACAAACGTCCAATGAATGTGAGCAATCCCCATCATTCTGACTAGAAGTGAGCTGCTTTAGATGCACTATAGAGTGAGCAGCTTTAAACTAGCGCCTAGTCACTTATGTACTTCGGATTTAAGTCAAATGTCTTACATCATTCTTTGCTATTCCGGATCAACCAACAGACAAAATAACGGGCTCCTCATCTCAGTATTTCATGGAACAACGAGTGTACTACCACAATTACTACCATTGTACTAAGAAAGACGATGAGGGATGGAGAAACCATGAAATATTATTCCCGGTTCTTATTAGTAAGTTGACGATTGGTTGGTAGTATAATTTATGCACCAAAACCTTTTTAGTTATCTTAGGTTCACCACAAAACCGAAAAACTTTGGTTTTAAATATAATTACCTACTTTGATGTATTGCTAGCTTGGAGTTCTGTCATATTCAAATCCCCTGTTTTTAATTATGTTGAAGGGACTAGGACGTTACAAGCATCACGATAAGCTCCCAAATGGTAAAACCACTTTCA
Source organism: Opisthorchis viverrini (assembly GCF_000715545.1). NCBI lineage: Eukaryota > Metazoa > Platyhelminthes > Trematoda > Opisthorchiida > Opisthorchiidae > Opisthorchis > Opisthorchis viverrini. The sequence continues at coordinate 1,130,927 of NW_008751676.1, forward strand.
TCACACGCATGAAACCTGTAGTTATGCTTCCTCCATTGACATACCGTAAGAACAGGACAAACTTTTTCACCTTGATATACAGCCGCTTACTCGACTGGAAGAAGCTGTTCGATAGTCTACTGTCAACCTGGCCATCTTGGAATATTCATATTAACTATCAATTTACCTCTTATAATCGAACCCGTATACTCCTTTCTAAAGTAAGACGGTGGTAATCCAAGACTTGAATTAATTTCTTGCTAGGTGAGGTGTATATCGGTTTAGTAAAATCCTGAATAGGTCATTACGATATCCGTTTCTGGTCCCATTTGCGTGGTTCACCCTACGTATGTTCGGTTTGGCTTTCAAGTACAAAATAATGTAGCTAGACTTTGGGAGCTAGGTCTGTTTAATGAAGCTGCAGGTTCCAAACCGTTACTGGTCTACCGAAAAGATTTTCTGAGTTCTCTAATTAGCTTCTGAGTGACGAGATGCACTTTGATGTCTGGTGATGTCTGAGGTGTTTGCGCGCCATACCCCGTTGAAGAAAATTGTGTCTCAGAGACTCAGATGAGTCTCACCTAAAGTTCATATAAAAGACTGCCTATCTTCGTGAATCGATTTGTTTTAGAATCGTTTAAAAGAGTCATTTTGTGCATATTGTCAGTTTCTACTAGAAACGGATGGAATGTAGCTAACTGTGAGCCCAAATGTCAATCAACCATATCATTATCAATTAATGTCAGGAACTTATACCGGCAGCAGTGCATATGAGACCACTGAAAATGCTTTAACCGGCACACTTACAGTACAGCTGAAAGCTTTCCCACGGACTGGTGCATAACATATACACATACCATACTCTTCTACAAAATAATTCAATCGTAGTTTTACCAGCAGACTGTCATGAAAAATTGATCGCAAAACAGGACAGCTAAAGCTTGGAAATTCCATCTATGGCGTGGACAAACTTTCCAGCGACTGGCAAATTTGTTTGAACAGCCTGGTGTGTCGGGGCTTCCTCATTCATTCTTATCACCTGAACGCCCCCTCAAAGAAATTCCTTAGAGTAATAGGAAAATAAATCCTCATTGAATGGGGTACTCCATTGGGACAAACATGAACGGCCCGTCAGGTCTGACAGACATTGCTCAGGAAGTGTTGTCGTTTTCAGATATTCCAAATGGTTGTGATAGAAGTTATTCATTATTTGACCAGTGCATTTGAAACAATCCATAGCCTTGTACGACTGAACTGGGGGCACAAGTTAAAGCGTCAAAAGGGCAAGTGCAGAAACAATCAGTTGAGTTCATTTTGTTCTATATAAACCGTGTACCAAGGGCCTGTTAGATTCAGATGCCACCATTTTTGTCATTGTAAGACGGAAGAGAGCGGGATATCTGGCCGAGCATTGGAGGCAATGATTTGATCAGTTGGTTCCTACTGCTTATTGCTACGAGAGAAAGGGATGCTGAACGGATACGCATTGAATAAAATAGCTTCACAGCAGGAACAACAGTGGTCGCGTGAATACACCGTACCTGTCATTATCATAAACCATTGAAGAGCTGAGCCTCGTAGCCCCATTCAGGGAGCCGTCAGTCCTCAACGAGATTGGTTTTATCGGTTGGAGCTTCCATACTCAGCCGCTAGGTCATGGGCTATCTACGTATTGAATGTGTGGGCACATATCAGTAAGGATTAATTATCGTGCTGCTCAGCAGGACTAAAAAGAGATGAAAATTTCAAAGCGAACATCAGTAGATGTGTCGACAAACGAATGATTCAGAATGGCCGCAAATGACCATGGAGTCTCGTCCGACGAACTTCTGTGACCATAGATGTGATGTACAGTGATATTCAGGTTCACCCTCCAGCTTCACTGGAGCACGCATACAGTTGCTAGCTGCCTATGTGAATAGGAACCAAATTCCTTTCAGTGTTAAAACCGAGAGATAGCTTGTTCGGGGACATTTAAGAAGCGTTAACTTGATAGTGACAGGCTTAACATGGAACAACATTGAACAACAAGTTTACTAACAACTATACTCCTCGTAGGACTGATAAGAATCGTGCCGGCTTACACGTTACTCGTCCTATTTTTCGACCCACTTATGTTCTGGACGTAGGAGTTTGTGTGCCAGGTTTTAGTAAAGTAAAAGTACATATTGTGCAGAAATTAGAAGATCCTCGGAATGATGCCGAAATAATAACGCCTGCATTAATTAGCAGTGAGGTAGAAGCGTCCGGTCATACTAACCGCTAAAGACTAAGGACGACTGACCGCCCTGGAATAAACACAGATCCTGTAATCACTTCTGTCTGAAGGTTAAAAACAAATTAAACTTACAATGACTTATTACATCGTTTAAAACTAGCGCTTTAGTAATCGGAAACTAAACGGAATCATATATTAAAGTTCATTTCTTGCGCCATGAAAGTTTATATCCGTTTGTTCGTGAAACAGTGCGACGAAACTGCAAAAGGTAATTCAAAATAAAGTGCAATACCTGTGATCGTGTTTGTCGGGTTTGTTGGGTTTATTCAGAAATGCTATTTTGGAAACGTCGGCATATGGTTCTCTGGGACAGCAAAGAACTTCAGTGTTTCGTTGAATCTTGTGATGAAGACAAAGCAGTCCTAGTATAGCAGGTTTCGAACCTGGTGGACACAGTCGCGATGTAAAGCGAATAATTTTTTCTACCAAAGAACAACTGAAGGATATCTCCAAATGATCAGTCATTGGGCCAACTGCCGATTCTAGCTACTTTAGGCAATGCACTTGATTGGTTGCAGTGACAAAACGATGACATGGTTTTTCATTGAGTTTTAGAATGAGGAATCGAAAGTTGAACATTCCCCAATGATCGTAATTGGGCGCTTTCTCCCCATCTAACAGTCCACAACTCTTCACCGCATAGTCACATGACCGTCTCTATTCGTCTGCTAGGTTTCTACAAGAACTCAAGGCGTCCCTACATAAGTACAACATTTGGTCGAAATAATTCCTTACGTGGCTCTTAAATGAGCTGCTAAGGGCACAGTTTGTTCATGCGGAATTCTCAGGTTAGATCCTCGTCGGCTATTTCGCCACCCCCCCCCCTCCCGATAGCGGGTATTATAGAGAGGTTCAATTTCGAAACCGAGAGATCAATCACAGAGCTGTGA
>NW_008751676.1:1134303-1211131 GCF_000715545.1 Opisthorchis viverrini
TTATTTATATTTATATATATAAATATATATATATAAATATATATATATTTTAGTTTAAAGCGCGCACGCAACGGTGAATAGTGGGTATGTTGCTTCACACTTGCTCACAGTAGTTTGCAAATGAGTTTAGCTGGCTAATCGCCTGGCATTTGGGATCAGGTAGAACATAAGTTTAGTCGATAATTGTGGAGTGCGCCTACCTGATGAGTTCGGAAAATGGTAAAACCAGTCATGGGTTGTCGAAAATTTCTCATCACTATTACAAGTAGTCTTTATAGGGAACTGTTTGTTTTTGTCTGCAAGTGAATGAAAGTTACTTACAAGTGCACCTGTTTACCAAAAAATTACAGCACAAGTTATATAAGTTTACTGTTTAAGTATTATACTTGATAACCGCCTTAATCTTCAAGCAGATACCTAATCACATAGATAGATGGATGGATAGATAGATATAGATTATAGATATAGATATAGATATAGAAATCTGGGCACGCCAGTGCAGTGATATTCCATTAAAATCCCTCGTCGTTTCGGTCAGACTGAGCTAAATCTTACGGAATTCAGGTGTTTTGAAAATCAGCCGATTTTTTTCTGTCGTAAAAGGGTTCCTCAGAAGCAAGGAAGCACCATTGTAGACACACAAATAGGGAACAGGAAAGTATTCAGCTGCAGTGCACTGCTATTTCATGGTTTAGTTTTCTGAAGACTACACAGCAGTCTACTGATGGTTAGAATACGACACTAGTCCACAAACGGGTAATATTTTTCAGCACAAATGAGTAGGGAACTCAAACTTTGAATAATTTTCTGAACACAGTAGTCCATCTTATTTACGAATGGACTGGGTATTCCTGGAAACACCCTCTGTCATTTTGCTAAAGTATAGAAATCCATGATATTCTGCAGCGAGTGCCATCTTTTTGGAAGAAAGCCATATTGTCACTAACCACAATCGTGCACATCCACAGGGCCACACTAGATGAACAACATTTATAGGAATGATTCCAATATAGGGACGAATGATTCAAATCAAAGTTGCCGGTGTCACGGCAGTACATTTTGCTGTTTGCCGTGCAGACGGTTCAGTACTTAGTGAAAAAATGAGTACTTGAGTTGATGCCCAGTATAACAGTTCTTCACTGATTCACCACGAGATACTTACGTCTATTACGGGTTGTGGAAGCCTGTCAATTTGGAGTTGATCTAGACTAGAGTGATCACTCCTAGCTCTTTTTGGATCATTTCACCGAGTTACAAGCTTATGCCAGACAACCGGTAGAACTTTACACAGCATAAATTAATTTTCGTATTGTTTTCAATCTTGAGATAGACTACGGGCCTGCAGTTAATGGTTGGCCCTTTCAATAATGACATTCTGCACTGAAAAGCTGGAAGACACTGTGCAGCTGTTTTATCGTCATTCGGAAACTGCAACCGAACTCAGAGAGTTTCTAACCCGCAACCCACCCGACAAATGTTAAGCTCTTAAATGTTCAGCCACCGGCAGCCAAATGAGTAGTGTGATTTGCTCTCAGACAAGCTATAACGCCACCCATCCTCCAAGCCATATTTCATTGTGACTTATTGACAATCTCCCAAAGGAGGATGCTTCCGCTCATTGACTTGATTCACGTAGCCATTCATTTATGCTGTATACAATTACTTAAGATTAGTAGGGGTCAACCGAATTATAGGATAGGGCACAAATAAACAGCAAAATGCAAACTAATGGTCGGTCTTATAATAAAGTTTATTTTCCCATTGGATCGTTGACTTAACAAAATGTCTGACTGATCCTTGGATTTACGCATTTTTGAATAAATATAGATATTTGAGTGAAATTCAAGATCTTCAATGATCGACCCAGAATACTGCATCATTATTATGAGACAAGCTGAGTAAAAAAACTACTACTAATTATTCTGTAAGTTGTTCTGTCATTGAGAAAGATACTCCGGTCGGGCAACAAACCCTAAATCCTTGTACAAAAAAGAACCCAACACAAAAGCACTCACTTGTAAATTTCGGTCCAATAATATGGCGGCCACGACGAACATATTGCCCACAATTGTTCCAATGATTATAAAACCCAACATGAGTGCAGTGATCGCAATATGTGCTGTTCCGTACAGCGGTTCAAATCGGATGGGTTGCGATACTGTCACATTATCCGGTTGCATATTCTACAATGCTGATCACCAAATCCGAATGAATGTGGCGGACCTAGCAGTATGCATGAATCCGAATTTAATGCATCAGATTATTGGTGTATTTGTCAGCAGAAAAAAATCGCCAAAGGTGCATGACAGTATCCCCTATATTGTCTGGACATGATCTGTGTTGTTTACCCATTAGTTATTTCATTCTAATGCAGCAGAATTGTCGTCCGTTCAAATACCTTGTTGAACGGGATCTCGGGGCGTATGCACACACGTGTGTGTGTGTGTTTTTACTGCCGGGCCAATCAGGTTACAGTGACAGTTTGGGACGTCAACAGCTGTTTTTTCGGTTTGTATCCCAGAGACGGCGGGTCCGTTGTCATTGCTCTTCATGCTGCTGTTGCGTTTTGTTTACCGATTGCGTTGTTGACACAATTTGTCCGAAGGTTTGCTGTCTAAGTCAGTGGATGAGTGTTGATGGGTTGTTTTGTGCTTCAACGACAATAAAAATATTGTTGGTTTAACTCCACCAAGAACAAGAAGAACAAGATGCACTTTAACTGACAGCCTCTTGTGACAGAATGTCACATGAAGTTGAAAAGAATGGAAGGCTAGGGCGCGCCGGACCTTCGCAATCTTTAGCCAACAGACTAAACGTTTAACCGAATTCGTAGATGTTTCCCATCACTCGCTGTTGGACTAACCTGATTGGAGCTACTGTGTAAACGTGCAGGACTGAAAGCTGGTTAATTCTGCCTAATGTCCCCAAAAGTGAGATTTCGACGCCCGGCCTTCAACATCGTCACGAACTGAAGTACTCCGAAAAAGGACAGGCTTCGAACGTCGCAAGTTTGGCAAGTGGCGCCGCGAAAGTGAGTATGTGGTGATTACCCATCTCTGTACGTTTTAGCATTGGATGGGTGATCCATGCTGAGTTATATATAAGTGATGTATGTCGCTAACAAACGAAATTCAAAGTCAACTGTGGCGTCCCATTTGGTATCCTGACTGAAAATTCACTAAGAAGTAAAAAAATTGTAAATTATCTGAGGGTATTTGTGACACAGTCGGCAATCACTGCGTTTAGTATAAGCATATTCGTGGGCAGCTCACTCACAGTGTTCCCCTGATTAGAGCAAAGTTCACAGAATGTGAGAAAACTGGTTCATAGCCTGAATCGCTGCATCTTGTTAGCTCCGCTTTTTCTCGAAATGTGGCGACTGGTTGTATGGTACATGTCTGATATGATGATTAACTTGTCTGACTTACATAGAAGGTTCACAGATTCGCATTCATGAGGGGTGGTTGGCGGTCAACATGCATAAGATCTACGGGATGTAATATAAACTGACGTGAAGAAAATTCGTTTGTCCTCTCTCTACAGTGGAAAATGTTAGTAGTTCAGGTAGCCTAGATGGTCGCTTGTTTGACTGCATAACCACCAACATATCGCTACGCTCCACCACGCGCCCTAACAACGCACTGTTGATGTCACGTCAATTGGTGACAAAACGTTTGCAAACAAATTGCCGAGCTCAGTAAACAAACGCACAACCAGTTAACCATGATCGCCTTTCGCACTAAGTATGCGGATAGGTATCGCTGGTTTCTGCCCAAATGTCATTGGATTTCGATTGGAAACAGTGGCTAATTCGATTGTGTGGCTACCGATCTCTTGAAGGATCCGAAAGCAGCAGACGTGTTCCCTCCAAGAGATTTAGAACCCGATTGTTGAAAGATATCAGTTGCATTATCCATTCCACCTTTACACAGCACTAATTGTGAAGTTTTTGAAAACTCTCTGACAGTCCTTGATCGCTTTTGACCGTCTTCTGGCTAGTCGGATGGGTACGATCCCCCAGTTTCCGCCAAATTTATGCTCTATCTACATCAAGGTTTCTGCGCAACTTGCAAGATACCTTCCTTTGCACACCAGTTCGATTTTGCTCATTTGAATTCCAGCTGAATCTCTCTGAAAATAAACTTATCTGAAGAGGATCAAAAAAGGCGAAACTAGTCCTAGGCTGTTGCAGATTTTTCAGTAATCTCCTAAGTACCATTCCTCTGAGAAAATATATTGCGATATCAGGCAAATCAAGCCAAATGAAACCTGAGGCTGCCATTGTGCAGCACACCACCATAAAGGAGTGGTTCAGCCGGGATTAAGCTGAGTCTTCGGTCAAAACGTAACTAGTGTGCAAACGGTGTATTTCACAAAAAATTACTTGTTTTGAATTATTCAGCCATCCCAAATGACTTATTTATTTACTCGCTCAAGTAATTAGTTGATTAATTATTTCACGTGAAAGAAACTTTGTAACTTGTATCATACACTTGTTTCATGCTACTTAGATAATTCTTACCACACTTATGCTTCGTATTATTCACTAAACGTCCCCTTACTGCTAACTATCGTCGTTATATTTGTGATTCCACGTAATCTAACCTCACATTTTTCGACAGTCCGGTACTATTTTTGTACTTCGCAATCCATACTGGGTACAATTAATGTCCCTAATGTGCCACCCGTGTAGGACGCTCACAAATCAGTCAGGTCCATCCAGCACGCAGAGCTTCCTTGCACATCAAATCTTGAGAGCAGCGAACGGCAGAAACAAACTTGGTTGTTTTGCAACTGGGTATACACCGGCCTGTTCAGTCACTCTTGCGCATGTATTCCGCAAATCAGAGCTATCGTGTACAGGTCAAGCCTTAGTAAAACTGACTTTGAGGTTCCTTCTGTCACCTTCGTTTTTATATTTTACAATAACTCATTATTCTGTGACGCCTCAATATCATGATAAACTACTCCGACGATATCTCTTTGGTGAAGCCTACTCTGTAGATGAGGTAGATGTGGGTTGTATTTTCCTTGGTTCTGTTTTGAAAAAGCATATTGAAATTTTGTTCTCACATGGGTGTAACAGGCACTTGAACGATGTGAAATTACCTCGACGTCTGTTATACTTTGGGATCATATTCAATATCAGGAATTTCAGCTCCTCCTTCCCCGGAATCATTTTGACATGATTTCGAGTGGGATAGCGATTTGGATTTCAGAAATCAAATCCATCTTTTAGGCATGGGCACCAGAGCAACGCGGCTTCCTAAATTTAGGTTGAGCACTACCAGCCTGCTTGCAGCAATGAAAATTCAAGCCATAGATCCAGAGGATTGTCTTACTGTTTTTGCCGCTTTTGTTCTCTATGGTGCCGCATTTGATGAGGTTCTCCAAAAACGGTTTCCTGCCATCAACTTTTCGCTAAACCCAATAGATGGCTGACTGACTACCAGATGACGCCATAATTACTGCTACCTATTTATGGGACGCTTATTAATTTAATTAATTAATTAACTGCTAACTTAATCAATTAATTAACCTTGAAACATGGACGATTGTTAGTTTTTCACCTCAATAAAAGGGAATTTTGATACTGGGGTAATACTTAAGGCATGAGAAACAGAGTCAGCAATATTTTCGATGGAAGTGCCATACCTCGAAGTCTACAGGGATTCAGTATGTACATTTTTACCCACATGATGCAGAGATACGACCTAACCGGAAGAAGATCTTGGCGAATATGTAAAGGATATTTTCAACATTTGGCTAATTATTAGCTTGTGAGCACCGGCTGAGTACGTAGGGTCGATAAATCTGCATCTTAATCCGTTGAACATGATGCTAGTGATAGTGGTTAATGGGAAGAAAAGTTTGCAGGAGAGGATTCTTCAAGCGAGCAGAAAGCCCAGTTTCAAAAACAGCTTGTACAGACTTGTGAACTGAGGTACAGAAGTAAACGGCCGTTTGTACGTGTTAATGGATTTCTCTCAGAAACTGATTATCTGTGTGGAATTGCGTCACTCCGTTCTTCAGGCTTTTACCATATCACTCTGTACTCTCCATCTTGACTGACTGTTATTATTGCCAGACTCAGATTGTACTTCTGTGGTTTTTCTGGCCTGCTGAAAATTGAGGTTGATGATATCAGATGTCGCATTCGAATGCTTTACGCCTCTGGTAACATATCTCCTGTCTCTCTTGCAGAAGCTCTCTTTGCAGAAGGCTCCTCAGACCTATTGGTTGTTTCTGAAACAAATCTCGGCATGATCATTCGTGACTGTTCTCGCTTCAAACATCTTGAACTAAAAGAGCATCTTCCCCAAGGTGTTCTCAAAATATCACTGATGTGCTACTTGATGCCATAGTTGTAGTCCTATACTTGGTCTCTTTTTAAGAGATGAAGTCCTCGAGATTGTCATAACGTAAATTAGTTTGATTCAGGTGGATGATGTTTCTAGTGGCAGAATTAGGAAACTATTTACGGTTTTTAATCCTTTCCTGTGCTACTTTTCACTAACGTTTTGTGGTTTCAAAGGGGATATAAGTTGGTATGGTGATTCCGAAGCACCCGTTGTAAAAGTCACCACCGTGATGCACCTAGGCCATGAGGTATTCCTTTATCAGAGGATTAACCCAAAGCAAAGCTAGAATCTAATAGGACGGAAACGCTCACGTTTTTCTCATTTGAAAAGAAGAATTCCTGTCACCTTTTCTACATTCGGAAAAATATATGTTCTTGCATAAACCTCTGAACACGTGGTCTCTGGCTAAATAATTCTTCAAATTAGCATTCGTTTTGAATTATGTTCAGGAACTGGCAAGTTGCAATAACCTATGTATTCATACGTTTACTTTTACTTTGTCCTGCTTTGCTGACACCTTATGGCCTTGGTTATTTCGGTGGAAGATAGTCGGTACCGAGCTCAATAGCAAAAAGAACCCACTTTCATTCAGTATGAATTTATCCATTCTCATAAATGCGTCAACCTGATGACCGGCTGAAGAAATGCCTGCTTTTTGACACCGTTATCATTGATGCTTCCGAAATTTACTGTTTACCAGTGCATGGAAATCAACTACAGCTCACACACAGAAGTTCATCCGGTGACTTTCCAAAAGCAAGAGGACTAATATACAATTCCGAGAGATGTTGCACCTCAGCTTCCCTCTTGCTTTGGTGGAAATTCAAAAAACAAGACCAATTTGTCGGAAGTAGACGTAAGTACATGATAGGCACCTAGGGTACTTCTGACAGACAATACGGAGTTTTTATGAATGTAGTGCTACAGTGAGACATTGGTCACCTTCTTTCAAAGTTTTCTATCGGGAGAGATTCGTGATATCTATGGTTATCTGTTATCTGTAAACTCAGCAACATTCAAGTCAGGAATCTGCCTGTATTTTACTGTTTTCTCTCCAGAATGAAATACAGACATATCACTGACTGAAAATAAGTGGCTCACTGGTTGGGGCTGGAACTTACTAACCAGATGATTCATGCTTTCAACCACACTGCGGAATCTAGACAGCTCTTTTCTAGGTTCACTGACTGAGGCACGAACACACTGACCGAAAAATCTGTGGTTCGAGTCCAACATTGGGATCTCTATTATTCCAGGCAACCTGCCTTCATCTCAACCCTCGGGTTTGATGGTAAAGCTGGGCACCGAAAACATGCTATAGCTGAACGACTGGTTAATTATTTGATTGGTGGATTGATTGGCTGACTGACTGACCGATTGATTGATTGATTGATTGATTGATGATTGATTGATTGATTGATTGATTGATTGATTGATTGATTGATTGATTGATTGATTGATTGATTGATTGATTGATTGATTTGATTATTGATTGATTGATTGATTGATCCCCTTAAGTGTAATACAGTTGTAGATTAGTTGTTATACAAATATATATTTACCTCTAATTTGAAACAACTGTATATCCCTCAGTGGGTTAAATAACGCAGTCAAAAGACAGAGATATTTTGTGTGCAGTTCTCAGAAAAACAAGAACACTAAATAGATTTTTCCGAGTTCTATGAAACGGTCAGTGATGTAGTCACACAGGGATTGATAAATAGAAATGGCATAGCTGTTATATCCAGGTTATCCTGCATGGAAAATCTTGTTACAGTTGGGCTTGGAGTGAAGGCTTGAATCGACTGATTGTAAAAATTCCATCGTATATTAGGTGCAACGAGTGAACAGCCCAGGTCAAATCAACAAGATAATCTGTGACCATAAGATGTTTGTCCATCGTTAACTGCGACTTCTTACGATCGTACAAATTTACCGAGCTTCGGTCTATCATTAGACTCCGGACTCAAGTAGGAACGTGCTCCCTTTTTCTAACAGTGGAACATCTACCGGTACTGTCTACGTTAATTTGACTACAATTAAATGCACAGTTAAATTCGGTTACGATAAATTTCGTTCATTATATTTAAGGTGAGGTTAACCCTTGAGTTATGCTTGAGACCCGGATTGGTACGTTCGTTAGGCGTTCAGTCGTCTGAGCAGTTGAGGTATCTCCTATGAAAATCAGATTCATGAATACAGCTTTTTTTTGGTTCAGTGGCACAGTTGAGCGGTTTTGGTCATATGTTACTGTCTTTCGATAACCGTTCTGCCACAGGGTATTTATGGACAGCTAAAGTAAGCTCAAAAATCTAGCGTGCGTGTCCCGTGTGGTGATGAGAAGAAAGATCTGATGCTATCACTTTTCTGCTCTCAGTGTTTGAAGCTTGAGGAATTGTTATGCTGCCCCATCATACAGAATTTTCTCTAAATACTCTATTTAAAAGACCACAATTTCCCTCCGGAACCAAGGCTTAAAACAGATCAGAGCTCGGGAGAGCTAACCGACCATAAGCTGCCGCAGTCAACTATTGGCGAGTTTTTCGGTCACGGATCAGCTATTTTATCCACTCTGTTCACTCTGTTCATCCACTAGATCCCGCATCGATAGAACCCTAAAAATCATTCTATTCAAGCCTTTACTGTATCCAAAAGAAAACTGCTCAACCACCTGGTATACCTGGGCGTGCCATGTACACCATTTCTCTTTAATGACTGATCAGTCAGTGACAATGTGACTGCCTATATTTCGTAGAGAGTATCGTGTCTGTTTTGTTTGGTGTTGTTAATTTGGTGCTAACGAGCCGATATGCAATGCGTACAGCTGTCTTATTCAATCTTCTAGATATCAAATACAAACCCGATATGACGGACCATAGACCTGTGTGCTATGAGGAACTAACTAATTATTCGCGAAACCTCATTAACTGAGGCAAGTATACTGTACTTCCTCCTGTCTTTTTGAGATTTCCCTGCTCGATCGCTTCCTCTGGATCTGTTTCCTGGTCGTCCACCAATTTACTGAGAGTTAAGGTACATTAGCTGCGATTCGACTGCCAACCTTAAATAACTGAGTGATCATTTTTTACAAATAGTTACAAATTGTTCAACTAGAGCAGATGTGGATTCACACCAATTCGAACGTAAACCAACAGCAAGAGGATCATTTTTCACCTCTTGAAAAGGTTTTACGAGCTTTTACTAATCTACTTTGAAGAAATTGTGCGCTTAAAGTCCTGCCAATTCATTCTTTTTTCCACTGATATTGACTGTTGCGTCAACGAAGTCAGCATTGTAAAGTATCCTTTGCATTTTCCGAACAGTGTAAACGCTTGTCGTCTTATCTTCACTGAATAAGAACCTCTTATTTCTCGAGATTAGATCGCCTAAAGAACAAAACACGGCTTCTGAACGTTTCAAGCTAATGTTGATTCACTCGATGTCCCGGTCGCATCAATCCACTCTGGTTTCCGCAAAAGGAAAGCCTTCGTCAAAATACACCTGGTTTCATTCGCGTTCCTAGGTCGCACGATTAGGTAAGGTTAGAGGAACGTTCTGTGGTCTGTGACAATCACCCTAATGAAAGAATCTGCTTTCTACTGACGTTTTGATCAGGGGCTTGGAAGTGTCTACTACCTTTAACTGCCAACTGTTTGGACAGTGCAATAGTGGTCCCGCGAAGTCACCTGTACTCCGAGCTCTGGCAGACACACCGTCTTCTCCAATTCCGTCTAGTAAGTGGCTCCTGAAACCTAATAAAGTTTTTCTCGAGCGATGCGCTTTTCATTTCAACTGAACAGCAAGACGAAACTTCACACCGTTACAAAGATCTCAATGTGGAATTTACGCTACAGTAAATAAATTAGAATAGGTGCTATGATTTTACCGATCTTTGTGTACCAAAAAATCGGTAAATCCAAATAATTAGACTCTTATTAAGCACATCCCAATCGTAGCACTTACTTGAAACGATCGAACTGAACTTGTCCTTATAGGAGGATTGCATTTATGGCCTGACTCGATTATCCACTCACTCCAAGCCAACGTGTACTGCTGCCACTTTCTCACAGTTGACTTGATCAAATTGAAGATTCAACACTCCTCTATAAAAACTATTCTACATTATCTATAAAGAACTTTAGTAGGTATGCAACAATTACGGCGTCAATACGACATGTCACATGGGCCACGACGGAAGTCGATGTCATACAAAAACCGTGTCCCGACGGATAAACATGTACACCACATGGACATAATCTAACGCTCGCGCTGTCCGAAAATTTACACGCCGGACACGTTTTGGGAAACCTTACACACAAATGAGTAACATGCAGGACAGACCCGATATCCAACTAGGAAAATTAAAATATCTTGAAAATCTGTAAAAATATTTTTTTACTGACTTTCGTGCCTCGAAGGAGGAGTATCAAACTGATTTTCCAACTGCTCACCCATTTCAGCATGAACTAATTTCACATAGGCGTCTTCCATTTGCTAAAGCCCTTGCAAGTAGCTTATGCTTCTACAGCATAAACTGCAAAACTGGAGAGTACTTGTTAGGTATGTTGTCGTTCGCATCAGTGCTTTCCAGTTCTAGCATTGAAATTGGAGGCCAACCACGGATAACCAGTCCCAGTAAATGTACTAAGGCCCTTGCAAGCAGCTTATGCTTCTAGAGCACAAACTGCAAAACTGGAGAGTACTTGTTAAGTATGTTGTTGTCATTTGCATCAGTGTTTTCCAGTTCTGGCATTGAAATTTGAGGCCAATCACGGATAACCAGTCCGAGTTTCCTTCAAAATGTCCAGGTCATGCATAGGTGCTAATCGCATACCGAACTCGAACCAAGCCACGCCTGGTTGTAACTGCACAAAACGGCATCGTTATTTGATCATATGAATCTATTTTTCATTCCTCATCGGGATTTCCGTGGTTTCCATTCAGTCTTGAAACCCGGTACGTCGGATTACTTTATCTAATTTGGAGAAAACCAATTCCACCGTGTCGCTCGGGGGGGTTCTATGGTTACTTAAATCAAACCAGATTGTTTGTGGTTCGGAAACTTACAAATTTTTAACAACTTTTGAAGTACAATCGTATCCACACTTGTACTGGTGTGACGCTGTCCCATCGACCGTAGGGTGTTCATGCGCCGTCATTCAAGAGGAGGCTTCTAGGGGCAGGGTATTCGAAAGCAGCTAATGCATCTCGACTGAATATTGAGCATAAAAAACCCAAAATGATCATTTTGAATTCACTACTAAAAGGCTCCAATAAACGCGAATGGATGTCAGGTCTTTACTACTTGTACATGTGAGCGAGTTATCTTCTGATGATGTACTGCAAGATCGAAGAGAAATGGCTCAACTGATCAGCAGCAACACAAAGGAAAGGGAACAAATATGTTGTAACGTCGACAGATAAAGGATAAGCAAGGTCAGAAAAATTCTAAAATTGGATTACAGATCCTAACAAGCAGGTTCATAATGACTTCGATTAATACGTACTTAAACAGCACATCTGCCAATATAGATACACAGATACGTTGTGGAAAATGTGTATCGGGCGTGTGTTGGGTGATAACTTCATTTCGCGAATGTCACGAGATCATATGATCTGCTACGGAAGCTGAAGGGACGGCCAGTTTCTGGACAGATTGTAGAGTCTTCCAAAGATGAGTGCTTCCTTAAAGCAGTTCGGTCCCACTATTTTAGTACTGCTTCCAGGATAGAACTTCGAGTAATTGTACGGTCTCTCCTGGTGATGAACAGATATTAGTACAGGTAATCGCAGAAAGGTAGCTTCATTCTGGGGCGACGCACATGGAAGCAACTATCCAAATAGCATAGTGTTTCTTATTACATCTAAACTCTCTGGGAAACACACGTTTCAAATGATTTGATAGTGTGCGGAGGGTCAGAAAGCCGTCAAATGACTGACGCTTCAAGTGAGCACTGAGATCTTCAGACCGATTGGAAAACGTCATAAAGGAGAGATGGAGCTGGACTCCAGGTAAGTCTCTCGTGAAGCCAGACTTGTTTGTAGATCACTGTATTTTGCTAACTTCGTGCGACTTGTGTTCAAATAAAATATAAGGTTGACGAAAACTCGAGAATTGCGCCAACCTGATGAACTCCGAGAAGGGCGAAATCGGTGGTGTGCTATCAAAGAATTTTTCAGTAGCCTTACGAGTATTTGTGTTACGTCCAAAACGGAGTACATTTAAAGCGGAATATGAAATACCTGCTGTCAGGTTATAGAAAATAAACCCTGAAGTTGGAGAACATCTTAATCAAGTAGACCTATTGCAGCTCTCCCAGTATTTGATGTACGCCTATTGTTCTTCTTCGGTGTTGACAGAGGGACATGGCGAACGAACAAATACTTGTTTGATTAAGTCATGCTAATCAAAAGCTTCCGGATTCCACAGGACTTCTCAAAGTAATACATGATGTCGGCAACTTTATTAGCGTCACCAGTTTTTGCGGCTCTGTCCTGACCATCCGGCTCGAAATAGGTTATTCGTATTTGAAATGATTCTCCCCCGTTTATCGAAGTGCTCTGCCGAATTTCAGAAAAATTGGATTGATAGGTAAGAATTGCAAAGGCTAGAATTTTGTGGGCGAAACACCCAAACTTTTAAATTATTGCAACTTACCACAGAACGTACCACATAAGCAAAAGCTCCTTAGTAGACATGTGGCTGCCCGACAACTCGGACAATGAGAACTCAATTTCTCATTTGTCTGCGTCAAGCAAAAATGCACTGGCTAAATGACGCTTGATTCTAACCGCGAATTGTGCAACATCTTTCCCCCTTTATTCTGCCACACGTTACTTGTTCCGAAGATGAATGTAGGCATAATCTTATTACAATTTTTTTACTTACTTTTCAACCTCCTGTGTTTGAAGACCCATGTACCCCCGCTCTTTTTCCTAAACGCTGTCTGGCTGAAGTACAATATATAATGACACGATATGAGAAAAGGCTTTTCGTTTCTATGGTCTGTGATATCCTCTGCTGTCTCTACAGTCACCTTATTCCTAGTACGACTGTACATGTGTGCGCCTATACAACATGTACCTTGTGTTTTAGGTAACTTTTTAAAACTGCATTTTTCGAAATCGCAAACAATCAAATTCTCGTCATAAAGTGAAGCCAATCTGTGCTTGAAAGCCAAAACCTCTGTACAGTTTGTTCCTCCTTGTTTAAGAATCATCTGCAATTTGCATTTCACAAGACTCCAGCGAGATTTTATAGTCGGACTGTCCTTGCTGGCATTTGCAGACTATACCTTCTGCCACAAGCGGCAATCTGATCGGTTCTCACGTAGGCAGGATGGAGCGCCACTCATCCATCTGTTACATACTCCAGATCACTTTTTCACATGTTAACTGGATCTTGGAGTGACGATTGTTCAGATTTATGCTCCACGGCACTTACGAATTACTGCTGTACTTCTGTTATCAACAAACAACAGTTTGTGAACTGTCGGCAGCACGCGGTTGAAAGTCTGGGATAAAAAAATCACAGGTAATTCCATATTTCTTTCCAGTTACAAACATGGGGTAAGTGGAACAGCAAAAAATAATGGATGCGTTACAGATTGTCATAAATAACCATATACTCAGCGCCAACATTGGAATACGTAACTGCTTGAAACCGAGGTCTTCTGTGAAGAACACATTGGTTCCTGGTGAACACCAGTTGCAAATGAACCCAAGAGCAAACACAGGATTACCCCCAATATTTTACGTCTTTTCGGAATCTAATGGAGCAAAGGCACTCTGACTTTCACCCCATTGACAATGTCATCCCCATTTAATTGCCAATAAATGGCACTCATTAAACACCTGGCATGATGCCGTGAAAGCTCTCAAAACCTCATCAAAATGTTTGTCTTCAAAAAGCTACTGATTCATTAAGCGATTCGTGCACCTGGCTGAGAAACCGAAATTAAATATGTCTCATATTTTCATGTGTAAAACAAACTAGCCCTTCTGTCGGCCCTTAAAAGAGCCCCCCTTTGCAGGCGAAATGAAAATACTTGGGAAACTGGTCGCAGATCACTAATTCCTCAACCCGGTTTCGAAACATTCAGAGCATGTATTTTTGCAAGCATATTACTGTGAGCTAAATACTAAGATGCTGGCAGCCTCATAGTTTGATGCTCGTAGTTGTTTAACTGATTGAGGGGAGAAATTCCCCCTTCTGTGAATGGAAAGATTCAACTAACTATAGCTTTTAAGTTAGAGTTGGACCCTTGATGAGGCCACCCGCCAGGAAGACCATCACAGATGGCCAAATTATGACGTTGAACACATGTTCCAATCTACACAAAATAGGTTAAAACTAATCTAATCATACTATTGTGAACCTCTGGGCTCCGCCCGTCATCAACAGGTCAAACGGAGTAATTGAAAGTCGATGACTAACAGCTTTTAAATTAGTCCTATGATAAGTATCTTAAGTTCGTATTAATTTAAAGTATTTTTCGGCCGTCAGTATACATCGTGCAAATCTGTATGGCATTTACAAAATCAATAAAAAATGTCATGAATCAGTCCATTTAAAAATAAAAAGACAAATTCGTCAACTTATCGAGTAACTTTCTCCGATCTCTTGGTGATTCCACTGAAATTAATCAGCTGCGAGTTTTCACAAGTTTTAAGATCCAGATGACTTTATTTATTTCCATCACTCCATCGTATTTGTCGTCTGTAGGTTCTTTTAATTTTTTTGCCTTATTGTCCTTTTTATAATTACCAGTTCTTAAGCAACAAAAAATTCCAGAGATTCGTGAGTGACCTCAACGTCAAGACTTACAATTGACTTCAGTAAATTTAGGTATAAACCTACCGGTATTGTGAACACACATACAACTGTGCAGTTCGAATGCTCACAAAGTGCGAAAGTATACCTCATCCGACGATCAGTTAAGACTATTCCTGTCCGAAAATACGATCGTACAATAGAAGACGTGGAATTCAATACAAATATTGTTACGGGCAAACAAGAGTGTGACAAGATGCATGAGCTCAATTACTGAGCGAAATATTTAGGCCAACATTCGCCTGTTCTGCGAAACAGTAAAGTCGATGACAGACATCACACGATTTTCTTGATCCGACACTCCTTGAAAGTCGCGCTAAGACCCTTGGACAGGCCAATACAATTATCCTTATTCTCATGGCTTATCAAGTAGACACAGCTCCCAGTTCCCAGTTCCCATAATCCTTATGTTGACCTTTCATTTCTGAATGTCACGCAGTTGGTGTTACTCGCGGCTTTGCAAAGAATGCGCTGCGAACGGAAGAATTAACGCGATACGTAGTTCATGGTGCAAGAAAACCATATCCAAGGTACATTTGTAAGTTTCAATACTCACATAAATAGTCAAATAGTATGGGATCCAAGCACATTTTTTATTTGTAAGATTTGACCGAATTTCAAACCCTTGCATTGGCCAACATCCACCCCTCTTCAGAGGAGAATGATATTTGCGTGGGTCAACTTACAGGACTATCCACCAGCAGGTGGGTTGTCCGAACAGGTTAGCAATTCAGAAAACATTGTCTCTAAGTTTTACATAAGTTCTTCGTCTTCCTGCCATTGGTTCTACCTCTCCTGGGTCTCTTCCAAGTGTTCCCATCATACTAAAGTTCCATTTAAAAACTAAGCGCATGCGGATGGTGTTACATTCTCTTGACAATTTATAGCGGGGCGCTTCATTGAATATACGTTAAATCCCTTGTGGTCAAACATCAGGTCACTTTGCAAAACGATGTTTTTCTTCACAGACATCACGCGTCTTCATTTGATGATTTAAAGCAAATCCGTGTTGAGTCGCTTATCAATCCTCACGCGAAAGAATCTAGAAAAGGACATATTCTTGTCCGCAGAGTAAAGTGAGTGGACGAAAGAGACACTATAAAGAGATTAAATTAATACAAGACCCCTTTGTGGTTAGAATTTTATCAAAACCATTGGAATATGATATTAAATGGTGTCTCGGGAAAAAGGTTGAACGTGTGGCGACCACACTCATTTGTACGGCTGAAACGTGCAAGGATACAAACACAGTGATCTCCCGAATTTCTCGGTAATCATACTATAATTGCTCCAGCACACGCGACTGATTGACACATCATGCCTAATTTATACACAGTGCTTTGAACGGCAGTCATTCGTTATTTCCTGACTGTTTTACCTAACGAAACTCTATCAAATGTCTCCGTTTTACAATATCTCCTTTGTTATTTTTCAGATAGGAACTTTGCGACTTAGCTCGACAAGCACTTATTCCGGGTCGACGTGCATTGAGAACAGGTCCCGCATTGGTATAGATGATTACGTCATTGAATGTCACTTCAGAACAGTGAAAAAGGTTGAGTACGCAATGCACGAAATGCAGGATGACTTAGTGACAGCCGTGACAGAGAAGATAACTTGAGTGCATTTTAGTAAGAGAACATTGAATTGTTTGATCTGCTCTAAGCATACGATAATCAGAGCAGATAGAAACAATCTAAAATGAAATGACACCAAAGTTTGACCGGTTTTTCGCACGACCTTAAATCCAAGAATTATATATGAGCGAAATTCTGGAGTATACCCACCGAATCAAGCTACCGATCGAGGACATAATGGCCCGATACGAGTCCCAGTGCGTACCTAGAATGCTATGATTATAGAAACCCATACTTCAGTAATGTTTATCCTCTGAAAGACATCGCTCTAACGAAAAGCACCCTCTCTTGTCAGTCATGTTCGAGCTTAAGTAAAGCGCTACTGATGTGTATCCTCCATCTCTCAGTTGGTGATTCCGAGAGCGAGTCTTCCTATGCCCATCTTTCAGTCATTGGAACCATATCAGGATATCATAGGCTTCGACTGGCTACTCTGGCAACAACTTTCCACACAGAAGTTTCCTATATCGCGTATATTTTATTTTTCTCATAGGCTAATTATGGATCAGTAAATATCAGCGGGGAGAAAGGCGCCTTCGAAAAAAGACCAAGCATCCAACGACAATAGACCTATTTTGAACAATTGGACACGAAAGTAAACATCTCACCTGCGCAGAATATGGGAGATCTTATATCCTCAAGTGAACCTCTTTTATTATCTGGAATAAACGAGCATACACGGCCGGATGGTGCAGCAAGTTTTAACTCAGCGTCGGCTGGGTTGCGGTGGAGAAGCATTAGACTGGTTCGATATTACTCGGACATGTAGTCAGTAGTGTTCGTCACTGCATCACTAAATCGTTCGCATGGCCTTTTAAAGTGCAGCTAGACATATACGTTTGTTCGCTTTGTGTTCAGTCATACCGAGAGAAACTTTGACGAAAGCTGTCCAAAAAGGAATGTTCACATATTCGTTTTGGCTTAAACTGGCTTTTTTGGTAAGTGGAATAATATGGTCTTTGAACCATTCAACAGAGGATGCCTGTGGACCGTATTGCGGAAATGAATTGGCATAAAAAATCCAAAATCTTGTGGAAAAGTTTTATGTTTTATATTCCACGGAACACATCATATTTGAGTCTAGGATTTTAATCACTTCGATTGCATCTGTTACGCAGCGAGGCTTGAGGGGCTTCCGTATAGGGTCTAGTGAGTTTGTTTACGGTAAGCTGAATGATGTGTCGCCGGGATTGGGCATGCCAACGTACGGGACTTATGTAGATAGCGAGAGTCTCTCAATCATGTAGTTGGTCTGTCCGTCGGTTTGACTTTCATACAATGAGCGCCTCTCCCCAAAACATGTCTTATCAGTGAAATTTTGTTGTCCTGATTGAAGTTCGAGTGTCTCGTTCTCATTGGCAAGGCTTTCATGATGAATGCCATCAAGGTTACGCTAAGAATGCATATTTAGCATATATTTTGAAGAACTACGATTTCGTAGGTGGAAATAGGTTTTTATCGGTTAGAAATTTAGTGTAGAAGCTCAGAATCGGTGCAGACTAACAAGCTGATTTCCCTGCACAAGCGGACAGCCTTGCACGCTAGCAAACGATACGTCATCATCAGTCTGGAGAATGTGAACTTGACCTAAGTTAAACACTATTAATGTGGGACGGCAAAAGGCTTCTTCTAACCCAAGTCAATTGAAAGAGAGTGCGAAGTGGATTAGAAACCATGCTGACCGGACTGTCGTCACATGCATTTTGAATAGACTTGCGAACTCTCAGAACTACTGGTGTTCCCATCATCTGTGGGATCACATTTAACCCCTAACCGTAGATTCTGTTTGGAACAAGAAAGATAAACCGTCTACACCTTTATATCTACACACTATCGACGCTTTCCAAGACTTGATCAGAACTAATAAGATTTCGAGGATAAGCTCAGTGTCAGAATATGTCGAATGAATGAAGGAGACGCTGTCAGCTATCTTCAATCGCAAGTTGACAGTACGGTAATTGGGGCCAGGGAGTGAAAATCCGGGGAGATTGACGAAACCATATACCACAGAAGAGCTCTGAGAAAAAAGTAAAACGAACGAATTCCGAAATAGGTTAACTGACGCTTCTTATTATGTGCAGTGGGAAACCTCTATATCAGAATGTGTTGTGCATTTTACTTGAGGTGTTGTGTAATCTTTGATAGTGGTTTTCGCAATAATTGTTGGGATCTATTTGCTCAGCCTTAAGACATGTGAATGGACTAGTTGTAGCGTGAAACCGCATGTGAGTCTTTGTCCTGAATAACGAAAAGTTCGTTATTTCAGAACGTGCCTGTTGACCACGATCCGCGTCCGAATGTTAAATCTAATTCTCCCGTTCCCCAGTTTACAAGGAGTATTTGCAGAAAGTGAGGCACGCCAAGCTCACTAGTGAGAGTTACTAACAAGCGGTTGATCGTTTGAACACTTGCTTCAAATAGGGAGAACACTGGACTCAAGTTTCACACTTATAGAACTCATCAGAAATGGATTATATCACTTCGCTAATGCAAGCTGAATGCACCTGCATTATACTACGTCTGCGTCCATGCTCAGACACCGTGATTGGTGTGGCCCAGGTTATGGGGAAGGCTCGCTTTCAGTAAAGCGGGATACATTAGATGGGACAGAATGCTGGTGTAACACTTGGTGGACAGGCCTTATATATGGGAGTTATCGTGACAATTCTCATTCCATCGGCAGCACATAATTTTTCTCACGTAATTCTGAACAGTTGTTGCAGGAATATATAGGCTTTTAGGGTAGGGCCATTCACAAACAAGAATGATATAAAGTCAGTTTTCCGTCTTCTTGAAACAGATTTTCCTCAGTCAAGAGGATACCGATTTTACGGGTAGTGCTGTAGATTCACCCTTTGGTGTTATGAAGTGTGTCCATGGGAGCAGATAGCATCGTAACCCTTTGGTGACGTGCCTTACTGAGTTCTTTGAAATCGACTACCCTTGCGGTCCGTTGATTTGGGACTTCCTGTTACCTACCGTTACTTAAAAGAAATTTTTTAGATGGCATCCACAAGGTGGACGCGAGACGAGTTTTTCCCCAACATATTGAAACAACACCCCTATTTGGTTAAAGTACCTCTTTGGTTTATCCTAAAAAACTGCTGGCTTCTCATCTGTCCGAGTATCGTACATAAGTTCAAACGTGTATTTTTCTTCATGCGCTTCACGTAACTTACCCTAACGCTCATTCTAATAATTCGAATGACTATCGCAATAGACAATTTAGTGCAGTTACCCGACAACCGACGTGATGTAAACAGCACATGCACGTTTGTTCACTGCTGGGCGGGTGGTCAAGTTTGGATATTATTCCTCCACTGCTTCGTCTGGTCGACTAGACCCATACTTCCAGTGGAACGAAACGGCAGACATGCACGTGCTGTGTCCGCTTGGAACGTGTCAATACGAATGACTAACCTCCTTGTATTCGTCGCATTCACAACCGGCTCTACGCCAGATTCTTTACTCTGTGCTGGCTACGCTGTACAAGCTCCATTATTCACACCAGTGGATATGTACGCACAGTCGATATGCCAATAATGGGGAGAGACCTACCACCGCAGAACTAAAACTGTATGTCTTGAGCAACATGCCGTTAAGTATATAGACATTTGATATGAAGCTCATTCAATGAAAATGCTTTTCATCACTGTTCTGTGAAGGTAAACAAGTAGTTGGAATGAATAGGTTGGTTGTTTCAGGGGTAAGAGAGAAGTGTTTGGATCAGTCACTATTCGTCATTAAAAGCAAACCAAATGCAACCTAGAATCAGCATAAAATTTCACATCGGAAAAGTACACGCAAGTTAGAACAAAGCAAGAATTAAATAGGCATAGTAAATCATTATGTCTTGCGTCAAACTGACATAAAACAACGGAAAATGAAGCTTTAATCGGAACACCAAACCACCCGAATTAGCCGCTTTCTTCTGCGTGCAAATCGTGGATGATTTTTAGTGTCAGCCGATAAGCAGAGGGCCCCAAGCGTGTCCTTTATCGACCTACTTGGAGCCCATTGCGGCAAGAAGTTACGCACTGGACAATTTCTTATTTGCCTTCCTTTGTGCCGCCATTAGCAACTGCAATGACATCTGCTTGCAATGCGGAGGTGCGGTATCCTGATGCACGTTGTTACCCTACTAAGAGACCCTCATTGAGATTGAAATACCTCAGTGGTTAACGTGAGAGCTTACTGACCGGCAGGTCCTGAGTTGAACCGAAACCCGACAGCTCGACTGCTTTTGTCTAGGCTTGGGCAACCCTTCTGTCACGGCAGTTAGACACCAAAGGGATGTGACAACTGAACGATTACGTTGACAATGATTACGATTTATTTTGTGAGCCATCCAAATCTGTACAATGCATGAACAGATGAGACAGTGATTAACTCCATGTTCCTTGTACTTCTGTCACGGCAGTTAGACACCGAAGGGATGTGACAACTGAACGATTACGTTGACAATGATTACGATTTATTTTGTGAGCCATCCAAATCTGTACAATGCATGAACAGATGAGACAGTGATTAACTCCATGTTCCTTGTAAAACTACTCATAAGGTCTCTGAAAACTCTCCCACCATCCTTGACAAGTTTCGTCCTTTTTCAAGCTTCTTAGGTGGGTGCTTCCCCCTGGGTCAAATCAATCTAATGTTTTCTATGGAAAAGAAACTGCACTGAGTTAGTGAAGTACCCTCATTTACGTACCAAGTCGGCCTTAACCAGAGATCCAACCGCATCATAGCTGAAAAATATCGTGAACCACGCAGTTGGTTGACATTTATTGAGCCTCCAAACGCGATACCTTGTATTTACGTTTAAGTATTTGGGTTTATGTGGAAGTCGAGACTGATGGAAACCCAGGAAACGCGTCTAACTGTTGAGTCCCAAGAAGGTTAAAACCGTTGGGAGGCTATTAGAGTCTTCATCAAACTTATGAATGGTGCGTTCCTTCAAGAAAATATCTTCTACAGTTTAGTAAGCACATACTTACTGACAAACTGCCTGTTCGATTTCTTCACTATGCCGCTTTATCTTTGGAACAGGACGCTCAGAAATCCTAGTGAAAGTTCATCAACAACGGACAAACCTGGGATGAACTTTGACCCAAAACAGGACCAAAAAATATAGACAACTACTCGTTCAAATGGACTTAAATGCATCTCCCACAAATAGTGTTCGTCCACTGAATGTACTGGACAAATGCCGCCTCATCTTTTGATTTGGACGAAACTCAAGACGTCAAAGTAGCATGGTTTGATAACGCACTAAGTGACTGATAACAAGCGTTGTATAGTTCTCCTTATGAAGCTCATCACGCAGGCCTAGAGTTCCATTGAGTTTCTCATGTAAGTGTATGTTTCCTTCCAAATTTGGTGTACTAGTACAAAATCACTTGTATGGAAGTCTGGAGACTAGTTAGACTCAATGAGCTTCAAGACGGGGAAAACTGGCAGTGGGTTACCTAAGGGTGTTCCTCAACCTTACGTGCAATGGTATATCAGGAAGTGTATACTCTTGCTGGTATTTAGTTTGTGA
This sequence comes from Opisthorchis viverrini, assembly GCF_000715545.1. Classification (NCBI taxonomy): domain Eukaryota; kingdom Metazoa; phylum Platyhelminthes; class Trematoda; order Opisthorchiida; family Opisthorchiidae; genus Opisthorchis; species Opisthorchis viverrini. The sequence goes on from NW_008751676.1 coordinate 1,156,675, forward strand.
CAGTCTTCCGGGCTTCATGCATCTTTGTCTCACCCATTGGTGAACTATTCGCCCGGTCACTTTCAAATTGTTGCGATATTTGCCCAATTGTATAAAAGAAAAAATTTAGAGAACGAAAGTGTTTTTTTGTGGATTGTCATTATACGTAAGCCAGACGTGGATCACTTGCATGATTAGATTAGGTCCTGATTACCAATGAAAAAAGGAGAGATATAGTACACAATTCAGCGAGGCACAGACTGAAATGGGCCACTTCACAATCAAGGTGACTCGTGGGAACCAGGACAAGTTCAAAGGTCAGGCAAGGTTTATTTGAACATAGTTAATAGTTCCACAATTCAGTTACAATAGCCTCTGAACACAACACTGTGAGTCATGATATTCGTAGCCCATTCAGAGTCACCCATTTGTGACATGGGAGGAATGTACCCTGTCTACGATATGAAACGTAACGCAATCGCACTCGAGTGTGACTTCTCGCAAAAATCTTTCAGATAAATTGGATTGTATTCAGTTATCTAGTCGGACGAACGCCTCAAAATGACCAAAACTCGACACAAGCATACGAAAGAGTAAGGTCGGATGCTCGTGAGAGAGTTTCGGATGGTTTCTGATGACAAGAATTGGACTGACACTTAAGCACAAATAAGTAGCAACGCATTTCATCTCAACACAACGCCCTGGCCTTTTAGTAAATTAGCCTATATGTGAATATTTCGAAACATGACAATGATTAAGGCACTCTGTTCGCGCCAATATGCTTTTGAACTCTGTGTTTCGCAGATTTCATAGTTCCGACTATGAATCGTTTATGGCATCCTTAGTTTTGGAGAGAGAAAAAGTGGATACCCATGTTTTTGTAGTATTCCTCTGACCAGTCCATTTTCCGTTCAAAGAATTCTAAACTATCTTTGGGCGAAAACTGATACTTCTCCACCCAGTCTTTTGACACGGTTTCTATACTTTTTCAGCCTGTCCACGTCCTTCAAGGCATTATTTCTGATATCCACACGGTTCCATAAGAAATGCTTCCAGCGTTTGCTTGCTTTCTGTCATGTGTCTATCATCTCGTATTTATTTTGCTGCCATAGTTATAGCGTGACTGTGAGAATGGAATTTGATGAGGGAATTTCATCACAAACGTGATAGTTCCAGAGCTACGACTCTGCATCGAAATTCGGACCCCGTTTCTTAGATGACGTTTGTAACCAGTACCGGCTCGTTGTTTATTAAGTCCCACAGAAAATTCCGAGGATATTCATACGTATATCAACAGAATCACAGAAAATAACTTGACTATATTCATATTGGTTCATCCGTCAACTAGGTGTGTGCCAAGCTGATTAAGATAATATCTTTTTCCCCTAATTTGCATGGAGTTTTCAGAACAAACCATTTGGGGTGTACGTAAAGCAAAGTAGAAATGCAAACAATAGACCAGGAGAATTTAATCCTTAAGTGAAGCCACTCTATGCTGAAAAGCTGAGTGGCACTGTACCGCTGTTTCATCCTTACTGGGAATCATCAGCAGTGCACATCTCACGAAACACCAGCGTCTCAAACACACGACCTCCCAGCTAGTTGTTCGAATCCCTAACCGTTCGGCCATGAGCAGCCGATCAGCAGTGTGATCACCTTGCACATAGGCAGGATATTGCGCCGCTCATCCTTTAATCACGGGATCCACATCACGCGGTCACACGTTGACTGGCTCCTTGAACAATGACTTTCAAACCCAAACCTCCTCACACTACCAACGAAACGAAGAAGGCCTTTGCTGCGGAGTTATTGGTTGTAAAATGCCAACTGACCGGTTACAGACCATTGGACAGGGAAGCAAAATTTTCATTTGCATCTTATTTACAAAGACTGGAAATCCATCTTCTCCTGAACGCGTTTTCTTGAACGTTCCTGGATATTCATTGACTCCAATCATTCGTCGCCCAAACCCAAGCAAATGTTACAAAGCGACTCCATAAATTCCGCAACAGATCTCCCCTTTTCAAGAGACGCAAATCGAAATTCCACGAATATCACATACTACTCGCGTGCCTCCTCATCAGTAGTATCACCGTTACACCAATAGACCAGGAGGATACAAAGCTAATATGGATGGAAAATTATACGAAGTATGTTGAGCCAAATGGGCTATTTCTAAACGATGCCTACGAGGTCAACAAGTGAGCTGACTGAGAAATTCTTCGCACGACGGTTGTTTGAGGAGATTTGGTAATTTTCAATGGAGATTTCATTCCGCCAGTAGGGCAAATCTATCCTAAGCCAGGAACCACCGTGAGCATATTTGCCCCATCGTCGGGGATCATCAGCAGTGCGCATCTCAAGGAACTCAGAGAATTTCGAACCGGCGGTCTTCCGGTTAGTGGTTCTACACTTAACCATTAAGCCACGGGCGATCTTTCAGTAGTCTGTTTATCTCTCAAGCACGCGGGTGATATCTAGGTAGTGTTTCACAAAGTATTTACTCAAATAGGAGTATAACGGGTAGGACTAATCACTACGACTTAATCCAGGAAGTGTCATACAGGCTTCTGCGTCTATACCAATTAGGTATCCATCTGAAGTCCAAATATAAATCTGGTGGAAGATCTCAGAATGAAAGCAACGTTTTGATTTATTAGTTTCAATAAAAGTTGCTTCTATCAGTAGGTTGAAAACAATAATGAACTGAAAGTAGAAACAGTAGCAAGTGAAGAACAGAACAAATAATAACTATAGAGGAAAGTAAAAGCCTTGGAAATTATTCGTCCAAGATTACTTGTCGTGTTTAGTTGGGGGAAAATGATGCCACCAAGATAGTACATGTATCTGGTGGTATTTTGGATGAGCTTATGTGAAAAATTCTCCTAAATGTAGGATATTTTTGGGGATCCTTGATTAGGAAGAGTTATGTTCTCGATCAAGTGAAGATGAGTGCAACGGTTGGTAGAAAAAATGGGCAAATTTTTGTGGGAAGTAGCCTGGATGCCGATGTACCGCTGAATTTAATAAGTGATTCGGACAACGCAGCAACAGAAAACCGTCCGGGGAACAGCTGTATGAAGACACCAATGGGGCTTAATTCAAACAATACGACAAAACAGTGGTACATAATGAGTAAGGTGAACCGACGAGAATTACAATGAGCTATAAAATGAATGAACCCCGATACGGACACACAAACACAGTAGCATCATCGGCAGGTATAAATAGTCGCTCCATCTCTCTCCACGTGGTGAGAACAATGCTTGTCTGTCTTGAATCTGTAAACCAGTTTCTCAACATTTTCGGGGTTTTGAGGTTCGCAGCTCAGTCTTCAGGTGTTTCAGATGTCTTCCAACAATGATTTAACAGCTGAATGACTGAAGAAGCGTTCAACTGCCTACAGGTTGTAGAATTTTTATGTTTGATCATGGTTACCAAGACATCGGAATTGGACTTTGCACTGAAAAATGTAGATTCACGAATTGCTATGTGGTCATCAACCTTCTAGTTAGCATCCGTAATTAACTGTCATCTGAATGGTTTCATTAGATCCAAGGAGCTGGGTTTATGGTGGCATGGTATTTGCTTCTGGGCTCGGAGATCAAATTGTAACCAAATATCCTCGTGGTTTGGAATTTTGGTTTTGTTTCGTTGGTACTGTGCTACGGATGTTCAAGGGTTAAATATTCTTTACTTTTGGCATCTATTTGTTTAAGTGGTTGGATTACATTATTCTTCCAAATGGCAAAACCCGACCAAAACTAGGCTTTAGTGTTAGTAAGAATTACATACGGTCATACACTCCTCTATGGTAGCGCTCAGAAAATAACATTTAATCCCAGCTCCATGTGTGCACAGTGACCGTCTGATCCGAAAACTGTGAGACCTCTCTAGAGCATAAAATGCGTGTACCATGGAACGACAGAACATCCCATTCGGTTGTCATCGGACTTCTTTACAGTGTTCCATACCTCCCCAATTTGATTCGGATGAGTTGATTACAATGACTTAAGCACGACACGCCAAAATCCCTATATCTCTACCTTCCTACTCAGAATGGAACTGTTGTCCAGGGGGAAACTGAAAGCGCGGTTTACAAATTTAATGCCAGTGTTCAACTACTTGGGCTGCACGTGGTTAACGATATCGAGCAGCAGAGCATAGCTAGGGTAAAGGGCCTTTCGGTCGTGTGACCGATCGTGAATCACAAGCAACAGATATCTCTATTCTTTACGAAATAAAGTGGACTCCGAAGCCGTCACCGTTTATTAGTGAGGCCACAATGTGTGGTTAATCTTGTGGCTTATACCCAAATGGTCATGAAGGGAAAATAAGGGGGTTGGAGGAAGCCAAATGAAGAATGTAGTCACGTAGATGCTACATTAGTTGATGGCATGTTGTCAGTCGCGCATCACCTTATCTGGAGACCAAATCCAGTCCAAGTACTTTATGGCGGTAGTTTGAATGTGAATTCAACAAAGCCCGTAACCACTTACAACTAATCAAAAAATGTTCATACTCACATCACCCCGGTTTGAACAGTCGTCCTCCTGTCCTGACGTAATAATCCTGTCCTATTTCAAACTCCAGCATGGTCTTTCGATATACAATTCTGATGAGCTCTAATAAGACTGAAACTCGAGTCCAGTGTCCCCCCACTTTGGTGTGGACTCAACCGAATAATTGCGCTAGAACAGGTAGACGAGTGTTCAAACGGGATCGACGTGAACGTTAATTCTAAAGATTACACAACCACCTGCAACTTATTCGACAATAAGCGGAAAGTGCCGCAGAGCTTCATAATTCATGCACATGTTTATGGTATGCGTGAGTTTCAGTGCTGTCCCACCCTCCAAATGTCAGTTTACGGTATCCGGTTACCCACACACGTGTCATGGGATTAACCGACACGTGTAAAAAGTCGGTGGCCAGTCAGCAACGACAGCAAGCGAATCACTGATGGAGGTGCTCGCTGCAGATGTGTCAAACCTTATTAAAGTGATCTTTGTAGTGTGAAAAGAGAGCGCTACCTCAACACTACATAGTGAATTCTCTCGGAATTTATGGTCCGAAAAATTTTCCGTTATTTTTAGAATCTTCGCACAACAGCCTGGACTCATATGTGAACTAAAATTTGGAAGAATGTCAAACTGTGCAGGTCCGGTCAGTTAGAGAAGTGACAGAATATGCTGTAAGATTGTTACAAGATATTCAAACTTTCACCGGATTCGCGTTTTTACTGGGGGTGGATACTATGTGGAAAGTTGGATGATTCGGAAGAGAAGCACTATAGTAACAATGGACTGGACAAGGTTGGGATTAAGTAAATAAGGAAACTGATCAGGTGGTCGGTGTTTAGTCGTTGAGCTTGAATAGCTTGTGAACGTTGCGTCAGCAGCTTCGAAATTACCCATCTGTGTTCACACATTTTCCTAAGGTCAGCCGTTATCTACCAATGTAACTGGGACGCACGTTCCTGGTCTATGTCAAATTGATTTGTCTTGTAGCTTGTATTCTTTGCGTTCACCTGATACTTTGATGAGCCTTTTTCACAAGACTATCTTCCCAGTATAACTGGTCATGTTTGTTTTCTTGTGATGTGATTGGTCTGTAGGGGGTTGTGATATTTGTTCTCTGACTCCCTGTGCTTGTTCTCAGTTTGCTTTACATTACGGTCTGATTTTCTTGAGTCTGCTCAGCTGGTTGCGCTTCCTTGCTTGATATAATTACTCTGCTTCTATAGGGAGGATTCCCGGTTTCGGCTGGATGTTTGGGCGTTGTTGTCAAAATGTTCTTCATTCTTTGCTAAAACTGGTTCTTTTACTTCCTGCTGGAATGTATTTTACAATTAATTGGAAAAAGTTTGGAACCGATTGAGAAGTCATCACAGTTAATTTGGTCAAGCTCTTGGAGCTGGCTTCATCCAGTCCTTCTATATGTATCTCAGGTTTCTTGTGCAGTTTTTAGGTTTGTGTTCGGAGAGTTTTTTTTGCTTAGTGACTGACATCCTCATCATCATTATCATCATCATATCCAGCATGATATCCGTGTTTGACACTCATGTTTCGCTACCATACAACCATGATTCAACTGAGAACCCTACTGTGAAGAAAAGAATGATTTTGAATGGGGAATGGACTTAGTGCTAGTTCACTACAATTGGAATATTGTAGTGGCCCCACCTCCTATACACTCATTCAGACAAGCCAGACAACAATAACACCATTGAAATCGATTAACAGCCGTATATTGCACCTTCTCCAATCAAGCGCAGTGGGGATCACGCAGTCTCCATCCCAGAAGGCATGTAGCACCGAGACCACCCAAACGTTACGTAATCTCTCTGTCAGGTCAAGGTTGGCCTCCTCTCTGCTTCCGCCACACTGAATCAGGCACGGAAAACTGAAGTCTCTTCGTAAAAACGATGGTTCGGCATGCACGACACATGGCCTGACCAACACATCTTTTGGTGCTGGACACATTCTCCAATGGAGATCCCTACTGCACAACCGAAAACTCGCTTTCCAATTACCTCGTTGCGGATTATCTGACACCAAATCACACGAGCTATGGTTTTGAGACAACGATTGTCGAACACCTGAGGACGTCCCTGTTCCGCTACCCGAAAAGGCAAGTCTCAAAGGCATACAACAAAACAGCCCACACTGTAGCCTGATAGAGACGTCCCTTGAGATTAATGGATTATCCCGGTTCGACACCATAGATGTTTCAAATTAGCAAATGCGATCCGAGCCTTGGAGATCAGTGCATTCACCTCATCTGTCACACTAAAATCAGAACGAATACGTATTCCAAGATGCGCAAAATGCTCCAAGACTTCCAGTACCTCCCCCTGGATTGTAAGTGCCGTGCTCAGTGGTCGCATGTCCGCAAGCACGATCCTACACTTTGTGGGTACAAAAATGCCCACCAATGGACGGTATAACTTTGGTCAATTCATTCAAAAACACATCAGCCTTCTCCTCTTCGAGGATGAGAACGATGTCGTCCGTATCGAAAAGGTTTTCGTCACAGGCTATTTGAACACAGGGGTTTTGGAAATCTTTCAGTATTCATCACATGAACCTATCGATCACCAAATTAAATAGGAATGGAGTGAGTGGGGACCCATGACGGACGCCGGTTTGTGTACGGAAGCTATTGGAGTGCTCTCCGTATACTCTTACACGTCCAGAATTCTGGTAATACAAAGAGCGTATTATGCTCACAAAATTCCGTGCCATTCCTTGATGGGCGAGCGTGTTAAAAACTGACTGGTCCATCGTGCCGAATACGCCTTGGAAATTCAGGAATACGATAGTTGTGGGTCGCTTATACGTATGACGTTGATCTAGCACCTGATGAAGTGCAAAGAGTTGATCAACGCAAACCCTATCAGGCCAGTAGCCCGCTAGCTCCTCCAAAATCAGCGTTTTACGGGGCCACCATGAAGCTACGAAGCACAAGTGACGCTAGCAGTCTCAGTACCACCGGCCTCAAGCTGACCTCCTGTAATTACCTCATTCACTACGAATCCTGTTTTGGAAATGGACATTATCAGCGACTCTCGCCATTTGTTTAGGACAGTCTCCTTTTCCCAAATGCAGGCAAATGGATCAGGTAAGCGCTGTGTGGGGGTCTCGCAGTGTGAGTGGGAGGTCATCCGGACTAGAAGCTCCGTGGCGCTTCAGGAAACACATGCAGATAAAAACCTCCGAAGCCATAGGGTTCCACTTTCACCGTCCAAAGTTCTACATCAGTTGTGGGCTCCAGATGGGGAACGGCTGGTGACTACGATAACTGTGGCTTGCCCACCGGTTGAGGCGGTATGTTTCATTCGCTATGGTCACTTCCTTCCGATCCTTGATGTTTTCGCTCATATTAAGTTTCTGGATCCGAACGTGCGGATCAACTGAAATGACCTTCGGACATTACCGGCTTTCTGGGCCTCTTACATTCCCTTGGATTTCTGTGTCCACCAGATTTCCCGGTCGGCTCATATGCTCACTTTTACTTGACGTCTGAAAATTCTTCTCGTCAAGTCATGTTCGGGACCAGATGGGATATTTCTCCGAGTCTCAAACAGTGCCATTATTCGGTCTTATATCCGGTGCTTGAGCGATCCCGGCAGTGCTGTGCCACAGGCAAAACCCCCAGCACTTTGCAAATAGGTGGCAATCTCGTCCCATCATAAAATCACATCTGACGGTGGAGCATTTTTAAGACACCCTAGGAGAAGATTCCATCAAATTCGACTAGCACGCTGATCTGTCAATCTCTCAGTTGTAAGGCTATTTTTTTCGCACTATATGCGGCCCTGGGAAACGAAGAGAGAAACTATTCCAGATGAGTGTGTTGTCGAAATCCACAAGTGTTCTAGAACGACCGGTAGTCTGTTATTGATTCGCGCCATAGGTGAATGATGACAGTGTGATCGATTTGAGTTCATGGCCGGCATACCGTTGGAGATCACTATGCGGTCAGACGACTTCGGCTATTTTGGGAATTAAGTACTGCGTAAAAAAGCCTGCGGTCAATACACAGCTCAAAGATTCGTTCGCAAATGTCCGTAAGTACTGAGTGCACTCCATGTGGACCACCTACTTGAGTCTCAGATGCGCTAAGCCTGTCCACTTGTGCATTCAGATTTCCGACAACCTTTGGCTCACTCCGACGGGAATTCAGGGAATCATAAAACTTGTCGTTGATGGTTTTAGGGCTATAGTTGGTCGAAGCATAGGCAGACACGACAAACAGACATCGATCAACTTCCCGGTTGTGAGACTACTTCACAGACGTTGGCAGACAAACTATGCAAAGGCGACTATCAACGGGCATCCAGTCAAGCAAGGATCGTTCCGTCCGGTGATTTAGGAGGATACCAACCCCTGTACTTCCAGTCGTAGAAAGCTGGATCGCCAGAGGTGGGCAGCCAGGAGCCACCGGAGAGTGATGGGACGGCTAGCTCGATCACTGTGCTTGCATGCTGAATTCTTGTTCTTGAGAAACAACACACATTAATTTAAAGGGAGTCTAGTGTGAGAGCAAGAACAGCTTGTTGTCCTGCTTACTTCAGAATGTGGACATTGAACGTGGCCAGACAGACTGGGTATCGGTGTTTTAAGATTGATTTCGAGATGCCTGAGGAGGTCGGCACCGTAATACTAGCAGGTGTTGCGCGCAAAACCGATACATGACGAACAGAGTCATCTGTAATGAGTGCTGGGCCTAGAAGAGGAGAGTTATTAATTGGGTAGGAGGGGAAAGAAGTTTGTGAAGGAAAAAGAAGGGAGTCGTCACCAGTAGCCTGTTTTCTCCTACCTGCCAAGCTATATACAGAGAGTAAGGCGACCCGGCAGATGAAAGCAAACGACGGTCAATGCGGCGTGAGTTTATTTGTATATGCACAATTCATGGTTGTACGTGGGCTGGAATACTGCCATGGTGCCCACACCAAGACAAGGGGATGACTAGAATCCTCGACAAAAGCCTTTGGCTCAAAAGCCTGGCTGCGGTGGTGTTTAGTGGGATATGCAAATACATTACCATTTTAACGGAACAAGTCGCCGCACATATTCCAAACTCCAACCTGGAGGGCCAGTGTACGGTGCTCGTGAGACCTGTTTGTCATTGACCAAACTCTCTCGGTGTCCTGAGGACACTTCCCAGTATAGCTCAGTGGGTGACCGAGATACACAAACTGTCACACCGAGATGAGGCCCAGTCTCTTCGTGACTTTAGTGATTGATAATCAGATCAGTTTCATTATTCTGACGTATGAAAAGACTGCAGACCAATAATCAACACTGGTCGAAGCAGGCCAAAGGCATCACGAGAAACGCACATTTCTTTAGCTAATCACAGCAATAGGAAATTTTATGAACCCAAGTAGAAAAGGAGAATTTACTCACCCAGCTGCACACTGAAGGTGCCTTTTTGAACGACGAAATGCTTGAAAGTTAACTGCCAGTTTGGGTGAACAGATCAACAGCCGCCTAATCAATAACCAGTAGAGCATTTAAGCAATGATCGCGAGCTAACCACACTGCTGTTTAGCCGCTCATGGCCAAACGGTCGTGTTCACAGACTGACCGAAATGTCGCGGGTTCGAAACTTCGAGTTTCGTGAGATGCGCACAGCTGATTTTTCCCAATAATGGCGAAAGAGCTGTAGAGTGCTTCTTGGCTTTCACCATAGACTGACTTCACTGATAGTATGAAATTTCTATTGATAAAAGTATGTAGCCAACACCAAATGCATTCGATCATAGTCCGAAGCAGAGAGTTTGCTATCCTGCACTTCGATCGACCTGCAGAAACTGAATTTGTCCCACTTCCCGCCGGTGTAATCGGTTCGTCAAGAAATCACATGCAGCTGACGGGTGATTATGGCTTTCGTCGAGGTTTCAGATCAAGATGGTAAATGGAAGATGGCATGTGAAAGCTGGGGTTGTATTTGTGCGAATAAACGTTTTCCAAATTATGTGGCTTCTTCCAAATTCAAAACCAATTTGGTAACCATCGTCAGTAGCACTGCAAATTTCGTCGGTGCGGCGTTACTGTCATTGCTCTTTGTTTGATACTTCAGCTGACTCAACTCAGTGATTGGACTATCAACTCCACTTCTTGAGAACAAGTCCTTGCTTTTCTGTAGTCGTAGCTCTATAATACACTTGCCATTACTTCTTTTCATCAGAACAAATTGCATCATTTTCCATGCAGTAATGTGTTGGCGTTTGAACGATAGTATTGAAAGCTGATAGCCATTAGGTGTGACTCGGTTCTGATAGATCCGATTAGTTTCGTCCATCAAATCACCAGAGTGTTTTACAAAGCTGCGGCGGTTTCCATTAAACACCAGTAGTCAGTCTGTTTCAATTGGACTAAAGCAGCACTCCATGGTAGCCAGAGTGGAATTTCATTCGGAGCAGGTCAAGACCAGGATAGCAAAAAGTGAGTATCACTACGTACTTGGTAAGACGAATCAAAAACAGCTGGAATGAAGCTCAAACCGAATAAAATTCCCGAACCGGTTTCCAGATTTTGTATGGGCAAAATTATGCTTCTCATGGCGAGATACTGAAAAGACGCAAAAAAGGCGTCAAAATCTACCTTTTTTAGGTTGCTTGGTTTCTTTCGAAGGATACCTAACAGACAGACTGACATAGCTGTTGGTAAATATCGGTGTGAGACATACTAGAACTCAGTAAACTTTAAAATGTCGCAAGGGCTTGAGAAAAAAATGATTGAAATCCAGATCGGCCAACTGTGTTTGAAGTACTCGGAAATTTTTGAACTTTTTGACGGCGGACCTTCAGATATTTGTCTTAAATCCTAAGTCTAACCCAACATGGCAACGTAACAATTAGCACGGCTTTCTCTGATACTTTTTTCGGGTTCCAGGGTACCGTGTACATAGTGTCGAAGAATGTGAAGTGGCGCATCGTCACAACGGTAACAAATAACCCGGCAGAATCATCAGTGAAATAGTTGCCGATATTTTTGTCCTGAGCTCAAGACGGCTCACTGGTTCATGCGCGAAATTAGTGACCAGAAGATCCGCGCTTTGAGAACACCCTCTGCATCTAGTCTGCTTCTGTCTAAGATTGGGCAACCTGACGATATCATGGTCATCGGGCTTCTTTCAGGTGGTATAACGGTCAAACACCGGTTGCTTTTATTCCATAAGCAGACATGTTCTCATTAAAAAATGGAGTAAATTCACTCCTTGTTTACGTTTAACAGGTGGGCCAACAACAAAGTGGACTTTACTTGGACATGTACTAAATGTGTTTTTTATTTTATTAGTAGTTTTAGTACAACCATGACTAAATATATTGTACATGTTCAGACGTTCCAGATTACACAATTAGCATTGGGTCTTTTTCGAATTCATTACTTATTTTGAACGTAATTCTTGGATTTTCTGCTACATCAACAGTTTGATTTTAAGACCATTCACCCCATCTTTATCCAGGACAATCCTCACAAATCGGCTTCTATAATGCAGCGTGAACCACTCTTTTTTCAATTCATGTTTGATAATTTAGAGCTTTTGACTGTTGTGACTAGAAGTAGGAGTTTATTTTGAGCATCCATTGTCAGTCGTTGACATGAAGAGAGATGGGGTTTGGTCTAGCTTGACGGTGGAGGGAGCAAGGCATGACATTTGAAATTACGATGCTACTGTACATGGCAGATGCATTCTGGGCCGCGCCGGACTCTTGAATAATGCACCACTGGTTACTGCAAACCATGGATGAATTGGGTGTGTAGCCCTTAGAAGTTTTGTAACCTATGCTTCGTTTTGATAAGAATACTGCTGAATAAAGAAACCCAACCGTTTCCACGCTTCCAAGGAGGCGAGAACAGTATGAATATATACCCAAGCTGCCTCAAAGTGCGATGTCTTGTGGTGCGAAAATTCGTTAATTCTCACCCTACTGCTCTTCGTTATATAGAGCACAGCATGGGAAACTGATCACCACAACAAGGTGGTTGGTTCATATATATGCACACATTGTATATATTTTTTTCTGGAGGATTCAGACACAGTAGAATGCTCTCAGGAATATAGAGCATGGGAAAAATGAACCAATAACTAGTACCTCAACGACCTTCCACAATTATCACCCCCGCTACCAGGCCAGCTACATTTCGGTTCGGATGGAAAGCTGTTCAGCAGACTTACTGCACGGGCCAAATGAAGCCTAATCATGAGTTTCCGGGTGAAGTGGGGGAAACACTCGCTAGTCTTTCGACCTACCATTTTCATAACAATTTTTTTAACCACGGAATTAACTGAATCCCAGATGAAGCTCTCGCTTGTGATATTCTTCAGCTGAATGTGCCGCACAGTGGCCGCCTGATGCTTTGATATTCGAGACTTGGCAATATATACTCCAGAAGGACACTGCACCTAAGGTTGCCAAGTAGTTTTCGGCAGCACTTGGCTGGTCTGTTTCTTCATGGGGATCATAAGGCAGGTGCAGTTCCCAAATTTCTTGCACTGAGTCTTATGATCTAGTTGAAACCGAATCCTACAAAGGTCGCCGTTTATACTGACTTGCATGCCACTTTGCTTTTCCGTTGTGTATCAATCACCGCTGCAACTCTGAGATATGGCCTTGGCGCTTCAATAAAATTTCCCCCATTTTTCTAAAATCTTAGGAGCTAATAGCAAATATATTTTAAGATTTCAGGAATACGATCTGCGATCTCTGCGTTCTGACCCAAGCAATCTATAAAAAACCAGTGTCTGTTTGGAACGCAAGCGCGTATTATTATTGGTCTGAGTCTCACCTTCAGGTTGAAGTTTGGCTGATTTTTTAAGAGTACCAACTTTGGACGTATAAAGTTTCACATAAAATCGCACAAGTTTCCACATGTGTTCCTGGGTTTTAGGGAAACTTACGACGGCGTTAAATTCTGTCAATTAGTCGAGGTAAAACATCCCGATTTTTTCAACTGCCTTAGGCACGACCAATTAACCATGTTGGCTGAAAAATGTCGTACGCCACTGAGAAGTGCAAGATCCACATATATTTGGTTCTACCTAGTCCATGTTTTAACTACCAAGCATTGGTATCTCCTATTTCCTGGTACCCCATCCATCGATCACACTGAGCTTCCCACTTTTACTGTATCGCGGTTCGTTTAAAAAAAATCATGTCTTCAAATGTCATTCAGATGAGTTTCACAAGCGACCAAAAAAGATTTATGTGGCGCCGCTAGTTCGTCGCTAAGACTGTGATTTTGAAGGCACTTACTTACCATTCAACCGAAAAATAGATGTACAAAACAAAAAAGGCTCATTAGACGTTTGCGTTCCTGAATGGTGCCTGCCAAGGCTTCCTGTCCTGCAGAGCTTACTTGCGTGGCACGCTGACAAAAATCACAGAAACCTGATGATTGTTATGGAAACAAACCCAGGCCATATCTGTCACAACCCAAGGTCACTTCTAATTGAGCCCTAAATTCGAGTTGAATCAAGGAAACTACTATAAAATAATACAGTAAGTAGACAAGAAATGTAGGTTGTCGACGTCGAACCTTCAATACTCCAGCCATAACACTGAAAAATATCTGGATAACTTATGGTCGGTAGAGTTATGCACACCAAGAACGGGTTGCCAGAATGTACCCACTACCTACCAGTGAAAGGATGAAGGCATTTGCTGGGGGGTTATTCATTAAAAAATGACAGCTGACCAGTTACAGACTATTGGTCAGGGAGGACTCATATGCATCTTAATCACAAAACCTAAACATCCATCTTCACTTGAACGCGTCTTCCTTAAATTTCCTGGATATTCGTTGAGTGTTGTTCAAGTCCAAGTGAATCATACAAAGCAACTCCACAAATCCGTAACGGATTTCCCCTTTCAAGCGAATTTACAAAAAGAAAGCATGCTAATCGCATGCCTCTCCCATTAGTAGTATCACAGTCGTACCAGTGTAACGGTGATACTACTGATCGGGAGGCACGCGAGTAGTAGGTGTTGTTCGTAGAATTTCGCTTTGCGTCGACTGAAAAAGAGAATTCCGTTGCGGAATTCGTGGGGCCACTTTGTAACATTTGCTTGGGTTTGACCAACGAATGAGTGGAGGCAACGAATCTCTGGGGAGACTAGTTCGGGAGAAGATCTGTGTCCAGTTTTTGTAACTAAGATGCAGATTAGAGTTTTGCTTCCCCGTTCAATGTTCTGTAACCGGTCAGTTGGTATTTCCGAATAAATAACTCCGCAGCGAAGGCCTTCTTCTTTTCATCAGTAGTAAGACAAAATATCTAACTAAAATGGCAACTTCGTGAGAATTGTCAACCAACTTCTAACAAGTCCCGTGAATTTGAAAATGTTCCGACTGAAGGCAGCTGAACTGATCAATTTTTATGAACAAGTGAATCACAGTAGATAAGTTTGTGACGTAGCAGTTGGTTATAAAAGACATAGCATTTGGTTTGTCGCTGACGGAGAACACCGAATAAATTCAGAGGAAATGACCTTACCAAAGAAAGAATTGTCCTGTTTACGATGAAAGCGCTAAATTTCGGTGTTTGGCATATTGCTGAATGTGCTTTTTTTAGTCTTTTCTGCAACGACTAATCCTATTTTACGGAGCTGTAACTGTACATGGTGTGCCATCCAAAAAGGACCGGATTCGCCTATATTTAATAAAACCGAATAAACGATCCCAACGAATCTCACTGAAAAGAGCCATGATTTTTGCAGGAACATTGTGATTACAGCCTGACTGTTTTCCCCTGATGTTACTACATTTTTAGCAGAAATGACATTCACAAAACATCAAACCACGACACAGGACAGGATGGAGCAACATTTTGGCTTCTAAAGGTAGCTTTTTGTAAATCCTTAATAATCCATAATGTAACGTCAAACTCTTACCGAAAAGCATCATTTTCTACTGGAAAACACCCTCTTATTATGTGCCAAATTGTTAAGAGGACTCCCGCACCGATGTCCCCTTACCACTTGCAGTTATACACTGCTACGACTAAGAAGACTACTCCCCAAGAGAAGGGCCGAAAGATCGGGCAGCCTGACGATCCAAGATGAAGATGAACTCCTAGTGGCCGATTGGACCTGGTAGCCAGTTATGAATTAGTATCTACCTATTGCCGGTTGCCAATGGCGCCTTCAGAAGGCGTAAAAATTTTCAATCTCACCGCCGCATACACCGTATAAAGGATAAACTTAATATGTGTTTGTGATCCGGTTTTTGGTGTCAATATACGTTGTGAGTCTTTGGTGGTTATTTTAACGAAAACCATAGCTTGCGAGGTTCGGACCAAGAACTAGCTTAAGGAAAATACCGTTGTTATACCACGACTGGGAAGGAAGCCTTTGCATGCAAAGTGCCGAACTCAGAGAACAAATCAGTGACTATCGTATCTGTACTCGATCAGTGATTTTTTTGTGTTCTTAAGCTCCCTCATACAAGTGACGTGAACTTTAGAACTTTACGTGTATGCCTGTTCTGATAAAATGTAACGGTTAAGCTTTGATTTCAACTCCTTTTTGGATGATCACATACACTTCGTTTAGTAGGTCGCGTTTAGGTAAGAGAAGCTTAGACGTATAGAAAAACCGTCTCATCATTTTTCAGTTGAGAAAATGACAACCTGAGTAGAAAAGTGAGTAGGGCGTTGAGCTATTTCTTTTGAACCCGAAATATGGAGCTTAGAAACGCAAAATCCATCACGGCTCAAAACGAAAAGTTGAATAGCTTAGCGCAAAAATAGATCCTCAGTGATACAACTTGAGGTAATAGTATTATTTACCAATGTGCCCATGAAATGAGATGTTCATGGTCAAATTCACCAGGTGTGTGATGCATCCGTAGGCTCAGGTACCCAGTCACCTATTCATTCACCATCGGTCCCAGGTTTAGGATAAGATTATTAGTACGTTTGTGGATAACTGAAAGGAAGTGTAATTAGACAGTTTTGTATGATTTTACGTTCTGAGAAAACAAAAATGGCTGAGAGAAAATGGGAGAACGTGCCTATGTGACCACCCTCAGGTAGGACGAAACAGATTGTTGGCTGTCGAAGGGTTCTCAGCATTTTTCTGAGTAGAGTATCCTGCCCAATCTCTTTGCTTTCCTCCAAGTTACTGAAGACATTAGTGACAAAAATGGATAAAATATAAAGTTATCTGAAAATTCTGGTAAATATCCATCTATCGGTCCGTCCGAATCGTTCGCTCCTGCAAGTACACGGGACATGTCACGCACTAGCATGTGGTTAAAAAAACCTGCTAGTTTGAATGCGTAAGGCAAAACAGTTAGTAAAATAAGTGAATAACTATTGAAATGTGACATCCTGTCAGTTAATGGCTGCCGTATGGCACAACGGGGGTCAACCTGCAAAAGTCTAGACAACAGATTTCGAGATGCCCCAGTTCAGGCTCGAACCACAGACCTTCAGTGGCGTCATGCCTCAACCGCTGAGCTCCCTGATGATTTAGAAGATAGTGGTGACAAGAAATAAAAACGCAGCAAAAGAACCAGCAACTTGGAACGTTGGAGTGAGACTTTACGTCTCTTCTGCAATATGTCGGCGGTCGGTGGATGTGCTAAAAGTTCGCGTTAATTCAGTCAGCAGTGTGTGAGGCTCCATACCACATTTCTCTTATTTACTCCACAATGTCGTAGGTTGGATGCAACCTTGAACATTCCGTTATGACACAAGGCAGGTAAATGTAGTTGAAAGGTCGCAAAAACTTCGATTTATTCAGACGTCTCCTCGACATTAGTTACTAGCCTCGTATGGTCTAGATGGTCGTAAACAAACATGTCGTTTTGTTGTGGATGCCCGCATTTATGTCCTAAAAGCAACAGGTGTTTCCGGAAGTGATTCAGGTTCGGGCCAAGACAGTGTAACGCTTAAAATTCATCTTTTAGGTAGCTTTCAAATGCAGCCACATCAAGCTCGCTGAAATTGCTTATTCTAAAGCTTCTGAGAATTTTACCAGATGAATATTTGGGATTACAGCTTGCAGTATACCGCAGTAGCTTAGTTATAACTTGTCGACGCCACAGGATTATGTTTTCTGTGGAGTTCCCACGGTCGCCACAACAAGGTTTTCCGCTATAAGATAACCTTAAGGCGTATTTCTAACTTAATACAGTTAGTTTCACCAACTCATCAACAAAATCGACGCTAACGACAACAATATGGGTAGTTGTGGGGAGAAGCTAGTTTGCCATCCACCACGTGAACTTCTGTTCGTTCTTTCCTACGTATTTCCCTCCCGTTTCTCCTCGTTTTTACCAAAAACTACGAAACGTGCCGTTTCTATTTAGGACATCAGATGAGTAAAATGCACGACTCACCCTCCGGAATTATTCCAATCGTTTTAGACATTCTCGGGGTCTGTGCAAACTCAGGAATGTTTTCTAGCTCTATTTTAATCACGTCAAACATGATAAATGGAACTACAGATGTTTGGATGACAAATGAGAACGCAAACGTAAATCAGTCCTGCCAAAAGCACCAGCCCACTTGAGGCTAACGTTTTACTTCCAAATGATGGAAGAAACCCGAGCGTTGCTGGGGCGTTGGATAGTCTTTTCGCATCGGATGATACACAAATGATCATCCCAGACTTCACTGGGCTTCATATTTTGTACTCCCGAAGGCTTCATTCTATAAGGTCACCTGAAAAAAGGTTGATCGGATATCCTTCAGAAGGAGGCCGTGTTCTAATTTGCACAGGCTTCCTTTGAGCCGCACTACCAATCACATGTTCCGAAACAGCTCTCTTGGAGGAAGGCAATGTATCTAAATATTGGTAGCCCTAGTTTAGTTGTTTAGTTCTTTAGTTGGCTATTGATCGGGCAGCAGTCGATCTGTTCGACTGGATTGGAAAGTACCATGCAAACCTTTTATCATCATGCGAGAAGCCGACCCAACCGCCAATTACCGCCAACTGCCAACCTCTGCGAACGGATCGAATACCGGCTGACAGACAGAAAATTTTGAACAAGCTACTGATAAGTTTGCTGAGATTCGCTGGCAACTAACAGGAGATCCGTCTGAATATCAGCTGAATCATTCATTTATGGGATCCTTCAACTAAAGGTGCATGAAACTGACCACTTATTTTTTAATAGGTACAATAATCGGGTTGCAATCTATTTTCTTTTAGGAATTTAAGCGTATCGAATTCTCCGGATATCTATACTGCGATATTTCGAGTATCGTAAAAGCTGAAAAATCAAGTCAGATTGACATCACTGGACACATAAGATTTCCAGTTCAATAGCAGGATTCGAATGTAAAACCAGAAGAAACTGGGATTCTTCAAAACTAGAAGAATCTAACCAGAGTACAGACGATTTTCCCAAATTTTAAAAGCTTTCACCTCGTCCACCGTAACCAATTCATCGTCTTAGATCTAGAGAGAATTTTAAGATATGCGCTACAAATTTTCACATCTGAGCGTCAAATGGTACAGCTGTGATTCAAGTGATAATCTGTTGTTCGGATAATTAGCCGAATGCAGTCATTATGTCTTCTTTTATTTCCCCACTTGTAAGGTGAAATTCGCAGCCACCTGGCATTTGGCATGTTCACTCATTCAGAACCGTTCGGTGTGAAGAATTCGTTCCGTTGGATACCGAAATATGCAGAAACTCTACTGAAACTCAGCAAACTGTTTCTGATCAGGTGGAACTCACTTCAGCATCTTTCGAAGTGGCAGTGAGAGGAAATTACGTCTAATCGGTACGGGAATGTTTCTAATTGTATGAGCAGCTCGAACATGTCAAATTGTGAATGAAAGTGACACTTCGGTGAACGAACATCGTATACTTCTGTCCTGTAATGAAAGCTCTGCTGTTAAATCGACCAGAAAAAATCTTGAGCGAACAAATTTATCGGTTCATGTACACGCTGAAAAATGGTTTTACTGCTATAGGGCGGATGCCATTCAGATACTTTTAAATGAGAGCCGGAAGGACAAAACTCCATTGTGAACACTGAAGTTAGTATTCAGTACCTTCAGCTGCCTTAAACAAGATACCAGCTACTGATGTTAGAACACATCTGGTTCTGATCGGTGAGCTGCAATTGTAGCGAATTATGTGCTCAGGTGTTCAGAAGGAAGGACAATCTCGAAAATCGGTAGAACTTCTCTGCATCATTATGTCCAATTCAAGTCCGACTAAAATAGTACTCACATATTAAAATGTTCATGCTTCAATTATCAAGTATGCAAAGGAGAGTTATGGTGACAGTTTTGTGTTATGAGAGTGGTTTAAGCGGAGAATCGACCCTTAGATATTCAGTGGGCAAGTTATCCTCACTTCAGCGCAAGCAGCTCTTCAACATGAGTCTGCATCATTCAACCAAATTTTAAAGCATCATGATACAGTTGCGTCATCGTCCATCGTCCGACACAAATAGCTCCCCACAGATTACGAGGTGAACGAGTCTGTGGAGGTTGTTCAGTATGGTCAGTGTTTGGCTAACTTACTCCTCAGTGTCGTCGACTGGAAGGTGTGATAGCTTAGCTGCCCAGTTTAACTAGTCTTCTCTTCAACCACTGCTCGGTTTTTTCAGCTTTGTTCCGCTTTCTGTAAACCACAAGCTTGTTTTTCGCTTTATCTCTGTAAGCAACTTCATGCACATGAGGCGACATTGGCTGTATCTGCACGGTTACAATTTCCGGTAAGACTTTCTGTTTTCGCATGTTGCGGAGTTTGCGGGGTGTGTATTACTCATATTCACATCACTCTAGTGTGAACAGTCGTCCTGGCGTAATCCGTCTGGGGTAGAAGCCCTGGACTCGAGTTTCGCTCTTATTAGAGCTCATCAGCAGTGCAGGTGCAACGGCCATCCTGGGGTCTGAACTCCGGAGACCAACGCACGTTTGCGCACGTTTGACGCATCAGAATTTTCATGTCTGAACGGGTGAGCGTGTTCACATCGCTCAAACGTGAACGCGTCCAGTGCTTTCTCTTTTCCTCCAGCTGACACGTGTCTCACTTTCGTTGTGGTATATTTTTGGCGAGTCTGGCTTTGCAGCTGATTCAAACTTTCCAAGTGTCCCCCACTTGCACCAATAGAATCTGCTCTTCACGGAAGGACTAGATACGTTATTAAGCAAGTGAACCCATATTTGGTCATTATGCTGGCACATAAGTGTACACCAGTTCAAAATTTTCAAGCTATCCCCAGCAAATCAATCGAGTTCTATTAAAGCGCCAAGTTCAAACCATGTTTTAATGAGCAGAATTCAACAAAACAAAAATTCAGCAACAAACACGGTGAATTTGGGCCGAAGGGAGAAAACGAAGCAGAAGAGATCGGGTTATGTTTTAGTTTCTGCAACAAGGTAGGGATATTTTAAATTTCTGGTAGCAGAGCCGCTGTGATTCGGCTTTGGTTCATCTCGAACAAATATTTTTCACAAGTTATTTCAAACAACTGTGCTTTTTCTTTGCACAAATTCACTTTACTCAGATTAATTATCCTCCGATTTATGATAAAACTCGTTTGGATAATACAGAGCTTTAATGACAAACCTACTTTTCACATACCCATGTAAACGTTCTTGACGGCTGTTGCTGATTAGGTGGTTTGAGTGCACACTTGAATTGGCTGCTGCCTATGGTGTGAAACAAATGTCAGTGTAAGATAAACCGACCAAATTAATCGGAAGGCACGGAGCGAATTTGATAGGCCGAAAGGCGTGAGAAGCAGGCTGTTACTGTTAAACCGTTGGGGTTAATGCGACTAATTTGGCTTTGAAGAGAATCCCATTAGGAACCATTCTGTATAATAAGTACTTATATACCCATATAAGAATCCGCATAATCCACAAATACAATATATATTTGATATATTTGGCATATGATACATAAACAAAATTATACCTCGATATAACTTACGAAGATCTGGATGCCCTCCTAAAGTGAATGCGACTCTCTTTCACTACGACTTGGGCAATTAGGTGACGTTATTATGAGTACTTAGTCTACTGCAATGCACCGTCCTTATACCTGATTTTTTCAGGCCCCTATGAAGGCGGATCAATCAAAATATTGTGCTCCAAAGTGGAAACTGAGAAGATTTGAGTGTCATAATTTCTCGGGTCTCGAGTAAAATTTCCATATCTTCACATTGCCACTATCAAGACCAGCTGGTTTGGCCGAATTTGTGTACCTTCCTAGTGTGGAATCGGACGACCCTCCTAAATCACCTAGCTGGACGAAGATAGCTCACCTTCTTTTCCTACTCAAAGGATATGATCCATGGCAACCGTCCAGTGAATAGAACTCAAACATGCATCAGTCAGGGATTAGCATTTCCTAAAATCTAAAGTTGAGTTTGCTGGTCATGACTGTCTAAAATTTGTCAAATTAGCACCGTAATTTTTCACTCGGTTGCAAGTCATTCCCCTAGAATGTAATCGCCTTTCATGGCGAGTGTATTCATCACAGACTCATTGCTCAAAACGTCCTTGTTAAAGGGAGAATGACAACACTAATCACTGGTCATGAAAACGTATCTCCCTAAGAAACCCTTACATGTGCTGACCTCTGAGAAACTGACATTTACCAATATGTGACATCGGTGAGATCAAAATGTCTCCCGTTCACATGCAACGGTACACAAAAACTCTCGGCACATTGCATCCAGTAAAAAGGAACACTGAGCCCGAAGCACTTAAATCGATTCCGATTCGTTTTATCATGGCACGGCGATTGGGTGGATGATTACGAAACCGTAAGCATAGAGGAGAACCGGAGACATGCATAGATCACATTGCTACACATGTCACATTCGGTTCACAGTGTGACTATTCTGATCATGTCCGGACCGAGCAACCTAGTATTTGATAACCAGACCAGGAGGCTTGACCGAATCGCACTTCACTCAGTTCGGAAGCAAACACATGAAGAAAGGATTTTACTACGCCACCGCGGGGCAGGTTAGGTGAATTGGTCCACCAACCGTTCAAATCTGCCGTTGAAAATTACTGACTAAGAGGTCCTGTCAAACATTACCCACTATCGTGCGTAAAACTTGACGAAGCAACAGCGAATATGGACACGAACACACCAGTGTGTGGCACCTGACAACCGCCTGTGGGACAGATCGGGAGAAGGTACCTGATTTAGATGAGGTGAGAAGCTGATGGAACTGGATGTGAGGATTCTTTAGAACGATGTAGTCCCTAGATATCATCAGATATACTGGATGTTTGTCAGGAAGGTCTGTGATGCAGCACCGAGGAATTTAGCGGGGGATGGAAAGCTGCAGACAGGAGATGAGGAATACTATTCCCGAGACCGGTTTAGTTCAGCGTACCAACTTTCTTCGGTTTCAACAGCACGTGGGTGTCGAACGCTGAACGACAGAGATGGGGGTTAGCTGGATGATAGATAGACTATAGGTCCATTAATAATAGACCACCGTTGATTTTTCTCATGAATAATCGATCCGCGCTGTCTGACTAGGTTAGAACACAAGCATTCAAACATTATCAAGCTGTTAGTTATTTGGCCATTGACATTCATCAGTGAGTTTTCTTGGGTTATCCAACCCAATGCCGGCTGATAACTGGAGTTCTAGTTACATTTAGGTCTCACGAATCGGAATTCGTAAGTTCGTGGTCAACTTCTTCAAACTCCTTCGGGGCGAGCCAGCTTGATTGACGTACATTTGAAATATGATCTACGTGGTAATAAAATGAATGTAATTCGAATCTAATGAATGTTATGCGTATGTTTGCAACCGTGGAATAGAACAACACACAAGGAAGTATTTCCTTGAGACCAACCAGCTTGATTCTGTTTGAAGGTGTGGAGATGTGGGACTTTTACTCATTTTTGACCCCGAGATCTGATAAATTATGACGCTCCAGTCCCCTTAATTTCCACTTTGGAGCACAATATTTTGATTGATCTGTCTTCATAGGGACCTGAAAATAATCAGGTACAAGGACGGTGGATTGCAGAGACTAAACATTCATAATAACGTCAACTACTAGGTGTCTCATAATAGACGCGAAAAATAATACCATGCTAAAACATTAATACTAATTTAAACATTTATTATCTTCCATGTGAACACACAAACGTTATGGAGGTCTACTGTGAATAATATAGCATTACAAAATATGTTGAAAAAGACCGCCCTTTTCTTCTATATAACAAGTTGGAGGTGGTATGAGATGTGAAACACACCATGTTTAACTTCTTTAAACGCCGCTTGTGCACACGCCTCTTCAATTCTTGCTCTTAACTCCACCAAATTCTTCGGTTTATTTTCGCGATATACGTGAGCTTCGATCATCCCCCGAAACCAATTATCCAGAGGTGTGAGTTCGGGTGGACATGTGGGCCAAAAGTTTGGAAATCCGCGAGCAATGACTCTCTCATCAGAAAATTGCTTTCAGAGGTAAGTTTTCACTTGGTTTGAGTAGTGGGGTAGAGCTACATCTTGTTGAAAGACAGACAGTGACTTCTTGTGCTGTTCGAGTTGCGGGATAAGATGCGTCTGCAGCATATGGAGGTGACTGTCGCCGAAAATGGTAGCATCAAAGAAAAAGGGACGCAGGAAACACTTTGATGAGAATCCCACCCACACACAAAGATAGAGGGCAATAAAGATTATGGGTGAGGTACTCCTGAGGAGCTTTACGAGTACCTCATTACGCAATTGTGCTTGTTGATTATACCATCCACAGAAAAATTTGCTTCATCGCTCCATAAAATGTTGGGGGCGATTTCTTCATTGTTCAGCAGCCAGTTAGCGAACGTGACACGTTGCTCCTTGTCTTCACCCGTGGTTTTCTGTAATAAAGTGAAATGATACGGTTAGAGATGAATATGGCGTCTCATAATACGATGCACGCTGGAGCGGGGAATGCCGGTCAACTGAGACACCTGAGTTATTGACAAAATGTCATCGTGCTCTGGGACTGAATTCGCTCGACGGCATTCTGTACAATGGGAGCACTTTCATCACTCAAAGACTTTCTGCTTTTGCCAGGAAAATCCAATACAGATCCAGTGGATTCAAATTTTGCAATCAAGCGTGCAATGGTCGAAAGGATCTTTGACGGGACCATGTTTGGTTTTGTAACCACGAAGTGCAGCGGTGGCGCTTTCACAAAAAGAATAATAGAGTTTCACAATTTCAATGAGCGTACTGACATCCGCCGTGAACAAGAAAAAATGTTAACATTTGCACACAAAACCTCTTTTATTTGACTACTAATGACGAGAATTTCGTTGTTCTTTCTTCAATCGTCCAATTAAAATTTGCGTCTATTACGAGACATTCGAGTGGTAGTAAAATAAAGTCACATTCACTTTGGGAAAGCATCCAGATATTTGTAAGTTATATCAAGGTGTAATGTTTTGTCTATATATCATACACCATACATATATTATACGCTACATATAATGTATTTTAGGATATATACGGGTACATATATAGGTATATACGTACTCATTATACAGAATGGTTACTCATGGGACTACCTTCAAAGCTAACCTAGTCACATTAACCTCAACTTACGCAGTCGAACCTTTTTGTTTCAAGTAAATCGTCGCTCCTCTGTATCTGCCTGACACCAAGGCACCCGCTTTATTTTGAAGGGATGTAATTCTCTAAACACCGACGGGATTTACTGAAACTGATTGATGGGGAGATGGAGGCTTCATTGAAGCAGAAGGAACTTGTTGATACCTTAGTTGTCAGATTCGCTTATGCTCTACCAGGTCCACTGAAACAGGTTAAGAACGTGTGACAAGTACAGCAGGCAATCTACCCATGGCTGGCTACATCTAACGAAGGACACCTTGATCAGCTACATCCACGTCAATCAAAACCATAAGCGACTTCGTATGCCAAGCTTGATTTCAACCATCCCGATCCAACGGGAAGCGTGTATTGAAAAGCTTCTGCCGAGTAATAGGCAATATGTTTAATTGTTCTGCATTTGGTAAGGTTGTTCGGAATCTCAGGCTTCTGATTTGGATCCCAGATCCATCCGTGAACACCAAAGAAGAATTATTGACTGTTTAGGGGCGAAAGCCTTTCCAACAACGTTGATGATCACCACTCTGTAGAGTTGATTTTTCCAGTTCTGTCGATACAGTGGCCTGTTTCAGTAAAGCGTGTTTCCTAGGGTATTTATCCGCGGTATCCAAGCCTCGTAGTAATCTGCTTAGTAAGCAAGTTCGAAGCACCTGGCGTGGCATGATACCAGACGATTTTCTGTCGTGGAAACTGTGGTCAACAGGAGGCTTTGGGGCTGAATGGGCGAGGATTGACTGTGTAGAATGAGTGGAAGCAGAAGTACGTGCTAATGCTTGTTCACTCGCCATCACCTTAGCTCTACGAGTCATCGATCGTGGAGTTTGATATTGCGGTTCATCATCCCATGATAACTTCGTATTCGGAGGTCTGCTCTCATCAATCCGCCAAGGCTGTTATTGTCCTGAGACTCCCTTAGGTCAAAGTCAATGACTTTTTGTTCATCATTTTCGGCTGTCTGTGTACTTAAGACACTTATGCATGGCGCATGACGTTGAGTGTCCATCCCTGCCAGTGAATTTCACATCTGACCCGGTACCACAGACACCTGCATAACATGCGCTCTGAAGAGTATTGAGAATCACTTGCCCCTTCTTCCTGGCACAGGTTCTTCTTTCGTTGGAAGTCATCTTCTTCAACTGGATACCACTGGTGATATACCTTCGAATAGAACGTTTCTTGTATAGGCGTGAAACATTTCTCATAAGGTTGTTGAAAGTTCTTCGACGTTTCCTGCTTTTTATTTGATTTCCTGCTGTATATCACTCCACATCTGACTCCTGCATTTAAATTTCAAGTTTGTGATCATGCTTTTCGAAAATAAGCGGCATTATTGTGCGATGAATTTTCAGAAACGCCGTTTAACTTATATGGAAAGAACATTTTGGGTCTGTTCGATGCCCATAATGGTGAAGCAATTTTTGTGTATATCCGGACAGATATACAGTCCTGTGGCGAGAGACCACCGTGACAGTTGACAAGTGGAGTTCTTCCCATTACCGGAGATGTAGTATGTGGCGAATCCTTGGAGAATGCGCCGATTTTGAGAGGCCGGCAACATCTGAATGTGAAGCGCTCAGTCCAATAAGAAATTGTGATTTTTATTAATTAAAATAAAGGGTGCTGCGACCACTCTTCAAATTATTTGAAAGTTCATCTACATAAGGTTTTCGAGCAATTGGTTTAGATTAATGTGTTAGCTGACAGGTGTTTCTGCAGGTTGTTTCAATCAGGTTCGAGGAGAATTTACGTTTTCTCCAGATTGGCCACGTCAGCAAAATAGTCAAGCAAAACTTGATCAAGCATTTCTGGTTTCGTCCAGCGGCAATACGCTTGACGGTTGTCTGCCTGTTCTCGGTGACTGAAACTGTAGCAGCATTTTGGTTCACACCCCATAGCTGACTGACTGACTGATTAAGAGATGGCTACTAGTTTACTGTCCCAATATTAATTTGCACAAAAATTTAGAGCTGGAAATGACCAAAAACCACTTTAGCTGGACTCAACCAATTTCCGTATGTTTTAGCTTGAGACACGCGAACGTCCCAATCCCAGACAACTCAGGCTTCATATTTCCAGTGTCCAGG
Source organism: Opisthorchis viverrini (assembly GCF_000715545.1). Lineage (NCBI taxonomy): Eukaryota > Metazoa > Platyhelminthes > Trematoda > Opisthorchiida > Opisthorchiidae > Opisthorchis > Opisthorchis viverrini. Next base: position 1,183,821 of record NW_008751676.1, read on the forward strand.
TTTGATTTTTTGAGAGAAGATCGGGTGTGGAAAACATGTTGCTCACTTGTCATTTGTCGTCTATTTTTAAATCCCTGTTCACTCATGTTCTCTGAGGCTAACTGAAAAAATGCGTTTACACTGGCCATGCTCATTTGCCAGAAGTTAAAGTTTAAATTTAGGTAATTATGCTTAGGTTCCTATCAAGTGGAAACAAATTCTGGTATTATAACCAACATAGGCACGTTTTAATGCAATCTATCTCCCGTCTGCTAGGTTTAAAGCGTTACTATGACTAGTCTAATAGCAACACATAAGCGTCCAAAGAGTGCGAGGTCTGACCGTGGTATAAAGCAAGAATGGCTTCAACGGATCGATTGGAAGTTCATTCAATTTGCCACGTTCTGGGTCCGATAGCGCCACCGAAGCTGATACGGAGCCTGAGGACAGGTGTGTCACATTGTCCTCTATTCATCAAATTATATTACATTACTCCGGCTTGTGTTAAAAAGGCAATAACTCATGAAATTTTGGTGTTTGGGCGTTGCCTATACCCAACGAAGTTGTTATTTATTACTCATAGTTAGTAAGCAGTATTTGAAGTATTCTAGGAAAGATTAAAACTATATTTCCAAGTTTACTGAAGCATCCTGTACTAACAGTTACCCTAAGGAACCGCAGTTGGCAAGGTTGTCTAACTTGTGTTGCTTGCAAGCGCCTTCAATTTCTTGTGTGACTTTCCATTTCGCCGAAGCCGCAGATAAATCTGACGGTTTGCTGTTTCATGCTGAGTGCACTTGCAGGCCACTGATTGTCCGGTTGTCGAGCTTGCAATGGTCTCGCCCGCTATGCCTGTCCATACGCGCTAAATCAGACTTCTGCTCGTTCCAGTTCATATATACGACACAGTCGGATGGAGAGCGACCACAGATCACCTTACGTCGTTGGCCTAACGGGTTGTCGTGCCCTAGGGATAGGCGGATTTAGCCCAAACCCGTCTCAAACCGGGACAGGGACGTCCACTGTTTCTTCCGCAGCGACGCGTGTGCCACAAGCAGGTGCGTACGTGCTATATTACAGAGTGTTGATGCGATAACTGAGAGAAACACTCTAGTTTAGGGGATGCAGCAGAGTCACAGCGGGCTAAACAATGGATTGTTATCACAGAAGTGAGCGTTACTGGTAGTTACCTCCGGTCAATACTTGCGCCCACTGAGCTTGTCCTGACCCTGAACGGATAGTCCAGAGGTCTTGCAGAGTTTAAAACTGGTCGTGAAACGTGGCACTTACTAATTAAATCAAATATTAGAAGGATCACTATTTACCCGATCAAATTATAATTTTACTTACATTGATCGAATCCAGAAGTACTGGAAGCTTTTGTTGACCGACACTTTTCGTTTTAGAACATGAGATGGAGATTTTGATGGGTTTGAAACCCGTAAAAAATGCACCATTACAACTTCTGTACAGAATAAGACATTAAAAATTTGTTTTTTGAAGATATGTTTGTGTTTTCCTTTGTATTTTCCAGTGCTTGGTTGACCCATGGAATTTCACAAAACAGAAGTTATATCGGATTTTCACAGATTGTCGGGTTGCACACAGCGAGGGACCAAGTCGCCATTCGGTCACTCTCTGTAGTTTCGGGCAGCGTGAGTTGCTGAATGGGGTAAGGAGTTAGATGAATAACTAGACAAATCTGGTTTCAAGAATTGACTATAAATAGGAATTAAAAATGACTGGACCTTTCGGAAATGAGTTCTGTAGCATCATGTTTGACGCGTACATGCGTCCTGACAGCCGACGTGTGGACTTCCAGAAATAACCCGTGTTAAACTGCCATGGACACTAGTAGATTTAAAAAAGTGAAACTTCCTGCCAAGTTCAGTGTGATAGAACACTCGGTTTAGACTATTCCGCCAGATAGTTTTTTGACACGTGCTGATAAAGCCTACGGACGAGAGGTGGACAAAACTTTGTCCACAAATTGGTCTTATTACGATCGTTACCCTGGACACAACCCAACAATGGCGTCTGTACGTAACCTTCAACAAACTTAGCTGAATTTGCGAATACCATGAAAGCCTATGCCCCAGGCACTTGGTGTCGAGTAACAGACAAGGATATGTTTCTTACTTTGGGGACCCAATTATTAGGAGACTGTATGATAACATGAAGAAAATCTTCACACTGGTAGCTGGAGTACATTCGCTAGGGGTTGATCAGGTAGTCGCTGGCTGGTTTGTCAAGCCTGGCAGTCAGCTTGCCAAGACTTCGTCAGCATTCATGTGCATGGTTAACTGTGAGCATCCTCCTCACCTGCTAACGTTTATATAATTTTCAAACAGTTTCTTGTCTCACTTGACGTGGCTGGCTATCTATAGAGGAAAATTGTTGGTAGCTTAGGTATCGTGGATGGTGGTCGTTGGCTTGTTCGCTGAGCTGGGCAATTTGATTGCAAACGTTTCATCACCAATCGAGGTGACATCATCAGTGCGTTATTGTGGCTTCGTCAGCATTCATGTGCATGGTTAACTGTGAGCATCCTCCTCACCTGCTAACGTTTATATAATTTTCAAACAGTTTCTTGTCTCACTTGACGTGGCTGGCTATTTAATTTGTGTATGCTTTCTCAATAATCTTCTTGCAATTAGGTTGCCTTTCGCTTTGTATTTCTCATATTTTCTTCATCCGTTGAACAGCCACCTTTCGGGGATATCTGCCCCTCATCTGATTCCTCTATCCCTGAAATATGTTGTGCGCTAACAGTTTTTCTTCTCTGATTTGATTGGTCTTTTCCTAACCCATTATTACTGCTTTGCCCCCCTCCGATCCGATCGACCAGTTCCACTTCCATGTTTGGTGCAATTTTTGATCCCGTGATGGGCAGATAACGATTTTCCTGACTCAATAACGGGATGCATCCTCTGTTGCGATGGACTGATCCTGGAATGGCCTGCCGCATCTACATCCGCCTCTTGTTACTTATGAGGCTTTGAGTGCTGTGATTTTGTAGATGTTTTGTCCATTGTGGCTGAAAGATCAGGTCGATTTCACCGAGATTTTGATATCTTTTACGGTACATTACCACACATGAACGTAAGTTTGTGGGCCACCGATTCGCTATGCATACGTACCAATCTTTGGGTTATATCACAACACTAACTTCTAACTGATGGTCTCGAGATTTTGTACAAATTTGGTTGCGAATCCAACCTCATCGTATAAGAACTTGCGGTTTGTACAGAACACCCATCGAACATGATCACTCCAAGCAGAGGTCGGTAATGAAATCGCGCGTTTTTAATCATATTTAAAATTCATCATTTCTCTGGAGGTAGGGCAATATAATTTTGCTGGATATTTAATTGCTTTTGACCGGTGAATGAGGAACGAAAAATCTCACGATCTTAGACGATTAATGATTACTTCCCAAGGATGTTCTTCATCCACCTATGTAAACTTCCTCTTGCTTTTCTGTGAAACAGCGGGAGTTTTTATCCTGCTGTCGTGGATTGTAAACACCGTGAGTTGCACATCGTTGGCCCACCACAAGCCCAAACCCAGACTGATAAGTTTAGAAAATTAGAATGAACATACACTCACGCACATCTGTGTGTTCACTCCACTTGTATCACACTCTGCTAGAAAGCCACTTTTAATACACCTACCTACCGTACGTTTAAGAGCTTTTCAAAGCGCTGCAGTTTGCAAGAGATAGTCTTTCACGTTCTAAAAGCTTAGGGGAGTGTCGAGTGGTTCTGAAAGGACTCATCTTTTGCAATTCGTGCGTGATGACTAAGGCAGCCGTAAATTTTTCTGTATCGAAACTGCTTCAGCACTTTCTGGATTCTTGACTCCACGGAACATTAGTCCCCACCTTTCTTCGTGGTCTGCTACTGTCAGTTTCTGTCAGCAGCTAACGAAGATGCGAATCATTTGATCAAAATCGCCACCATTTGTTTCCAGTTCGTCCCAAACACGCTTTATCAAAACTCGTTCCTCCTCACTAAAATTATTCGATGGTTGGAGTACAGTTTCCATCCACTGTACGCACAATGTTTGGCAAATGTAGCGCCGACATGTGTCATAAGAAGGACACAGGCTGTCCAGTTGTCCTGACTTGTTCAGACATATGGTGACGGGCAAATTTGCGCCAGACGGGTAGACACAAGCTATCTGCAGACGATGGCGTACTGCAGAAATCGTGGAAATGACATTCTGCCCCATGATCCCTTTCAAGTGAACTGGTGTATGTTGGATGTAGACCAAGAGATGGTTTCGATCTTAAATACACAACCATTCAAAATCTCCACGTAGGTAGTGCTATTTGGTGCACAAGAGTGGTCGTGGAACACTTACCGTGGAGTGAGTTCGATTCCATGACTCGTATCATGACTATTTTACATTATCTACTTATTTCTGGGTAGGTTACTAACAACATGTTTGGGTAATCTTCCTTTAGAGGTGATTTTGGAAGAGGGGTTCCGTACAAATCATTAAAAATTTAAAGAATAGAGTGCTTCTTTATTATCATGGCGATGTCTGCTCAGCAGATCGTAAAAAGGGGAACTACTGTCAGTAATCGGATTGGATTCATAGGCAGGAGCTCCTTTTGTTTCCCTCAGGAACTTCAGATAAAAGGTTCGGGAAAAAATGTCTGGCGTGACAAGGTCACATTCGATATCTAGTCTTCTTAGGGCATCTCAGTTATAAAGGTGCAAATAATCCGACCGAGAGACCCGTGAATCGGGACTAACTCTGTCTAGGTCTGGGCGATTTGGCACTTTCTCACCCTCGTGCCTCTACGCTTCCGTGTGGGACGGCAGCTGGACACAGAACGGATGTTACATCTGGAAGACTGTTAGTGTTGTTTTTAGGGATCCGGTGAAAGGGCCAGACATCCAGACAGAGTTTCAAACTTCTGTAAGGAAACTCAACGCAGCCCGAGTAGTTGTGTGTTTTGGCAAATGGTGTAGATTTTCGGGATTTATATGAAAAGGTGCTACCATATAATTCTGTATTACTTTATAACTAATAAACTGGGTTCAGGAAAAGCAACAATTATGAGGAATTTAATCAATTGTGTGCAATGGTGGGTGTATTTAAGAATCCCCCGTTCGCCGAAAAACTTAAAAATTATCTCAGTGCGACAAATTGAAGCTAATGTTCTACAAGATCCCTCGGTGAGTTAAACGAAAAGTTTTTTGTCGGCATCTCGTCAGCAGATCCCATGGAACGAACCTTGATCCCTCGGTAGTTAAACGAAAAGTTTTTTGTCGGCATCTCGTCAGCAGATCCCATGGAACGAACCTTGAGTTGGAAGCCAGTTTTTCTTTCGAAAAGACACTGTGTAGAATAGTTGTGCCGTGGTTCAGACTGCGTTTAGGAAGATTTATGCAACAAATCTGAGTAGAAGTTCATGAAAAATCTTTAATCGTCATGGTAATTGATACCGGTCCGACAAAACCCAGGTGAAATTGAAGTTCATGGAACTACCAACTGATACGAGCGTACCTTAAAACACAAATGTTTCATCCGTTTCCAGGATCAGCGTCAGAATCAATCCCATGAATACCTGAAGCGATCCAATTTGGGCACTTAAATTTTAGCAGCACCATTTAGTCATAAACCGCCGATCAACATTACTTCAGTTATGTATTCCGGTGTTAACTGGGTACTTGAGTAATAACCTCCTAGACGGAAGACCAACGTGAGTCTTGGGAGGTCTTCTGCTTTGTAGCAGCTTATTCACACTTTGTAGATAGTGGATGTATACCGCGAATACCGGGAAATTGAATATAACCAGGATAATAAAGATAAAAAATCGTTTTCGACGTGTTTTCTCACATGCGCAGCTAGAGGTTTGCACACTTCGACAACGATAAATTTCAATGAGCCTATGTGATTTTCTTGAATGGTCTGATACAACACCACACAGTATTTGTTGGCATTACATTACCAAGTTGATCGAATGGAGGCTCGTTGTGGTATTCGTTGTCACCAGTAGCATCCACCTAATGATAATTTGCATAATTTTTATTGTTTTAACAGGCCGAACTTCATTTGGTTGTCAGCCATAGAAGAGATCAATTGTGGCTCGTTTGTGACGTTTATGATAGTCGTTTGAAGCCATTGGCACATCCCAATGAGTCAGATCACTGTAGGTGACAGTCACGTATGAACATTCTGGTCCTAACATATATTTTGTGGTGTCAGCAACCAAGGATGAAACCAGTGAAGGTAAGTTTCAATCTTGTTGGAGCTCATCAGCGATTTATATCCTTGGTCAGACCGGATTCGAAGTTGGAATATTTGACGTGAGAGCTGATCTTGGTTACTAATGGTACAGACACACATGGATTTTCAGGCAAACGTGTTCGGTACCAGTGGTTTGCCCAACACAAACGACGATTCAATGATCGTCCTGGTTCTGTCGATCATCACCTCCACCCGAAGATTGCCGGTTCAGACCGCACTGTGCACTCGTAAAACCTGCTCGACAAGCAATATTTACGCTGTAGTGCATCTATCCGTTTGCCTTTGGCGAAAAATTCAAAATTTCAGGATAATGACACGAATTAGCCCTAATCACCCAAAAGTCCTGAGTGTTGAGGCAGAAAATTCAAAATTTCAGGATAATGACACGACTGTCATATCACAGGTCTCTCGGACATGCTGGTGACGTGCGAGTGCACGAGTAAGTGATATAACTTTCCTGATATGACTTCGATCTCTTTGCGAGATTTCATCCAAAGCAGATGTTTAGAATGTTAAACAGTCGACTGCAAATTATCACGGCAGTAAACAGACATTCAGCTGGATCTCTTGTATATCATCGGTTTGAGCCGAATCTGCTGCCTGAGATTTTATTTGAAAACAAACAAAATAAATCGGTAGTGGACTGCCGAACAGTCCAACTTAGAAACCAGAAAATTACCTCAGTACCTGTAAAATTGTGCCGGCTGAGAGTGAGGTGGAATTTGCGTAGCACAATCAGACGATCATATTCAGCCTCCTTTCGTTACCATTTTGGTTCAAATTAAGTACACTACGGCTAGTAACTCATCGTATGTCCCGTTTTCCAGGGGCTGCTGCCCTGATGAGATTATTTGGCAGAATAAGTCAAGTGTTGAATCATCTCTGTCGGGATCAATTTTGCCACTACAGAATGCTACATGGGGTCAAACTGAGAAGCGCTCTTATGAGAGATATCTCTTCAGAGCACCATAGCTGTATTCATCTACATCCTTGTATTCCAACCGTTTGCTTACGAATGCGTCATCTATCTGTTGGATATTCGCCTAGGATCAGAATTGGCTACCTGTTGGAATCAAACGAGAAATTTGTAGCTTCGACTAGTAATAAGTAGTCAAACAGCTCGGTCTTCATCTTGCGCTCAGGTAATTTTTCGCCCAGCTACACAGTTGACTGACTTGCTCAGCTCTTGTCATCAAAATGAGGAGATATTTTCAGTATGCGGCTGGGGTGGTTACTATCAGCCCGATACGAACACACTTAATGCGGATGGCATTAATCCATATTATATAGATGGACCTAGAAAACTGAATTGTTGCAATGTGTTGAACGAATGCATGTGGATGACACTACAGCCAATTGGATCAAAGATAATCACGCCCTACATAAAGCAGGTTCCATGGTACAGATCGCTGCGCATAATTCACGCAGTGGAGATGTTTAAGGTGAACACGACGCCAGCTGACAACAATGGCTCCCACATTGATCCCATGTAATCTCAGATATCCCATCTGACTGATTAATGTTTTCTCGTATAATGTAATCAAAACTGGTGCCATATTCTAACTGAAATGGAAGAAATACATACAAAAACAACTCAACAGGAAAAAGCATAAAATCGGTGTTGAGGTTCCCAATACGGAACTTTGAGTGACGCGTAGGTTCGACAATCTCGAATATCAAAAGGAAGAATGGAGCTCGTAATTCTACGGTATTATTTACACAAGGGTAAGCAAATGTGTACAACAAACCTCAACTGTTCCCGATCGTAGCGTCAACAAGTTGACAGGCCTGTCAGTGACCGGCACAGTGCAGTGTCAACGTCCGCATACCAAACAACGGCGAGCGGAATGATGGCTCAGTAGCGTGGGTTGCGGTCGTTCCTTCCGACGACGGTCTTATTGGACGTGCGGTAACACAGAACTCATGAGAAAACAAGTCAAGGCAGGCTCAGCAAACGGGACATGAGCGCACATGAGTAAGTGGGTCAGCAGCGCACATTCACACACAGACAAACATGTCGATACACAAGTTTCGGAAGGGACGGCCTCTGTAGCAAGGTGAGTGGTGGGTACGAATAAGCAAAACAACTGGAGATAAAAATTACATAGGCGGAGTAGGCAAATGAATTGGGGGTCAAGTTAGATTGGAATGCAAGTACGTTCATAAAATAAACAGAGCTGGATCATCTTTGTGCTCTCGTGTCAAGTCAATCTGATATGCCATGAATGACTGACACGTATTGTACACTGATCAATACACAACGTAGACAGGAGTGACGGTTGCAGCAGCAGCAGCAATGACTCAGTGCGAATAGTCATAATGTCTATCAGTCGCTCGTATTTAGACAGTTTGATCTTCGCAGGTTTAAGACTTTCTGAAGCTTTGTGAGATGCACAATAAGGATGACACAGCTGCACAGTGTTTCTCGGCTTTCAGCATAGATTCACTCCATTTACAGAACGAAATCCCCATTTAAAAGTGTAGTTCTTACCACTCCTGACCAAGCAGAAGGATTCTAGTTAATGATTCGAAAAGACGTTCTTTCGCGGTGATTTCAGTAATTTCAATCAGATGTGAAGCGATCGCACTTCTCGCAACAACAACTGCGGAAAGTCCTAGTGTGTTTGCTTACTGTGTCCGGTAAACGTTTTGTAATGCAATTAACCTTGTGAGGTGAATTATGGTCCCATGTACTTTGTTGCAACATGAAGGTGTTTGGAGATTTTCATTGGATGTTTCGTCTGGTAAATGGATCCAATCTAAGGTTTTTTATCCTTGTTGAAAGCCATCAGAAGAATGCACCATATGAATCTCTGATCGAAAAAACCCGTGACCTCCCAGCTAGTAGCATTTGGGTACGAAACCATTCATTGGTAGGTTACCAAGCTTCAACTGCTGCCGGGGAGGTTGTGGGTTCGTATCCTCATGTAGGTTTGTGGGATAAGTAATGATGCTGCTTCACACCGTGAATACAACAGCCCTAAATATGCCTCTGGGCGTATATAGCTCGACTAAGCTTTTGGGTACCCCACCGATTTAGTCATCCACCACCTTCAAAGAACTGAGCGCAAAAGATACGACCTCCAAAAACTATGAGAACTTTGTCTTTATGCACTCCATACTCGTGATTTTTTCAGTGCTTTGGTAATGGTGTATGAAATAAATGGTGTATGATATAAATAAGTGTACACCTCAACTTTTCTCTGAGACCACCTACGCATCTTCCAAATGGAGGGACGGAAGGGCTGAGGCTGTAATCTGACGCACGGATTTCAGTAAATGCACGTCATCACACCACTAAATTGCTCTAGCTCTCTCGCAATTTGTTCTACACCGGAATACATTTGAATAGACCTCCCAAAAAGGAACGTTTTTACCGCAGTGTTGATTAGCTTGCTGAGTTGCACTTCGCATAGATGACTGTAAGCTCTTCCAGTTCCTCATGTGAACATTGAACAAGAAAGAAATTTGCCTCTCTTGCAACCAAACATTTTATTGCTTATTGCTTCCTTATAAAGGTAAAAAATTATTGCGCCTACTGCACTCCTCCGTCAAAGTTGGAATCTTCGGAAATGAGACAAGAAATTATACACCAATATCTCTAAACCGATCACGAATAGGCGGATGAAAGCAGAGACTACTACCGTAGACTTGTGTGACAGAAATTCGTTTGGTAATAGACAAAATGACTGATCACGCATACCTAATTTCGTGTGCATCACAACTCCTCGCAGGAGAAACCGTCAAATAGCAATTAGAGTTTCTCTACGCACTGCAAATCTGGTTTGTTACTCACGCAAGTCACTCCGTGGGTTGAGAAGTGAGAACGAAACGCAGCAGAGAAAAAACCATCCAGAACTTGAGCGACCAGCCAAGTGAAGATAGCCCGAACGTCAAATCGGGTATCATGGTAGTGAGGTTCATAATTTGGCTTGCCTTCCTTTTTATTTTCTTTTGAGAGCTGTCTTGCAGAAGGGAGAACTTATAAGTCGGAAAATAAGGCATTTGGTCTCCAACAGAAAAAGAATTACGGCATATTTCCTTCTACCTATGGCCACTTCATTCTCCTTCATTTGTCGGGTGCGTCTATCGTATCCTGCACCGAACAAAATTTGACTACCTGATTTGGCACTGTAAGCCGAACGGATACCCTAGCAAAATTAGCGAAATACACTCAGCTGCAAACTATTTTGGTTTTTCGAGAAATTCACCTGGAACCCAGCTGAATCTCTCGTTTGTGATGTCTCCAGGCAATTGAATGTGCAGCTAATTCGTTAATTTCGTGCAGTTTGGTTTCAAGCAGAACATAAGTTTGGCGGAAACTCGGGAACTGCACTTACCTAGTAAGTCTCAAGAAGGGCGAAACCGGTCGTGGACTGTCAACGAATTTTCACCAACCTTATGAGTAGTGCATTACAAACTTTGCGGGATGTTTGAAAATGAGAAACATGACTTTTTGCCAGATGTTTAAAACGCGTCACAGCTCAAAACATTGGTACTTACACTTACACACCTCTTTATTCATCATGCGTGTCATCGCCCAAATGACACATTTCTTCACAATCACACAAAACAATTTGCAGCTCCGATTATCAAAATCCGATCAATACTTCTGATTCCGGTTGGTCTTGAAGTATTGGGTAAGTGTGAAATGCACAGTCGATCAGAAAACGCACGCAATTTGCCGTAGTGGTTACCATTTGGCAGAGGCCTAACAAGGCAGCCTCTAAGGGTGATTTGAGCATCTAGATATGAGTTTGCTATTGCTCGCCAGCTTATTATCAAAACTTTCCCAGTATGAACAACTTCCCTCGATCACTCAAACCACTCCAAATTCCTGAATCATTCGTCCGTCTCTGGTACGCATTACTATACGAAGAAAAAGGTATGAGGCATTGACGATAAACAAATGATGCTCGCTTTTTCTTCCTCATTTTCCTCAACAATCAGTCGTCAACTGGCCGATAACGTACCAAGTCACCAAGGTGGTTGTTTCAACTCCCACGTACGTTGCTAGTTGGCGCAGTTGTAAAAGTTAATTAGAAAATTGGCGACCGACTAAGAGCAGTTATTCCAGCTTGACACGAGCTAGTTGTAGGAGAACATGAGTAACCTCACCAGATGGGAAGCATCCTAGTGAATCGCTGTATTTCACAGTATAACCGAGGCCAATCGAGCTGGCCTTGTACTTAGCTCAGAGTTACACTCACGCAAACCAAAATTTTAATCAACTACATAGATTCGATACGTTTTATCTTAGTGGTCACAGTTCTTTTCACAAGGTGCCGCCTTCTAGACTTTCTCTGTGGTCTAGAAAACTGGGAAATTTAAATTTTTGGCCGATATTCTCTTCACAAAGGATGATCGGCCGATATGCATGACTATTTACTATCCTTTGGGTGTCATCGGTCTCAAAAGTCTCACCGAACTCCTAACAGTTTCGCGTACTCGGCTTCCCGCCTAGTAGATGAAAAAGCCGTTCTGCTATGAGTGGGTAAGCAGCATTATGAACAACTCGCATGCAGAACAATTATAGCACCAAGCCCCTTCACACCATATGGTCACGTGTAGACTACCTCCTTGAGTGACATCTTCCCAGTCAGATGACGTTCCCTCTGCTGGAAACATTATGATAGAAAGAGGGGGGCTTGAATTATCCTACGAATACATTTCATGCACATGGCTGATGATTCTCAGTGGATAGAAGAACAAGCAGTGCCGCACTGCCATTCGTCGTAGTTTGACTTCATTTGCGGGACGTGGTCTGGATTGCTATTTTTAGTAGTCAGGCTTGTTCCCAAGACTTCATGATCTTCACATAAAACCCAATAATTATCGCGCTCCCAAAAGAAACAAGCATAGGTTTTGTCGGTTTTTTTAAAAGTGCATTTCTATCCTACTAGAGCTGATTAGGCGGATGTGACAAGTGGGCAATAGGAGAACCTACAATTTGGGCAACATTGACCTTCCAAGTCTGCCTGACAAATCCCGATTGGGCCTAAAAGCTGTAAAAATAGTTTATTTCAAAACCAAACACCGCTTAGCGAATATATACACTTATTTACAAACTAATTTGGTTTTTCGAGAGACTCACCTGGAACCCAGCTGAATCTCTCGTTTGCGATGTTTCCAGGCCACTGAATGTGTTGCACCAGGTAGCCTGATGTTTCAGTCGCTACGATATCCGAGATATCGCGATGCATGTATTGCACTACTCATAAGGTGGCTGAAAATCCGTTGACAGCCCACGACCGGTTTCGCCCATCTTGGGGCTCATCAGGTAAGTGCAGTCCCCGGGTTTCCGTCAACCTTATGTTCTACCTGAAACCAAATTGCACGAAATTAGCCAATATACACTCATTTGCAAACTAATTTGGTTCTTTCGAGAGACTCACATGGACCCCAGCTGAATAGCTCGTTTGTGATGTTTCTAAACACCTCTTCCTCGTATTCATCACTTTGGACGCCCTGATGGCCTGTTCGTTGTCAGATCACTCCTAAGGAGCGCAGGAAATTAGGACTAATTCTGACCTTTTCTAAACCTTCGTATATATAGCACATTTCATGAGTAAAAACCAGCTGGTCAGATTCAGCCAACTACGTCATAAAATTTCGCGGTTGGGAATTATGCGTGAAAAGGAATTATTTACATTTTCAGATCAAGCCTCAAATTCAAGTAGCTAATAAGTCAAAAGTGCTTGCATGTTTAATGGAATAGTTGCAAAATCACGGCACATGTGAGCTCATGAATTTCCAGAAGACTGTGTGACGTCGCACCGGCTAATTTCGTCTTTGGTCATTTATTTCCGACGCAATATTTGTTGTCAAATTTGCCGATTCGTTTACTTGCAGTGACGGTCATTATAAAGACCGATGCAATCCATTTTCCCCCACTGCAGGTAAGGTGCCTCTTTTTACACAACATTTTCATTGTGTTTATGATGACCATCGCGAAACGCACAAAGTTTACCAGGCACCCAGTCAGAAATAGTCCGAATAATTCCGCGCGTAATTTCATTCCAAAGCTACCATGAATACAGGTTTCGCAAAGATTCAGAATGACAAACCATGGTCGATAGCATGCATGTTTTTATCAACCGCTTTGTCAGTAACTGATTTATTGCACGTGTGCGTGTCTTGTCCTACCACCTTTTTCGTTCGCGCGGCACATACATCTATCCCGGCTAATAGTATGCTCAAAAACGGAATACTCACGTAGTAAGCATGGGTCGAGAATAGGTAACAGCCTGAATTACTTTTGCAAAGGAAGGATTGTTATCGCTTGTGCGAACAAATTCCGTGGGACTGTGAATATATTCGACAATGTATAAGCTACACAGTTATGCGGGGAAAATTGTATGTCAGGCAAATCTCAAGTTCTGACAGTCTCAAACGCTTTTCTTCAGCTGTCCGAAACATATAAGGTATAAGGTAGATAACAGGAATATACTTACACGTACAAGGTTTGATTCCTTCATTTTAAGGTTTATCCAAGCTTCGCGCTGCAGGTCCTAAAGAATTGGTCCTTGAAGTTAAGTTTCACGTAACTACGTCACCTCCAGGTTGTAATTAAAGCACTCCTTCAGCTCTGACAATAATGTCTGTTGAAGTCAGCGTACGGATCCCAAAGGCCCAGTCACGTCTGCAAATTTTAGTCACTTTTGAAGTCAAAATGGCATATCACTGAGTACCGAGGGTCAAGTGTATCAAGCTACATTGGGGGTTATATGGTTGTGGAACATAGCCTCTGCGGACCGGGGATCGCAGACTTCTTCAGGATCTCGACCATCAATGCCTTGGAGTTGCTTCTGGTGTCGGATGATATCAATAAATTAATAACGAGATAACTAGAAAACTGGCAGTTAGTTGTGCAGTAAGCACGTCGCCTAAGAGAACATCCAGAACCACCTTCCACAGTGTCTCGGCCATGTGCCACGCGTGCTAAGACATCGTCTACCGTGACCGGCTTTGTTTGTTGTGCTTTCTCCAGAATGGCACGAACTGCTAGGGGGCCAGTGTTTGATATTACAGAAGGGTGTGAAAAGTTCAGGTGTGGTTTGTGTGGTGCGCCATCCAGGATGGAGTCCCTATTACGCATACTGTTGGCTGCAGACATAGCAGGAAACAGTGGTTGAGTACTCTCAGTGAAATTCGTGATGTCTGGTTCTTTCCAGATAGTCTTAGTGCTTGAAGGTGTATGAACATATAAAGACTTGTAATAGGACAGCACCAGTAAATCCCTTACCCACTATTTCCCCTTCTGTTTAATTTATGGTTTCAGGTAATACTAAAAAACTTGTAGTTGTACAGCAATGAAGCATCAGTGTCAACACCGATGTTGTTGATGGCTCTCCCATTTAAAAATGACCACCAAAGTTGACAAAACCGTCTGGTTGCTAACACAGAGAGAAAGCACTAATTTTCAACACGCACTGCATCATTAAATATGTAGGACGTAACATATATGACTTTACCTCATTCACACATTTGACTACCAGATCGTGACAAGCCACAAACACAAGTGCTTCTGTCTGTCTGCTCTTTACGACAAAAAAAAACCTTCTACTGACATTGTGTAGTTTGAAGATTTCTGGTAATTTGGCGGCAAAACTGCCGAGTGATACCAGATTACATTAGCGGAACTGAACATGAATGCTTCTGGTTGCGACAGTAATCTGCGCACGAAAACCAAGATTACAATGCATTGAGCCATTGTACTGTCTGCAGGGTTGCGCAGCATCCAAACATGGTTACTTTATCTGTGACATTAAATTTCTCATGAACTTCACTTACAGCGCCTGCATGAAGTTTTTCGGGTTCAGTGGTCAGACCGGAACTGGAACAGTAAAGTTTACAAACGATCCAAGACCAAAAGAATCTAACTCCGCGTGATGCCATATAACCTGGCCAGGCTCTTTAGAACGAATGGATGTTGACCGCATCACAAAACAACTCTGAAGTCACCAGTTCGAACTGAAAGAGAACCTAGATTCCGACATAGCAGCCTTCAGGTAATATGCACACTTTAAAGTCAGAGATAGCGTAGTGGAACAAAGTGTTATAACCCGATGTTTTGGTGCCGTGAGCAAGATTTTTGAAAGACTTTTGCGCCTAAATAAAGAAGATTCAACAGAGGCATTATTTCAGTCTGCTATCATGTCTTCTGTCTGGTTTGTTCCTGTGATGAGTTGGCGTACAGATACGATCGGCTTGTGTGAGCGTTTCTTATCCATCTTTGCGTCTACACATATGTGTATACTTGGCATGTGTACTTGCATGTATCTCCGTCTACAATTGAGCTGGCTGTGATAAGTCATTGCTGGGATTGCTGCTGGACATCTGGACTCTGTAAGTTACAGGGTGTGTAACAAGTCAAAGTCAGATGGAGAGGATGCTGGCTCCTTCACTACGGGTAAGTATGAAAAACCCAATCCTTAGTTCCCGAAACTGAGAAGACCTGACATACCCGGCGATCTACTGCATGCATAATCTTGACGGGTTGTCAGGCACAGCGCACCTCAGCGCTCAAATGCAACTTCTTTTTTCAAAACAGCCGTACCATGTCGAGTATAACCCTCTATACGTGAGCATGTGCATCATTTAAGCGCACATGCCTGCACAGAATCAGAAGCGTTCGCAATCAACTCTTTGCAAACTACTTCGGAAGCAACAGTTATTTCCTTAAAGTGAATTCGCTTATAACTCCAAGCAGTATGTGCTCGATTATACTGTCATACAGTGGAACAGTAGACGAATCGGCTGTTGGCCCGGCCGTACATTCTGATCTAAAGCTTGCGGCAGTGCGAATCCCTATAAAACAGTGTTATGGTAAGTTAGTCGGGTGAAAGTGCGGTATTCCGCTGAAGATTGGATCCATTGACAGGGGACACCAGCCCCTCAGCACTCCTTTGTATGTCCTCAGGATAAGTCCGGCTGGTGGCTCCCAACAAGCCCCTGCAAGTTACCCCAACGATTCTATTCTCTCAGGTCGCAACTTGTCCAACACTCGGCTCAGTACCTTGTAGATCGATAACTGTCACACCCATTACG
This sequence comes from Opisthorchis viverrini, assembly GCF_000715545.1. Lineage (NCBI taxonomy): Eukaryota > Metazoa > Platyhelminthes > Trematoda > Opisthorchiida > Opisthorchiidae > Opisthorchis > Opisthorchis viverrini. The sequence continues at coordinate 1,200,114 of NW_008751676.1, forward strand.
GATTCCAGCCAAATGTCAAGTGTGATAATTACACTGGACACTGGCTGAACCTTTTGAATAACATGTGGATCAGTGTTCGTCAGTTCCGCTGTCGGTTTTGTTCAAACAGCAGTGTTAGAATTTACTGTGCATCTCATGCCATTTCAATTTGTTGGGTAAATTTCTATGTTTGAAATTCCAGTGATGTTAAATGCTGTACACGAACCAACTAGAAGTGATCCGGTTGAGAAATATGTTCATCTAGTGGACAACTACCACCAGATCGTAAGCGCATTCTGATTATAAAGCGCTGGAACTAAGCGCCGTCGAATATCGACCAGTGACATCGATGTTGCACGTCACCAGAGAGAAGTCACTGACAGAGAAGTCAAGGAACAGTCATCCAGGAAGTGGGAATCACTCAGGACAGAGTACGCAGGTTCAACAGTCGTTGGTCGATGCAACTTGTGATGTTTTCTGATTTGCCTTCGAACATGAATCGGGACAAAACGACCGTACCTTCATCAACTAATGAATGAAGAGCATTCCACTGATCACCTACGCGTGAATGTGTATCTTTGTTGCAAAGTCTAATAGTTTGATCAGTTTACACCCGAATTTGTCCACCAACCACTACACGGTTACTCGGCTTCAGTGTGTTAATATGCAGCCTGAGCAGTCCCCAATTGCGTTCATGACATCGGATGACAATCAGTAAGACAGAGGTTTTTGGAATAATTATAGGTTTACAGCAACAACACCTGCCATCAAGGATGTGAATCACCCTATTTTAGTGCAGAGTGGATGTGCAACAGAATGAAGGGCTTGATATAATTCTTTAAAAAGACGTATCGTTTCAATAAAGTCTAAATTATAGTTCCAAAAGACCTGCTGTCGTCATTCGTTGCTGTCGTCATTCGTTAGTTCACCGGATTAGAGTTAACCAACCATATCGCTCGAACTGTTTTTGAATTGGATAAAACTTCCTCACACTTTATAAACTTTCAGGCTGGTTTCCGAGAGCTGGTTAACTTACTACAGGTGGAATCGTGCGTAAAAATGAGACATCCTAGATACACACCAGAGTTTGGATAAACGTTCAACCATGTGATTCGGTTATACACGTATCCTTCTGGTGAGAGCTAAACGAAATAAACGTATCAAGACAAATATGTGACAAACTATTCAACTTATAAGCAGACGTTTTTCAAGTACTTAAACAATTCAAGTATACCAGAAAATAGAAACGTCTCTATCCAGTTTGCATTACTCATTGTCAGTAAGCCATCTGTGGTGCAATAAGACCACCGTATCAGGTAGGACAGTCTGGGTTTTTTACCTCGAAAATGTAAATAGTTTAATTCAGGGATTTATACGTTGGTACTGGGGTGGATTTTGTCGTATGAGTGAAGCCAGTCCATGCAGAAAAGTTAATTTGCACTCCTCGTTGGGAAGGACGATAAGGATAAGTGGTACTATATCTTGTGTGCGAGTTGAACACCATGCTGATCAGCCGCTCCTAACCGAGCTTGTATGTGTCTAAACCACTAGCAAGGGAATCACGGGTTGATTATTCCCTGCTGGAGTTCCGTGAGAAGCACACTTCTGGAGATCTTTAATAAAAATGAAACAGCTGCACAGTGGTTCTCGGTTTTTCAACAGGCTTGGAGGACGAAATTTCCATTAGGAATTCATTTCTATTTGATCACTTACTCAAACTCGGAGGCGTAGTCCGGAGAGATCAAACAGATGCTGTTGTTCTCCTCATTCTGCAGGTTTACGTTTTTTCGACGTTTTTAAATGTAGAAAAATATTGAGTTCCATTTTGTCATTTGTTGAAATATATTTCCCCCCACGAAAAAAGCGTTTGCCGAATCGGTGAATAGGTTTCCATAGATGTGAGGTTTTCGTCAACACTGATCCTGATACGCTCCATTTGTTTGTTTTGAGTTTGTGTGATGTAATCATGAAGTGGAATTCCATCTGTTTGCTTTCCGACAATGGGATTATTTTAGTAGTATTCAACTCAAATTTCCAAGCACATTTCACTTTGGGGAAACAGTCTTTTTCACTCTCGCGTACGAGTGCGTGACATTCAACAGTCGCTACAGCTTCACTGGAGATACTGTAATCGGGTTCGAAGTTTACGACTGCATTAAAACGGCACGAAGAATTTCAGGTTCTAGTCCACTACCTGCACGACCGGTTGAAGGATACCACAATGACGAACATTAACCAAGCAGATTGCTTCCAAGATAAACCAGTTGGCTTTCCATAGCACTTTAGACTTTAGACCAAACATGTGCCTTGAATCTATTACCAGAGTAAAAATAGGAAGCCAGCACATCCAGAGTCGTCGTTTAAAGGTGCCAACATTAAGTCACTGAAAGTGAAATGTGACATCAGTGGCTGATTAGGCCTATTAGACAAGTGTTATCTCAACACTGAGTGCTAATTCACCATGTTACTTTGTGCCTGACCGGTGCTTTTTGTACATTTTATCAGTTCGCCTTCATACGTACTGACGCATACATTGACAGAGCAGACGGCTATCTTTTCATACAGATGATTCAACTCGTGCTCAATTATACTGGGTCACTTTTTATATTGACGTTGCTTTAAACTAGACCTGCGCCAGCTCATCGCAAAACAATTTTCCGTTAACCGTATGCTCTATTTGAACCCAAACGACATGAAATTAGCGAAATACACCCATTTGCGTACCAGTTTGGTTTTGACGGGAAACTCGCTTGGAAACCAGATGAATCGCTCGTCTATGATGCTTGAGATTATCACAAACGGGAAAATCAGATGTTTTCCAGTTTTCTCCACTGCTTTTGGCAGTTTCTTCAAGGTTTGGAAAAGTGGAATACATTTTGGCGTTGCATGAGAAAAATTGTCGATAACTGGCATCCGCCAAACAACTGGGACATTTACTCAGACCAGAAATTTCATCTTTCGACAAGACATGTTGCGGTGTTGTCGAATTCATCCGGTAGTTAGAGCAAACTTCCTGACAAACGATTCGGAACCCTGTGTTTGTCATCTTTTTTGCAAATTGAGACACACTGTTGATTGGTTACACAGAACGTTTGCGGACTGAAAATCTTCTCATATTATGCAGAAAAGGAGAACAAGTGAACGGATTTCAAAAGTAATTTGATGTTCCAGAATTTATCCCACAAGACTAAAACGACCATTGTAAATGTCCTTGAGGTGTCCTTGTCCCAACAAAGAACAAGACGCGAATTTCCGATTATACACCAAATAGGCGCCTCACTATTCACTGTGCACAAAAGTTTGTTACTAAATTGAGTGAGAGTTTCAAACATGATTTTCATCTACGCGAACCATGAGGATTACAACAGTCTATCTAAAATGAACTTTTTCAGTGAGAGGTTATTCTCGAAAGACTTTCCGCTACCCACAACACGTAGGAGTGACCATAATTTACCAAAGTATAGGAACCCCTTAATGTACTTAGCAGAGAAATGTTCAGAGATACACCATCTAAACGAATTCGTTCTATTACTATGGGGGATGATACGATTTTTATGTAGGCCAATGGTTCTCGGAATTTTTAGTTCACCATTCCTTGGCATACCATGTACGGCAACATCACACTTCGCTTCATATCCGACACACTGTGATGCTTAATGCTAGGCAGTGGAAACATGCGATCACCAGCTCAAAAGGCGGAAGGTTTGACGACATTCGAATAATCCACTTTTCCCCAAGGAGTTTTATTGTCCATCTCTGATGATGGCAGGGTTTAACTCGATAATCGGCTTTTTGCGTCAAGTAGAATCATTCTTTTGATTTCTACCGGAAAATGAAGGATCTTAGTTGCTTCTGGCGCTATAGTCTACGTCATCCAAGCCAAGTTACCCATGTGCCACTGATATATATACTACAAAAGTACAAAGTCAATCTACGATTCAGAGCACTTGTCTTTGTCATTAGGACGGATATGAAGGCGCCAGCGTGAAGTGCGCGCACTTTGTCAGCTGTTTTAATGTTCACAGATGTCTCGCCCTTTAAACGGGTCATTGGGAAAGAAGGTTGACAAATTAGTATTCCACCGAATGTGAAGTGGATCATTGATTTGCGCAGTTTTTTTGGCAAATGATCTATGCATTACTTGCATGCAGCAAATAAAGTTGCTTATTGACCTCTAGTTCCGTAAAACAAAGCGAATCTCTGGCTCACATTGGCCAAAAAAAATATATATGTATATATATGTATATATATATATATCCTGAGAACATACTGTTTACACCATGCTGCGGGAATCATGGCGTTTAAGGTACCATTTCTTCTGTGCACTTTCCTACCTGTTTCATGGAATGCCTATTAGGCAAAGATCGAAATTCACGTACAGGAATGTCGGCAGACGAAAGTTTCCCATCGGCGAACTGTTCTCAGCGTCCAGAGGTCATGACAGTATAAAAGCTCCCTAAGATACCAACGTTCATAAGGAATGAAAGCATCGGTTCGCTGACCTAGTAGGTTTTTGGAATTCCGCCTTCGACGACTGATCATGGCGTATCAGTGATAGCTGTCCAGCTGAAACGAATTCAGAACGGCTTTGATCACGCGAATTTCGGCCCTGAATAATAACAGGCCATATGAGTGGGGAACATACCACTTTGAAGCCTTCCAGATCTGCCAGTGGAATGCATTATGGTCTTTGTACAGAAGAAGAAGAATCAGAACCAAGTATTATTACTATTAGCTAAATGCATCAGTAGTTCTAATGGTCCCGGTTATACTGTGGAATTAACTGGTCGTTTCACCAGCATTTCTTAAATCTGACAAGGTTGCTAAAAGTCTCTGATACCTGTCGCAAAAGTTACGGCGGCCGAAGAGGACTTTTTGACTCAGTTCACTTCAACCTTCGCAATAACTACGGTCAGTCCGGTGCGGCGTCTCCCACGAATCTTCAAGTAAATAATTCGAATGTCCATAGAACAGTAGTGGAGCACTTGCTTGGACTACTTTCGTGGGAGTAGAAACAGCCACACTGAGGACTTCGGAGAACATGGGCCATTTGACGACTGAATAAATAACTGAAGAGGAAGAACGAATAGGCATCAAAATGAATACTGGACTGAAGCCGGGACAGGAAGGAACAAATCCGTCAGAACTTTACGTTCTGTTGTGCCGATCCCTGAAAAATTGTGAGTTAAGCGACAGCTTACTAATCCTGTTCCTCAATTTCCACATCAAGTTGATCCCGCCTCATGGCATCATTGAGAATTTTCGTTCGACTATAGCCAAACATTTGAGACCCCACATCGTTTTTCTTCATGTGTTAGCTGTCGGCAAACAAGTCAGTAATTTTAGATAGTTTCAGTGGTCAGATCAAATCGAACTCTACATGTTGGTGATGTTTGTCCTCAACGTCTCTGAGTGATCATATGTGTGGTCTAGGTTTCAGTGTGCTAAATATTCGACGTCTAATTACCCGGGTGTGTTATCCGTGAAAGCCATCTGTCTCCGTCAGCAATGCAGCTGCTGTAGGACCTATGCAAAACACACGGAACATTGGAGTATCACACAGCAGATCGGTCGTTTTTGGTTCGTTTCGTCAGACACACTCTTCCTTCTCATAAAGTTGAAAAAAAAGACCGTATGAAGATTGCTGGGTCACATGGTTGTACCATGACTGGAGGATCTGTTCCAGATGACCCAACTCCTGCGTGTGACAGAATGAGGCATATTAGAAAGGATTCAAAAGAGTGTTTTGATGGGAATTCTTATGACATCTGAGGATTTGCGGGATCTCAATTTTTTACTACATCACATCCAGAGACAGCCAAAAAGGCTTTTTCCTTGCGGACTAACAGTGCCATGAACGGTGCCAGTATAATGCTCCTCCATTTCGCTAGTTCAACCCCCAACTTATCAAATTTAGTCACAATATCTGTATAACCATTAGCTGAATTTAGCCACGCCTCTGTTGGATCAACATTTGATAACAGTCAGTAACAGTGAGTCCACTATGTGGGTTGCACAATCACCGACCACATATCTAAAGAGCTTTGGTGCAAGCTGTTTGAGTCTTTCTATTCATGTCTTCAGACTCTTCATTTTACTAACGGATCTGTTTCTACTTCCTAATGACACATGTAGTACGCGATATCACCTTGATATCTTATTGAGACGTCAATCGTCTTTACATCGCTGAAGTGGATTCTAGACTCGATGTTTTCCGCCCAACTCAGCAAACAAACCAGCAAAAGATAGAGAAACCGAATCATCAACGATCTGTTTGATAGCATATTCGTCCGACTTATCGTGAACTTCATGAAGCGGCCATATTAGTATCTCTGAATAACAAAACACCCCGTAAAGCGTTGCATTGCGTTCATCAGTACAAGCAAGAGCATGGTACGTGTTATGTTTTTCGATTTCAAAAAATCTAGCCAGTTATATTGGTCAAACTCCATACTGTGCGAGAAGTATTCGGCGGGAACTCACCCTACTAACGAGCTAAGCAAGTGATTTTTGAGCTTTTCGCTGTTTCGGCCGGAAGATGTGATTCCCCGCTTGTCAAGGTTGGAGCAGATCAGCGAGCAGTGGTGTGAAATGTGCTCTATTTGACACTGCATGTGTGCCTTCCGAAGTAGATAAAGGTAGATGCTCGCTGAAACAGATCAACTTCTGCTATCAGGTGCAAGCAGCTTGCGTCATCCAAACTCATTTTCATAAGAGCAGGATTATTCTGGATTAACTTGATGTGGTTAATAAGGATTATCAGATTTTTCTAATGAAATTACAGTGGGGGGCATCCTTTAAACCGTGTTCCTCTAGGGGACGTTTTTTCTTGGCAGGCACACGTGTTGAACTACACCTATGTAGATCCACCCTAAATACCTAGGGTAAAAACTGAGTGTTATTAAAGAACACCCCTATTATTTTAGAATCCTAAAACTAAGGCGGGATTGCTTCACCGTAGCAGAAAGTGTTACAGAAAGACAAATGAACGTCAGTCATCCTTTTCTTTCCTGACGAAATTGACAATACTGGCATTTGACCCTCAGGAATAAGACAAAACTTACAGCGAAAAGAGAAAATAAATTGTACACGATGCTTTAATAATACATTATTGCTTGTTTGTATGCAATCTGCAGACGAAGATGCTGTCTGGCTTCCAGTTTTACGGAACGCGTTTTTCCTCCTTTGATTTTACTCCTTCGTTGGGTGAACAGTCACTTCAGAAAGTAGTCGAGGTGCATGATTTGAGAACTAGACACAACCTCTTAAGTGATATCCCCCTCTTTAAGGAGTACGCTTAGTGTGTAGGGTAATGGTAAAGAAGGTAAAAGTCTTCAGAGAAATCTCATGTGGATACTCATCACTTTTGCCCTCCTGTGCAATCAGCATGAGTAATTATTGTGCAGAAAAGAAACTTTGAAATCCAAGTACCCGGGTCGTTTGCTTTTTGAAAGCAGTTCACTTCGGAAGGCGTCCGTCTTCAATAGTGCGAAAAGGAGTCCACAGCCCTGCACTGTTCGCAACAAACAGGGTCGCTTGGAATCGATCGGTCGGTGGATATCTGAGAACGAAGATGGCAACAATATTGGTCGAGCGGAGAAATGCTGACCTTGTTTTGTCATCGCACATCAGTATACGGAAGAAACATTGCCCTTATATCTGGACAAAATGGCTTTGTGAACTTCACGGTATCACATTTTTGTATCCCCTTATTGAATACAGTTTCACCATCTCCACGCCGCTGCGAGCCAATCACTTACAACATGTTGTTAAAATTAGAACAGCTCTCTGAAGCCCCATTTTCGAAGAGGCTATCAAATCCAATGATAATAAAAATTACAAGTACGAGTTGGACTTCATATTGAGAGCATTAGTGAATACCTACTCCATATATTTTTTGTCAATTTTCGAGGAAAGTAATGATAAAAAAATCCATATTTTCAGGAAGTGGAATTCAAAAGCGAATGTTTCGGTATTTTGATGTTGACGAGCGTCATAGAGCAGGTCGGGACACGTTCAAAATGGGGCTAGACTAAGATATCTCTCGTGAATTGTCTCGTTCCGGTAGTGTTGAAAATTTTTACCCAGACACCACACAGGTACTGGTCAACATTATGATTCATGCGTTTGCGTCGTGTGTGGTCAGCAGCAAACCGTCTGAATGTGGGTGACCATAAACCTCCTTGAAGCACCTTGCCCTTTTTTTATGGAAAGACGTGCAGAGTGGCTAAAGAGTAGCAACCCGCACCACTAAACCCGAATCAGCTCTTGGCAGGATTTCGTGCTACGTGGTGTACACTTGCGTTGCGTCATTGCAGAGGACTGAGTTGACGTAATGCATACAGTCGTTTGTCTGTGTGGCGGGCGACGGACTCACGATGTGCCTCTCTGCGACGACTGTGACGTTTGATCTGAATTTATCATGGAAATATAAAAGCCAATATCGAGAAATACACTCATTTGCAAATCAATTTGGTCTTCACGGGAGACTCAATCGAATCTATCGTTTATGATATCCTCCAGCTGAATGTGCTGCACACAGGCGGCTTCGTGATTCAGTTGGCAAATGAGTGTATTTCTCGAAAACAGTCCTATTTGGGTTCAAGTAGATCATAAGGTTGACGGAAACTCGGAGACTGCGTCTACCTGATGAGCCCCAACAAGAGTAAAACCGGTCGTGGGCTGTCGAAGAGTTTTCAGCAACCCTGTGAGTAGTTTCCGTTATGAAAAAGCCAATATCCTTCAGTCACGGAATCCACATCAGGAGGTCTCGAGTTAACTAACTCCTTCGGATGAAAGTTCCACTCATAGGGTGAATTGTGCTCTTCCTTTGATCTAAGAGGAGGTTGCTGGTAATGAGATGATCACTGAAAATTTAAAGAAAGTTTTCTTCCAGTAGAATTAAGCCAGTCTATCCGACGAGTAAAATTTCCATCTGAAAAGTCTGCATCCGAATACCACTCAAGACTTATGACCCCATAATTGTATACCGTAACTGAAGGATGAGTGGCACCATAACCTAATCTAAACCTATCTAATCTAAATGATAGACTGCTCGTGGTAGAACGGTTACATGCTCAAACTGCTGGCACAAAGGTCGTCGGTTCAAGACTCCCTACTGGAGTTTCGTGAGATGAGCACTGCTAATGATTCGCAATGAAACTGAAACAGCTGTACAGTGGTTCTCGGTTTTTCAGTACAAACTGGCTCCCGTGCCATTAGGGTTTAAGTAAAACATGAGGTTGTTGGAAAATAAGGGACTACAACTACCTTATGAGCCTAAAATGTGTGAAGACGGTCGTTGGCTATCGAAGAATTTCCAGCAACCTCATGAGTAGGATATTACGTCAAAGGTGGATTTACTTCCAGGATGAAATCTCCATTAGGAATTCATGTCTGTTTGACCACTTTCTCATACTCGGAGGCGTAGTCCGGAGAGATCAAACAGATGTTGTTGTGCTCCTCATTCTGTGGGTTTACGCGTTTTCGACGTTCCGAAAGGTAACAGATTGTTAGGTCTATTTCTTCACTTGCTGAAATGTATTATCATGGACAAAACAAGCGTTTGCGAAATCGGTGAATAACGAAGCGAATAGGTTTCCATAGATGTGAGGTCTTCGTCAACACTGTCTCGAACATGGGCCAACCGGACAAACCGGCCAGTTCGCAAGCTCATCGTAGACGAAGTTGACTTCACTGGCATGTACGTTTTGTGGATTCAAGTGGATCCCACATTCCGGAATTCTGAGCCCTGACCCATTTCATGTTTGTACTGAGTTTGTGTGATGTAATCATGAAGTGGGATTGTAAATAGTTGCTTTCTGACAATGGCATTATTTGAGTAGTGTTCACCTCAAATTTCCAGGTACGTTTCACCTTGGGGAAACAGTCTGTTTCAATCCCGCCTACAAGTGCGTGACCTTCGACAGTCCCTACAGCTCAAACAGAGATACTGCCATAGGTCTTGAAGTTCACGATTGCACTAAAACGGAGAGAAAAATTTCAGGTTTTAGTCTAATGCCTGCTCGACCGTTTGAAGTACACTAGACTGGAATCCCGGCTTCTTCACTTGGAGCTAACTGACGCAATACCCATTCAAAATTCCCGAATCTCATACAACCAACAAGGTCACTTTCTTGTGCTGGCTGTTGGTTTTACTGTATAATTTGATTTGTAAAGTATTCTAAATTTTTTGCACGTATGCGTTCTTCTTTCACTGTACTGTTTTTTCAGTTTTTTTCACTAATTGTTCGGTTTTAGACAGTGTGGTTCATGGAAAGTTCAACATTTTCCGACTCTGCTCATGTGTTTGATAGTGCCACATTTTACGCGTAATTCGATCTCGCAAGGCCACGATGCCAGGCAAGTTAGAACACAGCTTTCGGTTCGAAATTCTTGAGTCTTCCACTTTTGTTTTTATTCTATTACTCATTTTTAATCAATAATCTTATTATCTAAGAGTGGCATTTAATAAACGAAGCTAAAATCTTGATGTTACTGTCGAACTAATTGTTCCGAAGCAAAAACAAACCCTTCCGAAACAAATTCCGTTTCCCACAGCTTTTTTTCTGGCAGTTCCTTACAATTCTATTATCTCTGCCTCTGAATCTGATAAACCTGTCCACTGGCCAGAGCTGTTAACTGCTCATGAGAAACCATTTTCAACAAACTGCTCCCCAGCCTTGGAGATACGAATCAGGTTAACCATTTTTTGCTTTCGCTTACTTTAGTCCCAACACTACAAACGCTTTATGGACATTAGCGAATATACACTCATTTGAAACTAATTTGGTTTTTCGAGAGACTCACCTGGAACCCAGCTGAATCTCTCGTTTATGATGATCTCGGGCAACTGAATATGCTGCACCAGGCCGCCTCATGTTTCAGTCGCTACGATATTCGAGATATCGTGATATATATATATATATATATATATATATATATATATATATTTGTAATGTACTACTCATAAGGTTGCTGAAAATCCGTCGACATCCCACGGCCTGGAAACATCACAAACGAGAGATTCAGCTGGGTTT